>NC_057400.1:49146561-49513298 GCF_019320065.1 Cervus canadensis | reverse complement strand
TTTAACATATACATGTATTTCATGTACATGTTAGAACTTTAAAATAAGCTCACCTTATTTTTAAAAAGTGATAACCTGTTATTGTTTTCTCAGTGTAACAGCTGTAATCACCTCAACTTGATAAAAGCACCTAGAAATGTAAAAACCTAGGTGTACACTATATATGTATTTGTGTTACATTCACTATATACAATTTGCATCAAGATATAGTAAATCCTCATTTCACAGATTTCATATTTGCCCACGGGCTTGCTCACTATAATTTATTTGTAACCCCTAAATCAACACTTGCAGTGCTTCACAGTCATTCTCAGATTGGTGAAAAAGTGATGAGAATAGCAAAACTAGAACAAACAATGCTAGAAGCTAGCATTATTTGTATAAAGCTGGTAGGAATGCGAAATGATGTAGCTGTTCTGGAAAAGTTTGATGGTTCTTCAAAGAGCGAACCATACAATTACCATATAATCCAGCAATTCTACTCCTAGGTATATATCCAAAAGAACTGAAATCAGAGACTCAAACAAATATATATGTGTGCCAATGTTCAGTGTAACATTACTCACAACAGACAAAAAGTGGAAACAACCCAAATGTCCCCTAACAAATAAACATGGATAAACAAAACGTGGTCTGTATACACACTGGAAAGATAGTCAACCACAAAAAAGAATGAAGCTCTGGTACATGCTATAAAACACGGATAAACCCTCAAAAGATGCTAAGTGAAATATGTTAGACACAAAAGGACAAATATTGTATGATTCCACTCATACATATAGACCAGGCAAATTCTCCGAGACAGAAAATAGAATAAAGGTTATCAAGCGGCTGAGTGGAAGGGGAAATGGCTACTCTATGGAATGATGAAATAGTGTTGGAGATAGTGGTGGTAGCTGCACAATTCTGTGAATATAAATAATATCACTGACTCAGTTACAAATGGTTAAAACAGCAAATTTTTTATGTTACCACAATATTTTTTTTAAAAAATTAAAAAACTGAAGTTGTTTCCTTAAAAAAAATAAAAAGAACAAAGAACAAAGAAGTAAAGATGAGTTAACCAGAATTGGAAAGGAGTCAGGAGAAACCAACACTAGGAAGATTCTGAGAATATACATGTGAATTTAACATAGGGGTTTTGGAGAAAGCGGGGCGTTCGGCTTGCGAGCGGGAACTTCTCGGTCGCGCCCAGAGAAAGAACGATTTAAAAATGGGTGATGTTGAGAAGGGCAAGAAGATTTTTGTTCAGAAGTGTGCCCAGTGCCATACTGTGGAAAAGGGAGGCAAGCACAAGACTGGGCCAAACCTCCATGGTCTGTTTGGACGAAAGACGGGTCAGGCTGCTGGATTCTCTTACACAGATGCCAACAAGAACAAAGGTATCACCTGGGGAGAGGAGACGCTGATGGAGTACTTGGAGAATCCCAAGAAGTACATCCCTGGAACAAAGATGATCTTTGCTGGCATTAAGAAGAAGGGAGAGAGGGAGGACTTGATAGCTTATCTCAAAAAAGCTACCAATGAGTAATAGTTGGCCACTGCCTTATTTATTATGAAACAGAAGTGTCTCATGACTTTTTATGCCACATTTAAACTGATCTCACACACTAGAATTCAGATCATGAACGGCTGATGGAATAATTCTGTTGGACAGTCCTGATTTAAATAAGATTGGTTTGTGGCTAAACAAATATGGTCAGCTTTTTTAATTTTGATAGTAATTCCAGTTCAACAAGTACTATCACTTTTCCCATTCTAAAGAGATGATTGAACTTGAATAAGGAATATTAAACTTCTTAGGGAGATGGTGCATTCCTTCTCAAACCCTATAAGAGATTGGTTTTATATTTAGATTTCTATAACTGGTTATATTAATATATTTAAATACTGAAAAGGTCCCTTCACTGTCTCATAGAACAGAGGAGGATTCAGATGTGTTTGAAGTTGTGTTCATTAGCCTGTTAAGGCAAGAATTGAAAATACACTGACAAATTCCACTTTATCTTTTTGGTTTTATAAACTACGCCAATTTAATTAAAATTCTCTATCTAAAATTTAGCCTTTTACTTAATGAAAGGCATTTTAGTGTGGTTTATGTATAGCATCAAATAAAGAGTATTTAGCACCTCAAAAAAAAAAAAAACAAAACATAGGGGTTTTGGTTAGCACAGGAAGGATTTTATTTTAAAAAGGGAAAATAAATGGTAATAGTGTTGCTGAGGATCTGGTAAAATTAGCACTTCCTTTTGGAAGTCAATGCAGCAATATATATGTAAAGCCTTAAACATATATAAATACTTGACTAAGTAAACTTCCAGTCACTTGCATAGAAGAATTTAAAAATGCATCAAACAATAGGCACAACAGTGTTCACTGGAGCAGTTTGAAAACAAGAAGCAACCAAATGTTCAAAACTGAGATTAAATAATTAAAACCATAGTACATTCAAACAATGGATTAACATGTACTATTAAAATGTTACTAATTCATATTTAGTAACACACAACCAGATTTATATTATATCCAAAAGTTGATTACAGAGTATATGCAACTCTATATTTTTATTCCATGAAAAGATGCTCTTGGGGAGAGGATTGTTTTTCTTCTTTTTTTTTTTTTGTTTTTCTTCTTCTTATCTGTGTATTCTAACCAATGCAATATAAGTTGTTTCTGTTTAAAAAATCAGGAACATCCATACATAGGTAATTGGCTGAATAAATTACAGTATACACACACACAATAGAGTACTATGCATTTGTGAAAAAAATGAAAAAGATTTCTATGAACTGATATGAAATGATTTCTAGGATGCATCATTAAGTGAAGACAGAAAAACATTATGTACAGTATGCTATCTATTATATAAGAAAAAATGGAAAATAAGAAAAAAGTGTATATCTGTGCTTATGTTTGTAAAAAGAAATACAGAAAAATAAGCCAGAAACTAATGAGGTTGGTTAATAATATGGACAGGTGGTGTAAAAAGGGGTGAAAAAATGGGGGAATGGAAATGGAGTGAAGAGTTAGGTGGGAGTGATAATTCAATGGTATTCTCTCTGCTTTGACTCTTCAAATCATGTTAATGTTTTAAAAGCTTAAAAAAAAAAGGACAAAAAACAAATCAATCTGGCAGGAAAAACAAATGAAATATAATCAGAAACAAATGAATATAACATATTTTGAGTCATAAAACCATACAAAATTTATACTAAAAAGTACTAACAGAAGTCGCTTTTAAATGCAATAACTACATACCCTCACTCTAAAAACAAAAACTGCTAAAAACAGTGAACTCTCGATAGTACGTTACTTTTCCCAGTGTTATAGGGTGGCAATTTTTAAATCTAGGATTCAACAAATGGGTAGAAATTTTTTAACATAATGGAAGAGAGATTTCTCATGGTTGAAGAAGGGAGTTACAAATATGAAATAGAAAACACATAAATAATCCATATGGTGCTGACAGATTAAATTCTTCTGAGACCAAAAGAGTTTATGTTACTGAAGAGAAGAGCAAATTTTTACCCATGGAACATGATAAAAAAACATGAATTGCTGACATGAGCCCTGGTAACAATTTTTTCATTGTCAGAATTGGAAAACATTAGTAGTATTGACTTTGGATTACAAATAAACCTAGTGAGTTAGCAAATTCACAAATAAAGAATCTTTGAAAAATGAGGAACAACCCGTATTTTTACTCTTTTCTAATTAAGTAATTTATAAAGAGATGCTCACTGCAAATATTCTGTTCCTTAATTTATCCTCCATAGATAATTTTTTCCTGGATCAATTACTACTAAGATGATTGGAAACTCTTCAAGCTGGCTCCTGTGTCCTCTTGACAAAAGTTTTCATCATTTGAAAACTTTAGCAGCAAAAGGGGAGGTCAGCTGTATTGCTAAATTCTTTGTTCTTCCACCTTTAAAAATTCTCCCCCTTATAGGTCCCTCTCTTATCAGTGATCAGTAGCAGGAATCCAGAAAAATGACACACCAAAAAAGGGATATTTTAAGTCAGATCATGAATTCTTACATGAAGAACTGTGAGCCATTTGTATCCTTCCCTCTGTTGGCCATTGACAAGAGAAACTCTTTATTGTGTTTAACAGCAAAACTCTCATCTGTAGAGAAGCAAAGTTTCAGTTACATTATAGGCATAATTTCCCCCTCAAAATTCCTTTTCACTCCTCTATATATCTTGGGTTCCTATCATGTGATCTTTAGCACCAAGCAAAATTTAGATTAAAAAGTCAGGGTAAGAGAAATCTAATATCAACCAATTCCCTCCCCTATCTTTTCATATTAAAATATTTTTAATTTTCAATCATCTGCTATAAAATCCAAATACTATATCAATCTCTCTTCAATATTATTTTTAGCACACAGAGGCACTCATTAACTTAATTTCTGCTATTGATAGAGAAAACAGCTTATTGCAAAGAAAGCAGATTGTCTTCCAATCCTGTATTAGAACAAGAAAAAAGCAGGTAGAACGTGAAATTTCACTGACTCCCCAAAGTTAAAGATGGGTAATATGAAATTAATTCTACAACCACATGTTTAGAGTCTTTCAAAAGATCTTCACATTAACAGAAATTCCACAGAGAAAACTTAAATTTTGGGGAAACATTACAGCCAAATTTAGAATATCAAAGATTTTTAAAAAATCTTCATAGAAAAATGGACACACAAAAATGTTGGTATTATCACTAAGAAATACAGCTGAATCTCTCTTTTAGTAAAGATTAAGATCAAGCCTTTAATTTAAAAGTAAACATTAAAATGTTTAATTTAAACATAAACATTTTTACCTTCAAAAAATCCTCCATAAATGGATTCTCCTCCTCGTCCATTTCCTAAGAATGAAAAGCATGGACTCTTAGAACTGTTAGGTCAGTAATTTCCTTGAAGCATTCCTAAATAAAATGCTTCTTACAAAGTAGGTACCTCAATGACTTTATACCAACAATACTCAAAGGTTCACAGCAAATCATAAAAGATACTACTGACAGGATCCCAAATTACCTTTTCTCTTCTCTGATACAACAATATGAGTGTGACAAAGCCTATTAATAACTGTAGAAAAAAGACTGTTCAGATTCTAATGATTGTGTAGGTCCTTTAACAGAAATTACTAGTAGCTTTCAAAGTGTTTTTACAAAAAGAAAGGAGGTAAAAACTACACTGTAGTAAAAGATAACTGGATGTGACAAAATCAAACATGAACACAGACAGGCTACTAGGAGATATATAGTGGGTTTGTTGTTGTTGTTGTTTAGTTGCTAAGTCGTGTCTGACTCTTGTGTGACCCCATGGACTGTAGTTTGCCAGGCTCCTCTGGCCATGGGATTCTCCAGGCAAGAATAGTGGAGTGGGGTGCCACTTCCTTCTCCAGGGGATCTTCTTGACCTAGAATAGGACCTGCATCCCCCTCTTTGGCAGGTGCTTCTTTACCACTGAGCCACCAGGGAAGCCAATGTTTTTTTATCCAAAAGCAAATTTCTGAAATTAATTCATGCACCAAAGATGAAATTTTTCCTGTGTGTTTCCTCCTTTATGTCTATTTCTATGAGTTGTTCTAATTTTTATTTTTGGCCATGCCAGGCAGCTTGCAGAATCTCAGTTCCCCAACCAGGAATTGAACCCGGGCCCTCAGCAGTGAAAGCTCCATATCCCAACCACTGGACCACCAAGGAATTTCCAGTACTTTTTTTTGACCAAAAGATTAAGTGGGCTCAGAAGAAAATTGGACCAGTACTTCCAGAGACTTGTCTAACTTTCAGATCCATGTACATAAAAGAATATAAATTTATAAACAAAGAATATTTGATTTTGTTTTTTAAGAATTGAAGTCTTACCTTCACTGAAGTCACCACCTTGAACCATAAAATCTTTAACAACTCGATGAAAGAGACAACTTTTATAATGTAATGGCTTCTGAGTTGATTTCCCTGTCCCCTTTTCACCTAAAGAGAAGAAAAATCAGTATGTCATTAAGTAGAAAAGAAATTAAGGAAATAGTATTAAAGCAATATTAATGATGAAATCACAGGAAAAAATTTTTTCCACACTTCTTTAATTTTGTATCTATATGAGATGATGAATGTTAACTAAATTTATTGTGATAACCACTTTATGATGTATGTAAATCAAACCATTATGCTGCACTCCTGAACTCATACAGTGATATATACCAATTACATCTCAACAAAACTGAAAGAAAAATTTAAATAAAAAGAATAAATAAAAAATTATTTCTCTTGATCTATAAAGACTTCTCTAAGCTACAGAATTTTCACTCCTCTCAGGAATTCTTTTAAAAATTCATTTAAGAAGCACCCATGCTTTTCTAATGAGTGGAAAAATCAATCTCTGATATAATCTCTGTTACAATCCTTAGACAATTAATATGTCTAAGAATTACTTTCATGTCTAGTCAATGTTGCATAATCAGCATGCTGAGAAAGAATGCAAGAAAAAATCTAAAATGTGTTAAATTTAAACTATTAGGGTGAGTGAAAATGTCAACAAACCTGTACAAAGACATCGAAAGTTCTCACATGTTTTGGGGCACACATCAGAAAATAATTCAAAGACAACTCTTCCAGCTGAAAAAGAAGGTAGCTGGTTTATATTTCTTCATGTAAAGATAATTTAAAATATTAAATATTCATATATAAATGTTAAATAGGGACATTAATTTCCTTACCAGGTTGATTATTAATGGCGATGTCAAAAAAACATCTAGGACGCTGAACCTTTATTCCCATGGCGTCAATACTTCAATCTGAGTAAAACAGTTTCAGGCAAACACACTAAAACAGCAAAGATTTTTCATAAATTTCTGAAGAGAAAACAAAACAAAACTCTGTGGAACATAACAAGAAATGTAGTCTGATTTTAATATTTACTTCCATGACATAAATTACATGATTATTTTCTTTGAAAGATTAGACCGTATCTTATAGAAAAGACATAAAAGGTTTAGTCATTATATAATACAACTGCTATTTTAAAAACCAAATATAGACTGTCACCTCAAACAGAAAATTGTATTAAGTCTGTATGATTTAGTGAACTAGAGACAGGTTACCTTTAAATAGGGAAAAATCAAGGACAAACTGATCCAATCTTTTTGCTCCTAGAAAACAAAAATAAATTTTGATTAAAATAGTGGAGTTTTAAAAAGAAAAATATTTAAATTCCTAAAAATAATTCAAGGAAAAAAGAAAGTGAGCTACTTTAACAATAGTTATATATATGGTAGATTAACATTATGAGTAAAAATACATTACACTTTACATATGAAATTATTTTTTGATCATTAACAACAGCCTATACTGATCTATCTAATGTAGATAAAAACATCAATAAGTGAGATACTCTATGTAAGTTTTATCTACAGAGCAGATAGCTACTAGATAAGACATTGTTTTCATAAGCATTTAAGTACTTCCTCCAAATTGTAATACCTGGTGGAGAATGACAGGGTAAAATGAAAAGCAAAAGAAACAAAGGTACTTAGTGTAAACAGCATTCAAAACAATGAACTATAAAAATCTGTTCATCTGTTCAAAACAGAGACTAACTGAAATGTTTATGTTTTTGCGAAAATTATGTCTTAAGCTAGTAGCTCAGTAATCTCAGTAAGCAATGAAAGATATTTTAAATCTAGTGAAATTTTTATAGATTCATAGAGTTATAGGAAATAATACACAGGGATACATGTTTCCCCCACGGTAACATTTTACAAAACTAAAGTATAATAGCACAGCTGTAGGGTAAAAAGCATAACAATGCTGACACGATCCACATTTCCCCAGTTCTACCCGGACTCATTTGTGTGTATTTATTTAGTTTTACAAAATTTTATTAAACATATAGGTACATATTATCTACCACCATTCCTTATCAATTTTACACACACCACAACCACAGGTAAGAACAGTCAACAACAAAAGCATGGAAGACTTTGCGCAAATCACCAACAATTTGAAAAATACAAATCCAATGTATTTATTCATTATTGAATGGAAGGGGGGGGTACAAACTACTTTTTCTGCAATCTCCTCCATTTTTTATTTCTAAAAGATACAATATATATACTAACTAAATAAACTAAAATTTGTTTCATATGAAACAAAAAGAGGCCTTTCAATCCTCCAGGAAGATTACAGACACAGACTTCTTGAAAACAATAAAACAAAACAAAACTTATTAATTTTAATAGCTTGCTAAGTTTGTTGCATTTTATTTGTATAAAATTTCAATGGATGCACATCTGAAGTTGAGAATACACTGGATCCATAAATCTGAGGAAACTATCTTATCTTAAAGAAAAATATTAAATTATTATTGATACTTAGTACCTGATTATCTTTTATCTTTTTTTTTTTATCTTTTATCTTCTAAATAGCTTGTGCAGGCCTTCTTAAATTCTCTACATTTGGAGACAGAAAAAAAAAAGAGGAAATTTAGAGATTTAATTATTTCCCTCCACAAAAAACTTCTAAAGTTAGCTGTTTAGCCACAATTATCCCAAAGATTTCCATTCTCAGAAAAGGAGTATAGTATAGATAGCACTGCCCAAAACACACCAAATTGTTTACAATTACAGTTGATTTCCTATTTACCGTGTTCTTAAAAACTCCTAAACCGAAAAACAGGTAAATGTTATGAAAGCTTAGAAAGTAATTCCTAATACCCTTAACCTTTTAGACAAAATATTTGATTTTCCAAGTGTCTCAATTCTAAGGCATATTGTAAACAATCCTATAATTCTGAGACTTTGAAATTGCAATAAATGCTATCACTAATTTATGGAGTTAGAAGTATAAGTGGAAGCTACCAGGATAGCAGTTTGCTCTGGTTTTTTTTTTTTTTTTTGCTGTTGTTTAAGTGCTGCTTACATGAGTAAGTTTACTTTGAGAAAACATTAAACTCCACTTAGAATATGTGTAGTCTCTGGTATGTTATGTTACCCTAAATTTACCTTGTTAAAACAAAGTAAAACTTTGTTAAAACTTTATCTAAAACAAAATTCTTGGGGCTCCTGGTGTCTCCTCCAAGGCAGGAGACACGGGTTCGATCCCCAATCCAGAAAGATCCTACCCGCTGCAGAGCACTAGGCCGTGCACCACAACTACTGAGCCCGCGCTCTAGAGCCCGGGAGCTGCGACTGCCCAGCTCGCGCGCCCTGGAGCCAGCGTCCACAGGAAGAACAGCCACTGCAAGAAGCCCACGCACCACAACCAAGAGCAGCCCCGCATTTGCCACGACCAGAGAAACGCCGAGCAGCAAGGAAGACCCAGCACAGCCAAAAATAGATAAATACATATCATTTTAAAAATAAAACTCTTATTTCTCTACCCCTGACTCTCTCAAAACAGTAAACACCACTGTCCAACGCAGCTGCTACCAGTGAAGAAAACATACATTTTATTGAACTCAATATGTCCAAAATATTATTTCAGCATATAATCAACATAACATGCTATTAATGATAATTCACATTCTCTTTCTGTTACTATCCTGTGCTAAGTTGATTCAGTCATATCTGACTCTGTGCAACCCCTATGAACTGTGTAGCCTGCCAGGCTCCTCTGTCCATGGGATTTTCCAGGCAAGAATAATGGAATGATTTGCCATGTTACCAAGTCTTACAAGTCGTGGAAATCAAGCGGGTTTTTTTTTTTTTGCCTTACTGTGAGGCCCTGTGGGATCTTTGCTCCTTGACCAGGAGTCAAACCTGGGCCACTGCAGCAGAAGAGTCAGGTTCTAAACACTGGACTGCCAGGGAATTTCCAGAAATCAGTGTTTATGCCACATTTCAAATGTTCTATAACCACATGTGGCTGGTGGCTCTTGTACTGGACAGCATGGTCCTAAACACTTCAGCTCACGTTGATCTCTACAACTTTATGGGACATTCCCAAGCTGGCTGCAGCCACACTAGAGAGCCTGCTGCTCTTCAAAAGCGTGTGCGTGCACGCTCAGTCATGCTCTTTGCAATCCCGTGGACAGTAGCCCACCAGGCTCCTGTCCATGGGATCTCCCAGGCAAGAATACTGGCCACTCCAGTAGCCATTCCCTTCTCCACGGGATCTTCCCAGCCTAGGGATCGAATCCACATCTCCTGAATCGGCAGGTGGAATCTTTACCACTGCACCACCTGGGAAGCCAAAACAGCCATGGCCTATCCTTTGTCAAGTCTTTTACATTTACTATGCCCTCTGAGGAATGGTCTTACCCCAGATCTTCACATGGTTCATGTCTCCACTTAAGTTAGTGTTCAAGTATCACCCTCTCATGGAAATAATTCTTTGCCAGTACATTCACAGAAGCAGGCCCTAATCCTCCAGCACTTTATATTCCCTTATTCTGCTCTACTTTTCTTCCCAGCATTTATTGCTACTTGATATTTTAAGTTTTTATATATTTTCCTCTTACTAAATTATAAGCTTCATGATGTGAGAGACCTTTTCAGTTTTGCTCCCCTCTTGATTCTGAAGTAACTCAAACAGTACTTGATTATGGCAGGAAATCAATATTTAATAAATCAATAAACATACAAGGAAGAATAGGCATGTGTGAGAATGCTTTTCTGCAACAATGCAATAACAATAATTAAAAGCAAACACCCAAAATGTCCCCAAATGAGATAACATCTGAGTAAATTGTGGTATATACATGCTATTTAATACTATAAAACAGTTTAAAAAGTCTTTACACACACTATCCAAAACACCTGTTTAGGTGAAAAGAAAAAACAAAGCTGCATTCAAGTATTTTTTTTAATACCCTAAAATAATATTCTGCTTCCACAGAAAGGTCTTGAGATAAATACCAAAACTTCAAACAGTAAGTACTCTGCTGGGGTACAGGAGTAAGGATGGAAGTCAATGAGGGTCTTTTAACTATAATGTTTGATTTTTTTGCAACAAGAATATGTTCACATATTAGTTTCCAATTTAAAGAAAGACATGTCTTCAAAGTAAAACAGAAGAAAATATGTGAAAATATTTAGAGCCTATTTCTAAGTGAAAGAGTCATAGACGATTTTTGTTTTAATTTTCTCATTTTCCAAGTTTTCTATGACAAATTCAGACCTGTAAAAGTAACTCTTCAAAAGAGCATTCAAGACTTAAGAGTCCTTTGGACTGCAAGGATATCAAACCAGTTAATCCTAAAGGAAATCAACCCTGAATATTCATTGGAAGGGCTGTTGCTCAAGCTGAAGCTCCAATACTTTGGCCACCTGATGTGAAGAGCTGACTCACTGTAAAAGATCTGACTCTGGGAAAAACTGAAGGCAAAAGGAGAAGGAGCTGGGCAGAAGATGAGACAATTAGATAGCATTACCAACTCAGTGGACATGAACTTGAGCAAACTCTAGGAGACAGTGGAGGATAGGGCAGCCTGGGGTGCTGTAGTCCTTGGGACTGCACCACTTAGTGACTGAACAACAAATAGTAAAGAAATAAATGACGGAGACAGACAGATTTGATCTTATGAAAAAATGTATTATTTCTATTTTCCAAAGGGAAATTAGAAAGTAAAAAATTGGGGGAAATATTTCCAAACATGATGTGCAAGTTTCCTTCCTGTAAAACACTGGCAAGGCCCATCTTACTCACTGTAGAACATGAAGCACCTTTGGTCCTGATTGGTAAATATCAGTGCCTGTGACAACCAAAAGAAGCCTTCTTCCCTCTTCCCTCCATGAGGACCGCAGGGTCCATGCAGGAAACAATTAAAAGCACAAAGGCTACCCAAGGGAATATAAACAAACAATTCATAAAAAAATGAAATCAAAATATAAACAGCGTGAAAACTTTTGCTAAGCAACTTGGCACTGTAGACCAAGAATATATTCATAATCATTCTAACCTTTAACACTTTAGTAATTCAAACTCTTCAAATGTCTCTAAAGGCAACCATTTAAAATAAAATCTTCTTTAAGGCTTTTTAAATTTTTAAAATAGTAATTAGGAACAACCTAACAGTTCACACAGCCTAAAAAATTAAAAAAAAAAAAAAAATGGACAGAAGACCTAAATAGACATTTCTCCAAAGAAGACATACAGATGTTCCAAAACACACATGAAAAGGTGCTGAATATCACTAATTATTAAAAGAACTGCAACTCCAAACTACAACGAGGTATCACCTCACACCAGTCAGAATGACCATAATAAAAAAATCAGGGCTTCCCTGGTGGCTCAGTAGTAAAGAATCTGCCTGCCAATGCAGGAGACATGCATTCAACCCCTGATCTGGGAAAATCCTACCTCCCTTGGAGCAATTAAGCCCAAGTGCCCCAGCTACTGAGAATATGCTCTAGAGCCCAGGAGCTGCAACAAGAGAAGCCACTGCAATGAGAAGCCAGTGCATCACAGACCCAGCAGAGCCAAAAATAAATAAAATTATTTTGAAAAAATTTACAAACAACAAATGCTGGAGAGGCTGACAAGAGAACCTTCTTACACTGTTGATGAGAATGTAAACTGGTGCAGCCACTATGGAAAATAGTATAGAGGTTCCTTAAAAAAACTAAAAACTGAGTTACCATATGATCCAGCAATCCCACTCCCAGGCATAAAATCAGAGAAAAACACGGTTCAAAAAGATACATGCTCATTTCAGCAGTGTTTCCAACAGCCAAGACATGGAAGCAACCTAAATGTTGGTCGATAGATGAAGATAAAGAAGATGTGGTATATATACAAGATAGAATATTACTCAGTCATAAAAAGAATTAAATGCCAAGTGCTGCCACATGGACGGACTTAGAGATTATCATATTAACTGAAGTAAGTCAGAGAAAGACAAATATCATGGCATCACTTAAAATGATACAAATGAACTTATTTACAAAACAGAAATAAACTCATAGACACAGAAAATAAACTTATGGTTACTAAAGGGGATGGGGCGGGAGGGAGTTAGAAGTTGGAGATTATAGACACATAGACATACTACTGTATATATAACAGCTAAACGACAAGGACCTACTGTATAGCACAGGGAACTATATTCAGTATCTTGTAATAATCTATAATGGAAAAGAATCTGAAAAAGAATACACACACACACACAACTGAATCAATTTGCTGTACACTTGCAACTAGCACAACATTGTAAATTAACTATACTTCTATAAAAAATAAACAAAAAAACAACCTAAATGTCTAACATAACAAGTAAATTAAGAAATATTCATATGATGGACTGCTACGCTGCTTATGAAAATATAATTTTTAACATAACATGGAAAAAATGTTTAAGTGTAAAAATAGCAAAATTATGTAGTTAAAAGGATTTTAAGGGTAAAAAAATTCATATACACTGTCACTGTAGTGCTTTTTATAATAGTAAAAATATAAATTGTATAGTAATAGAAATTGGTTAAATAAATGATATCATCGTGAAATGGATAGTATTCATCTAGCCACTGGAAATCATATTCTTATATGTTAAAATAAGAGGTAACATTTTCACCAACTGGATTGAAGGAAATAAAAAATACTGACCTCATACACTACTGACGCTAGCAAAGGGGTAAATTTGATAATCCTTTGCCAACGTGACAACACACATTACAAATGCATTAATGACCTTTTGACTCAATAACCCTATTCCGAGGAATTTATACATCATTCGTGAAATAAGGTAAGTACAGGGTCATACAAGGCACCATCATTTGTAATAGTTAAAAGGCTATAAACCTAACTGTACATAGGGGAGGAAGAGGTTACATAAATCATATGACCTCCATACAAGTTACTGGCTATAAAAAGGAATGAGGAAGCTGGTTATCTGCTATCTCCCAGCCCTTTTAAGTGAAAAAAAAAAAGAAAACAAAAAACCCCAAAACAACAACAACAACAAACTACAGAAACGTATATGGTATATTTTCTTCGTATTTTTTCAAAAGAACTTTTAAAAAATGTGTTTTGTCTAACATAGACGCATCTGGTGGGAGAGGAAATGGGTAGCTGGGGAAGATGGGTAAGATTTTTTTTACTGTATAACTTTTCAATTTTATGACTTTTCAGCTTTTTAAAAAATCTTTAACTTTTTTTTTAAACTTTTAAACTTTTTCAACTTTATGCCACTACTGATACTAAAGCACACTAATACTACCATTAAAAGTTCTTTAAAAGTAACTTTTAAAAATAAAAGTTATTTAAAAATACTGAAAAAGAAAAATTATCAAAGACCATTCAAGGATAAGAAGATATTCATAATATACGACATTGTTAACACAGTTAGCACTGCTGTATGGTATATTTGAAAGCTGCTAAGAGAATAAAAGTCTAAAAGTTCTCATCACAAGGAAAAAGCAACATTTTTTCCCTTGTATCTGTATGACATGGTGGATGTTAAACTGAACTTATTGTGGCAATCATTCTTCAATGTGTAAGTCAACTCATTATGCTATGCACTTTAAACTTTGACAGTGCTATACCTCAATAAAACTAAAAGGAAAAATAGGATTTACATCAAAATATTAATGAATCATGAATTATGCAGCATTACTTACAGTAGCCAAGACATGGAAACAACGTAAGTGTCCCCTGATAAGTGGATAAAGAAAATGTGTCACACAGACACACTGAGGAATATTATTTAGTCACAAAAAAGGAAGAAAATCCTTCCACTTGTGACAGCATGGATGGGCCTCAGGGGCATTGTGTTAAGTGAAAAGAGTCAGGCAGAGAAAAACACTACAATCTCATACATGGAATCATAAAACAAAACAAAACAAAAAAACCCAAATCTGAACTTATAAAGTCCCAAGAAAATAGTGTGCATGTGTGCATGCTAAGTCTCTTCAGCTGGTCTGACTCTTTGCGACCCTATGGACGGTAGCCCACCAGGCTCCTCTGTCCAGGGGGTTCTCCAGGCAAGAATACTGGAGTGGGCTGCCATTCCCTCCTCCAGGGGATCTTCCCGACCCAGGGATCAAACCCGTGTCTCTTACATCTCCTGCACTGCACAACTAGTGCCGCCTGGGAAGCCCCGAGAACACAGCGCACAGCGTGTGCTCTGTACTGGAAAGCTGCTAAACAGAAGACCGTGTCACAGGGAAAAACAATTTATATGTGAGGTGAACGGTAACTAGACTTACTACAGTGATCATTTTGCAATATATACACACAGTCACATACACATGGGCTTCCCTCATAGCTCAGTAGGTAAAGATCTGCCTGCAATGCAAGAGACCAGGGTTTGATCTCTGGGTCAGGAAGATCCCCTGAAGAAGGGAATGGCTACCCACTCCAGTATTCTTGCCTGGAGAATCCCACTGACAGAGGAGCCTAGCAGGCTACAGTTCATGGCGTCACAAGAGTTGGACATGACTAAGAGACTAAACCATCACCAACATCAATCACATACACAGTGAATTATATACACATAATCATATATATACACAGTGATCATGTTGTACATCTGAAACAAATTTAAAGTTATATGTCAATTACATCTAAATCAAAAGGATTTACAACAAAATATTAACACTGATAATACCTGGGTCATGAATTTAAGGGTAATTTTTATGTATTTGTTTTCCAAATTTTCTTCAACAGGTATAATTTTATAATCATGAAAATATCTTTAAAGAAATACTAACAAAATAAGATAATTTTCTTATTGAAATAGCAAAGATCTTTTAAAAGAATAATTCCCAATACAGTAAGCAAATCCTCTGGAAATGTATGTAAAAACTGTTTATACCTCAAACTGGTTTATACCTTAAAAACCCAATTGCTAGAAATCTACTGTAAGGAACTATCTTAAAAAGCCTTCATATATAAAGTTGGCCATGTTAGTGCTACTTTTATACTATCCGAAGTAGTGTTTTCAGTATTATGAAAAATGATTAGATTATGATCTCTAGTTGGACAAAATATCACAGTTGTTGCAGCAATGCTTACAGTGATCAATAATTTGGAAAATGCTCATAATTTGTTAAAAATACTTGATATAAAACAATAATGCAATATTATTATAATCACATAAACTACTCCTTCAAATTCAAAGATTTACAAAAAAAGGAAAAAAGACTGAAAGGAAATAATCACTACAGTACTTGATTTTAAGACTGGAGACTGGGGGATATATGTATGTATACGTATAGCTGATACACTATACGTGAATAACAGAAACCAATACAACACTGTAAGCCAACTATGTTCCAATTACAAAAAAAAACACACTGAAGGATGTTTTTGCCTCACTGTACTTCTTTCTACTTCTTTAACAAACATAACTGCTATTATAAATAAAAAAAATTCATAACAATAAAAAAATGTACATACAATCTAAGATTATAATGCACATGTCTCTGTGTGGTTATAATATGCATTTAGGTAACACCACACAGGGATACTTTTCTTAGAAACAGATTTAAATGATATCTTGAAATAACAAATCAAATATGCTTTAAATTTAAGAAACATGAAAGATAGCAAATTATTATTAAAAGCACTATATAAATATCTTAAGTATGTAAATGTTCTAACATTAATAGCTAATGAAGAACAATGAAAGATGGCTCAAAGCTATGTCTGTAACATTACTGGTATCAAATTTTATCTAATCAGAAATAGGATGTAGTATTCCCTCTTTAACTATTATTTCCTGTTATTACAATATCTAAAAAATGCAATACAAACACCTAGTCAATATTTTTTTTTTTTAAGAAGAGGTGGCGCTAGTGGTAAAGAACTTGCCTGCCAATGCAGGATATGTAAGAGATTCGGGTTCGATCCCTGAGCTGGGAGGAACCATGGAGGAGGGCATGGCCATCCACTCCAGTATTCTTGCCTGGAGAACCCCCTGGACAGCGGAGCCTGGTGGGCTACAGTCCATAGGGTTGCACAGAGTCTGACATAGCTGAAGCAACTCAGCATGTACACAAAGAGAAAACAATACTGACAGATACCAAAAACACAATTCGGGACAAAAATCAAGTCTACACAATTTTCAAGTCTATGCAATTTTCAATAAAATAAGTCATGAATTTTCTAAGAATAGTTCACAAAGAAAGCTTTCAGAGCAATAATCTTCAGGTGAACTGTTCACTGCATAGCTGTTTAATCTAAATGAGTTGCAGCTATTCCTGTAAAATGCAGCTATAATTTTTTCTTTAAAAAAAATCATATCAAGCAACATGCCCCATTCCTGTACAGCAACCAGCATAGTATACCCCATCAGATGAGGTACATATGTTCCAGTCTGACCTAGTTTCCACTACTGTATGTTAGCTGTTACCATTTATCATTTACTGGAGCTCTTGCATTCACCTCACCTGCCTGACTCCCTCAGAAATCTGAGTATTTGATACTTCCACCTACTTTATTTATAAAGAAAATACTTTTAAAGATAATCAGTAAAGCTAACAAGCTCATGAAAAAAGCTGAGCACACAAAAATGCATAAAATTAAGCCATAACTTTTAAAATTTTAATGTATATTCTTTGAGTTTCTTCTAAGCAGATAGAATTACAAACATTTTTATTTATCAACAGTATCATAATCACTTTAATATGTCAACAATATATAATGCAAAAAAGTTTCAAAATATTAAATGGTAGGATGTATGATATGCCATGTGCTCTTGCACTCAGTTGCGTCCAACTCTTTGTGACCCCGTGGACTGCAGCCTGCCAGGCTCCTCTGTCCATGGAATTTTGCAGGCAAGAGTACTGGAGTGGGTTACCATTTTCTACCCTAAGGGATCTTCATGACTCAGGGATTGAATCTGTGTCTCGTATGTGTCCTGCATTGGCAGGCGGATTCTTTACCACTGCTCCACCTGAAACTTTTGCAACAAATATATTTCATAAAAATATCAGAGATGAAACAAATTCATAAGTAAGAAGTTTAATCCTATAGCTCCAGACATGAAATAATTTCCATATTCACCTAAAGTAACATGAAGGTTGGAGGTGGGGGGCAGAAGGACATAGGCAACTAATTATTAAAACATATAGTAAAAAAAAACATAGTATTTGCAATCGTGCTTTGTTGCTGAGTGGTGTCCAACTCTTTGCGACCCCATGGACTGTAGACTACCAGGCTCCTCTGTCCATGGGGATTCTTCAGGCAAGAATACTGGAGTGGGTTGCCACACCTTCCTCTAGGGGATCTTCCCAACCCAGGGATTGAACCCAGGTGTCCCGAATTGCAGGAAGATTCTTTACCAGCTGAGCTGCCAGGGAAGCCCCAAAGTGAAAGTGAAATTTGTAATCAGGCAATAAATAACACAGTGACTTTATTACATTCTTCATTACATGGAATTGCATTCTTAATTCCAAGAATTACTTGGAAGTTTCACACAGTATGAGGGAGTCTGCAGAGTACTAAGTCTTGAAAAAGGAGATAGTAAATACTCTTAACTATTGCAATGACAAGCAGGTCTTTGCCCTTTCTGATTCCCTCGGTTAATTCCTAATTGTCCTTAAAGATTGAACACAGCCAAAGTACACTCTAGGAATTTCACCCTGACCCTCTGAAGTTAAAAAGATTGTTGAATTTTATTTTCATTATCATAAATTTGTCTGGAGAAGGAAATGGCAACCCCCTCCAGTATTCTTGCCTGGAGAATCCCAATGACAGAGGCGCTGGTGGGTTACATTCCATAGGGTCGCAAAAGAATCAGACAAAACTTAACAACCAAACAATAGCAAACTCCTTGAACTCAGAACCTTTCTATCTTCAACACCAAGCACAATGCCTGGTCCAGCACTACACTGCCCAACAGAATGCTAGCGAAGGCTTGAGCAGAAGACCTTGCTCAGGGCCTTTTCTCCACATGCACTGCTTCCCACGTGCAGTAGTGCTGATATGTATCTGTAATGAGCAAATCCGCTCAGCCTATCCCACAACTGAAAGGAGCTTATTCTTTAGACATGCCTACTGAGACTGCATTCTCTTAACAAAGTATCTATTTTCTTTTCTTTAAACAGAATCCACTATAAGAGAGAGCATTTTCAGTTCAAGACCAAGAAATAAAGATGGGAAGTTCTCATCTGTTTAAGTTTAATAAAACAGGTAGCAATATTCATAGAAGACTTGCACCTCTAAGTGCAATCATATTAAATTAAACTAATTAAAAGCATAGCAGATATTGAAGACTTTCAAAGATAGCAATCTAACATCACATTTTACATTACTGTCTACCTTAATGTAGTTCATAGAAATCAAATGAAAAATTAAAACGGATTGGTTAAAAGATATCTAAATATATTTACAAATGCCAGGTTGTTAGTGAACTAAGCACAAACAAACTGACATTCTGGGGTGTCAGAAAAGGCAACTATGATCTTCCATATAGTTCCTTTTCCCTTCATGTCTCTGACAGTCACAAACCTCTGCACTGATAAAAACATGATTAACAGTGTATAGGCAGTTAGTAGGGCTTCCCTGATGGCTCAGATGGTAAACAAACTGCCTGCAATGCAGGAGACCTGGGTTTGCCCTGAGTCAGGAAGATCCCCTGGAGAAGAGAATGGCTATCCACTCCAGTATTCTCGCCTGGAGAATTCCAAGGACAGAGGAGACTGGTGGGCTGCACTCCCTGGGTCACGAACACTCAGGCACGACTGAGCAACTAACTCACTTCACTTTCAGGCACTTACTAAATTCCTAAATCCTTCAGAAAACTTAAAAAGAGAAAAGCTGGTATGATGCCAAGTTTGGTGTTAAATAACTTGCTGCATGTACAATCTGAGAGACATAAAAATCTAGTACAACTATGCTAGTGCCAAACTAAAAAGCATATACCAACTGGGAAATCTCTGCTAATATTCTTAATATTGTACCTGCAATTATCTAAGCTCTTATAACAATAAACTTATCCCACTGTCTCAAGAGATAGAACCAAACCATCCTAGCAGTGTGTTATTTAATCCAGTAACTCCTAAATAAAATATTACAGACTTTTGAAGTTTGAAGGAAATAGGTAATCTGGTCCAATCTTCTAACTGTATAGACTTGGGCACAAGAAGACTAGAGAGTTGAAGTGACTGGCTCAAAGTCACAAGTGGAGGGAAAAAAAAGTAAGAGTTTTCTGGTTAAGATTATATCTTCACTGTGGAAAGTAGCTTATAACCTGTGCCTGATTCATATTGATATAAGACAAAACCCATCACAATATTGTAATTATCCTCCAATTAAAATAAAGTAGCTTATTCATAAATATTCCAGATAATGGTTACATAATTTTACTTTTTACCAAGTGACCACGATGCAAAGATTTAATTATGAATAAACCTTAAGCTAAAATTTATGTGCAATTAACAGTAGCTTATTAACATATACAATCAGGTTTCATGCAATTTAAAAATCAGTACATTAAGGAACCATTCATGATTTTAAAATAACCATTTTAATATCAAAAATTGATACCCATAAGTATGACATAATTAAATTCCAAGAACAAGTTGGTAATCATTTTAAGCCACTACTCAAACTAAAACGAAGTGTAAAACATTTCCTGTCTGGTACTAAAAGTACAAAGTCCCAGTTACAGCATACAGAGAATTTATAACACTGCCTGTAGTATATTTCAAGATGCAAGATTTGCCTTAAAGAAATAAAAATATACGGAGTTCTTATGGAGACCATATATTCATTAAACCAGGTCAAAACCACTGACACTTAAATGAAAACTAAAAACTGGTACTAATATTAAAGACAAAAAAGAAGAAAAAAAACTGTGTAGCAGAGAGATTTGCAATAAACTCTTCAAATAACTTGAATTAATTATCTATGGATTCCAACTACATATAACAAGTAAGACACCTTAGTACATGAGGATACAGAGAATAAATAATACATTCTAATCCTGTTGAAATATCCTATAAATAAAACAATAAGGGAAAACATCAACATGTATTTCTTAAAAGAGCAACACTTGAAGAACTGTAGATGGTGCCCTGACAAGTAGTAGAACTAGTTCATCCTACTATGAACTATTACCAATTTCCCGATGTATGGGAGAATGGATGCTGCCTGACAGGAAATCTAACTTAAAATAGGCAAAATATCAAAAGAATAAAGTCTTTACCTAAAGAACACAGATACTGCAAGACCACAGTATCAAGCACCAAAAATGAAAGGCCTTTAGTAAGTCACAATAAATGTAATGTATGCTTTTCCCTCATAGGGGAACCACTGAGCTCTTACTCAAAGCTAATTTTACACAGAATTTTAACAAAGCTGAATATTTACTTTTGAAGCCCACAGCTTGATAATAGCCTGAAATTAGAATATAATTTTATAGATGAAAAAAAATAGTGAGGTTCAGAAAGATGGCTGGATCAGAAAAGAACTCAAAATTTCTAACCTTGTAAGTTTGCTTACTTGTACACTCCTGACAACAGGGGAAGGCAACCCTGACAAAAGTTCGCAAAAGCAAAAACCTTAAAAAGTAAACAAAATTTTTAAAAAGGCACAGAATCCTACTACAAGACGCCATTAGGATCTCAGGACACCAATACTCTTGAACCATAAAGAAAACGTTAAGGTAAAGGGAGCTCTGTTTAAAACAGATGTATGTAATTCCTTATAGAGAAGATCCCATCTTAAATGATTAAACTAAAAAAAAAAAAAAAGAGGGGGGATAAAACGGGTAAATTTTCACATAAATAAAAAACATGAATTAGAGAAACAGCCATTCTTTTTCTGGATTTTATACCGCGACTTCAAAACTGGTTTTACACACCCCCTCTCCATCATCGGTACAAGCCGGCCATTCTTTGCCAAACGGTAATCCACAGACTCACTTTTTCTATCTGGTTTTGGCTACTGAAAATTAAGCGTACCCCCTAATTTCCACATTTAATTGTTCCTTGGACGCATTTCTGACCACTACTGCAAACACTTGGTCCTGCATAAAGTACCATTGTGGTTAGAAATGAAAATCAATGCACAAAATGGTGCTTTTACAACATTTTCAAAACGACTAAGAGTTTCCCATTCCTGCAGACCTCGATTCAGCACCTTAAAAGACTAAAGACGAGCCAAATTCGCACACTTCCCCCAAAGCATTTGGAATTCCGAAGCCATCACCTTCCTCCAAGAGTAATTCCTCCTAAAAGGCCTGCGCTGCTCACAGTTCTTCGGAAACGTGGGAGAACTTGGGAGTCAGTTCTGGGATAGAAGGGAAGAGCCTGGATTGGAGTTTGGGGAGAACTAAGTGGCCTGTGCCACTACACTACGCAAGATAGTCGCTACGAGAGGAAAAGGTCGGAGCAGGGGGAAAGCCTCTCTTCGTTCTAATCTTAACCTGAGATCCAGGCTCCCCGTCTGCCACTCTCCACCCCTAATCTGACAGGATGGCAGGTAACGCGTCCCGTGTCCCCACCTATCCTCCCACCTACCCCGCATTCGTGCTCGGTCTTACGATTTTGAAGCATCAAAATCACCCCGGCTCCCTAGAGTTCAGGCCACCGTCGCTGCCGCCATATTACAGCTTGTGCGGCAAAATGCGTCAGGGAGGGAGGTGTGCGCCCGAGAAGGGAGGGCGGGGGCTGGCAGGGGGAGGGCCATCTTCCAGGTCCGGAAGGCACGGCTGGAAGCCCTCTCCAGCAGCACCTGCTGCAAAGCTAGCGCCACGATCCTCGGGGACCCCTCTGGGGTCGGGCAGCCCCAATATCTTGAGAGGAAGACGGTTAAATCGGTCTGGGCCTATCGCGCCGGCTCCGCCCCTCTTCTAGGGCCCTTCCCGCTCTCGCACCCCGACACTGCTGCAAAGGACGGTACCGAAACAACACAGGCCCTGCGCCACCTACTTGCACCAGTCCAGTCTCCTCTTCCCGGGGTCCGGTCCTTTAAAGCGCTTCAAATCTACCGCCGCCAGAAAAGGCGCTAAAGACCACTAACCGCCTCCCTCCCCCCACAACCCAGTCCCGGCGTGGAGGGGAAACGTCGCGCCGGAAATACGTCACTTCTCGGTGGCCCGCGTCTTCTGGTGATCCCTTGCTTGCGTTACCTCACCCTCCCTGGAGTTCTAGGATTTTGGAGCGAGTTAAATGCCTGGCCCATAGGTAGCTTAATGTTTTTTGTGTAAGTTGATTGACAGCGTTTGTAACCGTTAGAATGCCAAGTCGTTCGTGAAATGAAGGCTTCACTTAATAAACATTGATTGAGCCTCTGCCAGGGTATTGGGAAGGAGACCCTACTTTCAAAGAGCTTCCCAGAACAGCTTCTAGTTAATGCTGTGACACACATTAAAAAAAAAAAAGAAAGAAATGAACAAAGTGCTATTTGAGGAAAGGAGGAAATTATAGAGGACATTAACGCCCTTTGTTGTCTTTTAAAAATTTTCTCATAGCAACCCCATGATATGTTGTTATCCTTGTTTCACAGATAAAGAAATTGAGGCTCAAGGAAGATAAGTGCCTTCCCAAATACATTGTTCCCAAATACCAAAGTAAGGCTTTGACTCCAAATCCAGTGCTTTCTGGGGAGAATACTATTTAGGACATATGTTGCTATTTAATTGTTTCAAGAGGTTAAGAGTTCCTAGATTGTTAGAATTATAATAATTCCCCCTGATATTCAGGGGAGTTGAGGGCAGTCATTGTGAAGATACGCCATGTGTTTTAAAGAAAACAGCTCCCTTGTGATGGTTAGTGTTATGTGTCAACTTGGCTAGGATATGGTGCCCAGTTATTTGGTCAAAGAATAGTCTAGATGTGGTTCCCAAGGTATATTTTAGATGTGATAAACATTTACAATTCCAAGACAAAGTAAAGCAGGGTGGAACTCATCTAATCAGCTTAAGGCCTTGAGAGCAGAGGCTGAGATTTCCTAAGGAAGAAAGCGTTGTGCCTCAAGATGGCATTATAGTAACTTTGCGTGGGTTTCCAACATGCTTGGCCTGCTGTGTTTATTTCAAACTCATGACTGCAATATCAACTCTTATGTGCACTTATAGCCTTCTCACATACCCTACAGATTTCAGACTTTCCAACCCCCACAATTGTAAGCCAATTCCTTACAATAAATCTGTTTTTCTGTAAAAACAAACAAAAAGAAACAGAGGACTTAGATTTTATTATTGTATGAAAAGAAAGTTACAATCATTAAAAATTTTCACTCCTTTATCTTTGGTAAATTAGTAATTATCAACAACAGCTGAGCATGTGGTAGGTACTTTTAAGGGTCTTCACCCATTTCATTAGCTGTAAAACTGAGAGGACAGTCTTGGCCACTTTAAGCCATTGCTTTCATTGCAGGAAAGTAGTATCATACTCATCTTCAAACGATTTAGAGGTTATGTGAGTTCACACTTTGCAGTGAGGAGGGCAATTCTTTAAAATTCTAATTTATAGTGGGCAGTATATTGAGATAGATTTTTTAAAGCATTGGTTTGACTTTTGTTAATTCAGATTCCTTAGAATATATTTTTATTTAGCTGTGATATACAAATTCATTTCTTAGATTTCTACTTGTAGAGGTAATGTGTAACATTGCTATGACATTGGTGTAGTTTCCCTCTTTCTCATCCATTCAGTTAGAGACAATCTTTGAGGATATAGTACAGATTATACCATAGTTAACATTTTGAGGTGTGCAAAGGTAGTATTACTAATTTGTTCCAGGATATACTTTTTTCTTAGAGAGATAGACTTTTATATGAAGTGACTGAAGAATTATTTAATAGTAAAGTATTAATAATTACTTAGATATAGTATACATTATAAATGGTCACATTTTAGAGGATTCCTGAAAGAAGTCTTGAAGCATCTTTACAAATGTCAATTCAAAGACTGGTGGCTGGTGGTGAACTATGACAAAGTTTTCACTATTCTTTTCTTAAGAAGAGTTGTTTTGGGGGGAAATTCCCTGCTGATCCAGTGGTTAGGACTCTAGCGCTGTCACTACTGGGACCCTGGGTTCAATCCCTGGTCAGGGAACTAAAATCCCAAAAGCCACATCTTTTCTTAGACTGTGGTAGTTGCTTTCTTTATCCGGATGTCCTTACTTAAACGAATGAAAAACTGGTGTGCTTTGCTGGGTCCCAAACATTTTGAAAGTTCAATGGTCTTTGAAATCCAAAACTTTCCCAAATAAATTTGACATGGTTTATTGTTCCAAGAAGGAAGCTCTTGCAAGTAAAAGGAAGTGTTACCTCCAACAATATGCTGGCTTAAGGAACAAAGGACTTATTTCTGTCTTAAATAACAGGTCTGGTGAGTGGGCCAGATCAAAGGGCAACTCCACTCCACATAGTCAGGACATTATGTTCCTTACATGTAATTCCAACCTACTCCAGGGCCTCGACATTGCATGATTAGGTTAGAATGTATTGCCTTGAGTTTCAGCCATCAGGAAAACATTACAAAAACTAAGATCCTGGCATCCAGTACCATCACTTCATGACAAGTAGAGAAGTGGAAACAGTGACAGATTTTATTTTCTTGGGCTCCAAAATCATTGCAGATGAAAATCATTGCAGACGGTGACTGCAGCCACAAAATTAAAAGATGCTTGCTCCTTGGAAGAAAAGCTATGACAAACCTAGACAGTGTATTAAAAAGCAGAGACATCACTTTGTCAACAAAGGTTCATATAATCAAAGCTATGGTTTTTCCAGTAGTCATGTATGGATGTGAGAATTGGGCCATAAAGAATACTGTCACTATCATTTAGGCCTATTGTTGCCGGGAGCTGGTCTGGCACTCATAGCTTAGCCTTGGTATTTCTGCTGAACATAACAATTGCACAGAATACCAACATGAAACAAGGCCACTTTCTGACTGATGCGTCAAGACCAAAACAAGACCATACCATAATCATACCTGAACTTAGACAAAACACAGTAGTGTCCAAACCACAAAAAATGACCAAACATCTACCTGTTGTGGCTAGTAGGAGTGACAGCTGCTTCTTTACCAATCCCAGCTTTAACTTAGCTTCATTCTTTCTGCCTTCTAGATAAAATTTATTAAGATGCCCAGTAAATTCCTCATAGTAGCCAATCTAGAGCAAAATCCCTGTTAAACTTTTTCAAGATAATACAAGGCCAAAAATTGATTGTGGTGATGTTCCACAACTCTGAATTACAAAAAGTCACTGAATTTTACACTGTGAATGGGTGAATTGTATGGTGTGTAAATAATTTCTCAATAAAGCTGTTAAAAACATTTGTGGTCTAGAACTGGTACCTGTCTGCCATGACACAGTGCAGAAATGAAAAGAAGTTTTGACGCTTTCGTAGCCATTCCATAGCTATTCCATACATGTTGAATATAAGAAATAAAAATCTGCACATGTCTTTTCCACATTTAAGTTTTCATATTTCACTTTTCTAAATATTCATTTATATTGTATGTTATAAAAATATCAGTGTTTCATGGACTGGCAGAAAACCTCTTAAAGTTGAGAAACAAGTACCCTAAAGGCTTCCCTGGTGGATCAGTGGTAAAGAATCCACCTGCCAATGCAGGACACGCAGGTTCCGTCTCTAGGTTAGAAAGAGCCCCTGAAGAAATGGCATCCCAGTCCAGTATTTTTGCCTGGGAAATCCATCCCATGGACATAGGAGCCTGGTGGACTATAGTCCATGCAGTCACAAAAGAGTCCCACACGACTTAGCGACTAAACAAGGACCTATAATTACAATGGTTTACGACGTGCTACCCAAGTCTCTCTCAATGAGGAACTACAATACCCAGAATTCCCTCAAAATGCGTATGCCACGTCTATCCCACGACCCTCGACGCGAGGTCCCCTGGGGCATGTAGTGCATGCTTTTGGCCGTACACGTTGGGCTCCCTCGGCCTTTTTTCCGGTTTTGGAAAGGGCACCACCAGAAGAAAGGTCTGGGATAGAAGGGAGGCGTGAGTGACATAACCAAGCCTGTTGCGTCCCATGCTAGGGGACCAGGAATAGCAATGAGTTCTGAGCCTTCCCCGCGATCCTCCAGAAAAGTTCCCTGGCGTTGAGGAAACAATTTGCCCGCAAATCAGGATCGGGTGACGGCGATAGGTTTTCTTCTTGTACCCAGCACGTTTCGGTTCCGGGGTAGAGAGTTTGGAGGCTTCCTTCCAGGTATTGTATTTCCCGGAGCGCGGAGGACTAGGGCAGGGCTGAGCTCTCTCGCAGCGGGACCGGGAGACCACATTCGTTCAGCGCCGCTGTGTGCCAAGCGCCGAGGATGCCTGCCGTTTTCAAAGGGTGCTGCTGCACTATGTACCCTGCACTATACCTGTTCACGGCGGGTACCTGCCTCTGTAGTCCCGAGATCCCTCCTTTGGTAGCGTGAGTTTCCCAAGGTCGGTTAGCTGGGTTGGTTAGACTTGACACTGGTATTCTAAGCCGTGAGCTACTTCGTCTTTCAGCTGTAGACAGGCAGGAGATTCTTGAAGATACCTTTGCTTTGTGCGGGGATTTTTGTGTCTCTGTGTGTCGCAAGTCAGGCTGGGTCAGGATTCAGTGCAGATTGCCACAGAGTAGCCAATATTGTCTCATCGTTTATTCTTCCGTGCAGACAGCTTGGCATAGCGATAGAGAGGATTCTGAGGCATACTTTTAAAATTGGTTTGTTGATGTAATGAGGCTGTTCAGGTTGAAAGAGTGAAAGAACTATGTGGTTGTCCCAGCTTCATTAGTACTAGAGTAGGTTTTTAATCTTTATGAAAGTAGCTTTTATCTGTAAAATTCAAACGATAGCATCTCTCTGGCGGGTTGAGAGAATTTATTGGGATAATACTTAAAAGTCCGTTGTAAACTGTTGTAGAAGTGTTAGATGATATGGTTTTAGTCCCGCTTTTTAACCATTGCTTCTCAACTAGAAATTTAGACATGCTTTAAAAACAAACTATTCTTTTTCACAATAATCTTTGGTTTTCATGTTGCTTCACCACACCCTGATACGTTACTTGATTTCTTCATATTTCCTGATTGGGCTCTAATCATCTCGTTTATTGCTTAAAACCTACCTAAGGCCAATATAGTGATTAAATTGTTTGGGTGCTTTTAGAGTACAAGGAGAGAGAAGCAAGAAATTATCTTGGAATTAAATATACCAGAGACTATCCTTCTGAAAAAAACATTTGAAAAATTGTGGCTATGAATTCATGGCTACTCTTTGTAAAAACTATAAAGGCATCTGGTTTTATAGTCAAATTTGAAAACTTTATGTGTCAGATTTAACATTTATTTATTTATTTTTGGCTGTGTTGGGTCTTCCTTGCTGCTCATGGGCTTTCTCTAGTTGCAGCAAGCAGGGGCTTCTCATTGCAGTGGCTTCTCTTGTTGAGGAGCACAGGCTCTAGGTTTTAGTAGCTGTGGTGCAAGGGCTTAGTTGCTCCATAGCACATAGAATCTTACCTGACCAGGGATCAAACCCGCGTCCCCTGTATTGGCAGGCAGACTCTTAAGCACTGGACCACCAGGGAAGTCCAGACTTAACATTTTTTTAGATGAAATGCAGAAAGAAACTCCTTTTCCTGGACATTTCGCTTTGGATCAAATCCTGCTCTCTGGTTCAGGCTAAGAACAAAGTCTGTAGTTATTTCAGGAAAAAAATTGTTCCTGTAATGAGAATTTTGGAATTAATTTGGTATTAATAACATAAGTATGACCATGTTAAACCAATTTCTTTACAGAAGCTGCATATTGAAATGGGATTTGGAGTCATCATAATGGAAGCAAAATACATGAAGGAAAAACAGTTATTTTTATACCAGCATATTGCACCTGACTACTAGTTACAAATGGTTTTCTTTACCTAAGAAAATTTGTGATGCAAATGAGAAGATAGTTTTTTTTCCCCTAGATTCATTGTTTACAATATGCTTTGCCTAAGAGCTATTCGTCCATTCTCCTGGAGAGTATTTCACTTTCGACCCTTTAGTTTTGAACCATTTATTAGTCAGATGAATAATTGTACAGATGAAGAGCAAATATTCGGTCTTATTGAAAAAAACAAATCCCTACTTTCAGAAAAACAAGTGGGATGTGCACTTAGTATGCTTTGGCAGTTTCAAAAGCAGAAGACCAGCTCTGTAAAAAATGTGGACTGTATCAGAAACCATCCCCAATTTCTTACTCTTCGTAATTTAGCTACAACTAAAATGGGATTCATGAGCGACAGTACCTTGGTGAATGTGTTATACATCATACAACAGTAAGTAATGTGCTTTTAGGTTTTATAAAAATGATTATAGTTTATTTTTATATTTTAACTTTATAAAAATCTCTTTGAAATGAAACGCAATGTGGTTTTTTCCCTTAAAATAGTTTTCCTGATTATCTAATATTTTAAAGATACTTGGTGGATATTCTTTCATTACAGTAATCATTCCACTGTGTATATGTGTATCAAAACTTAATACTGAAGGTGGCTTTTTGTATGCCCTCTATCCCAAGACTATGGCCAGAGGGATATTAAGGTCACCAAGAATAATTTGGAGGTTGCCAAAGACTTGTTTTTGAAGTGTTTTCAAGTCTGACCGAGAACTCTGACATTTAGAAATGAATAAGATATGAATGTT
The DNA here is from genome assembly GCF_019320065.1 of Cervus canadensis. Taxonomy (NCBI): domain Eukaryota; kingdom Metazoa; phylum Chordata; class Mammalia; order Artiodactyla; family Cervidae; genus Cervus; species Cervus canadensis. The sequence continues at coordinate 49,483,775 of NC_057400.1, read as the reverse complement.
TAAAATCATGTTTTCTTTAAAAAAAAATATGTTGTACAACCTAAATATATACAATATTTGTTAATCATACATCAATAAAGCTGGAAAAAATTTAAAAAGAAAAGAAATTTTACATTATTTGGAGAGGAATTCAGCAACTGTACAAAGAAAAAAGAGCAAAAAAGTTAAAATTAATCTGTTTATTATCTCATTGGTGGAAATTATTGAAGTTAAATACTGCCTAAATAACTATAGATATCAGCACGGCACAGAGCAGAGATACGGTTGTTTTTATTAGGGCTCAGTGTATACAGAAAGGGGCTTAAGGCTTTTCTTATTTTGGGGGGGTAGGGTTAGACTAAAAAAGAATGATATACGTCTTATATCAGTGATAATACTGTTTATAGTGATATACCTATAAACAAAATAATTTTGTTTCTAAGATTTATCCTAAGAAAGTAATCTAAGATACACGTTAAGATTCCTGTACATGGTTATTCATTCCAGCATTATTTATAATATTGAAAAACTAAGATCCTAGTAAGTAGGTAAATGTTTAAAATGATATTTTATTCACATAATTAATAGTATGCAACCATTAAAAATTATGTTTTGAAGTATATGTAAAGATAACGGGCAAATGTCCACAATATAGTGTTAACTTACTAAAAGAGGCAAGATACAAACATGTGAAAGAAATACATATATTTCATTAAGTGTGCAGAAAAAGAACTGAAAAGAAATGCTACAAATTAATGATGGTGAGTGTTTATGAGTAGCAGAGTTATAAATTATTTTTATTACCCAATTGAAGTTTTTCTTTATTTTACAAGCTTTCTCTTTTAAAAATCTTTTTGTAATCAGAGCAAAGTAGTACATGTTAGGTGTACTTTTAAGATAAAATATATCATTGAACATTTTCATTGTTCAGTGGACGGCATTGAAATGTTACAGATAAAAGGATGAGAAGGGCATGGGATAAAGTATAGGTGTTTATTAGGTAGTACTGAGAAATCAGAATAATGAAATGGGATCAGACCAGAAATAAGGGCTGACTGTGTAAGAGTGTAGTAACTTGAGGTTCACTTTTGCATTATAATTCTTACTGCATATGTGCTTTTAATAATTTTAAAATGTTTCTATGTGGAAATTTATTTTCTCTTGATTTTATTGAGGTTTGGTATTGAGGCCCATGACTCATTAGTTGAAGCACTCGTTACAGAAGCATGGAGAAGACTGGAAAGGCAAGTACTCTGGGTTCTTCAGCTAAGATCAGGGTTATTCTTTTCAGGATTAGCACAGTGAAATCTTATAGGGGAAGAATAGGGAGCTGCTGCCTAACTATCAAGCTTTATTGAAATGTATTTAGGAATTTCCCTGGTGATCCTGTGGTTAAGATTGCACTTCCATTGCAGGGAGCACGGATTTGATCCATTTTGGGGAACTAAGATCCTGCATGATGCGTGATGTGGCCAAAAAATTTTTAAAAAGAAAAAAATGTATTTAAATTCAGTTTAGTTTTAGGGTTTTTTGTTTGTGTTAAGGTGTGTTTTTCTAGCACAGTGAAATCTTGTAGGAAAAGAATGGGGAATGTGTTTTTTTCCTCAAGAGAAAGAAAAATATTTCAAATATTCCTGAATGTAAGTGCTTTTAAACATATATAATTAATCAAAATATAATTAAGCTGACGTCACTGCTATTCTTGGACTATGCTTTTTAAACTTTATTTTCTGAAAGAGTTTTGCTTCAGAAGGAAAAAATTCTGAGTGATAGGCTCTCAGTAAAATCCCTAGATGTTCATAAAAAGTGAAAGAAGAACAAGTGTATGAGAAAGGAAAGATTTTACTGTTTAACAACATCTATAGGTACTTGCCTATCACTTCATTTTTATGAAGATGGATTGAATAGAGCTCATAGGTGTCTTAGAATATTTCAGGTCCACTACTGTGAATAGTATCAATTCAGATATCTTTCCTACTCTACACATGGCTATATCTTTAGCATACTTCCATAATCAATGATCATCTAAAACACGGAACAGCCAGAAAGGTGGCTGCCTGCTCACCTGTTTGTGGGGAACCTGGTGCTAAAGCATTCATAGACAATTTACTTCTGGGTCGGGGTTTCCTTTAGAGCAGAGCAGCTCCCTTCTGCGAGTCTGCCCTCGACACGGAGTTTGTAAAAAAATTAAAATAGAAAAAAAAAAGACAGAAAAAATAAAAAATATCTAGAAAAATATGAAATTTATTCAGAGTATTAGGAGTTCAGTTCAGTTCAGTAGCTGAGTCACATCCAACTCTTTGCAACCCCATGGACTACAGCACGGCAGGCTTCCCTGTCCATCACCAACTCCTGAAGCTCGCTCAAACTCATGCCCATCAAGTCAGTGATGCCATCCAACTGTCTCATTCTCTGTTGTCCCCTTTTCTTCCTGCTTGCATCTTTCCCAGCATCAGGGTGTTTTCCAATGAGTCAGTTCTTTGCATCAGGTGGCCAGAGTACTGGAGTTTCAGTTTCAGCATCAGTCCTTCCAATGAATATTCAGGACTGACTTCCTTAGGATGGACTGGTTGGATCTCCTTGCAGCCCAAGGGACTCTCAAGAGTCTTCTCCAACACCACAGTTCAAAAGCATCAGCTCTTTGGTGCTCAGCTTTCTTTATAGTTCAGCTTTCACATCCATACATGATTACTGGAAAAACCATAGCTTTGACTAGATGGATCTTAGTTAGCAAAGTAATGTCTCTGCTTTTTAATTTGCCAGAAAATTTAGAAAATTTGGAGTACAGAGAAGCCTATTATATTCTGTACTATACTATTTATATTTTGTAAGAATATATAAAAAATAATAAAAGAATACATGAAAAGCTCTTCATTTATAAAACAGCTGAGGGCTCTTAGCTGTACCAGAGGGCATTTTGGTGATTTCTGAAAACTTAGAATTTTTAAACTTAAGGGTTCTGGGTAGCCATGGTCCATTACTAGTGGGATAAAACAAATATTAATGAGCGAAAGGAAAATCAAGTTGGGAAAGAGAAAGGAGCTTTTGGAAACCACAGAACAACACTCCCTCCAAACCAAATAGTAACCTGGGGCAGAAGAGAAAGGATTGCCTAAGATAAGAAACAGTAACTATTTGTAGATGAGAGGACCAGTCATCCTCATTATTCTTTTTTAGCATATTGCTTTTTAAAGCATAAACAATGATAAATTCTTACAATTGTAGTCGTACATGACTGCAGGGTGAGCTCTGTAGGCTTTTGTGGTGTGAGCTGAGTTAAATTAAACAACGTACCCAACAGATTGCAAGGTACCCAAAGCAAAATGGCTTTCTGAGGAGGCCTTACAAATAGCTGTGAAGAGAAGAGAAGAGAAAAGCAAAGGAGAAAGGGAAAGATATTCCCATTTAATACAGAGTTCCAAAGAATAGCAAGGAGAGATAAGAAAGCCTTCCTCACTGATCAGTGCAAAGAAATAGAGGAAAGCAATAGAATGGGAAAGACTAGAGATCTCTTCAAGAAAATTAGAGATACCAAGGGAACATTTCATGCAAAGATGGGCACAATAAAAGAAAGAAATGGTATGGAACTAACAGAAGCAGAAGATAATAAGAAGAGGTGGCAAGAATACACAGAAGAACTATACAAAAAAGATCTTCATGACCCATATAATCATGATGGTATGATCACTCACCTAGAGCCAGACATCCTGGAGTGTGAAGTCAAGTGGGCCTTAGGAAGCATCACTACAAACAAAGCTAGTGGAGGTGATGGAATTCCAGTTGAGCTATTTCAGATCCTAAAAGATGATGCTGTGAAAGTGCTGCACTCAATATGCCAGCAAATTTGGAAAACTCAGCAGTGGCCACAGGACCGGAAAAGGTCAGTTTTCATTCTAATCCCAAAGAAAGGCAATGCCAAAGAATGCTCAAACTACCTCTCAATTTCACTCATTTCACACGCTAGTAAAGTAATGCTCAAAATTCTTCAAGCCGGGCTTCAACAGTACGTGAACCGAGAACTTCCAGATGTTTAAGCTGGTTTTAAAAAAGGCAGAGGAACTAGAGATCAAATTGCCAACATCCGCTGGATCTTCAAAAAAGCAAGAGAGTTCCAGAAAAACATCTATTTCTGCTTTATTGACTATGCCAAAGACTTTGACTGTGTGGATCACAGCAAACTGTGGATAATTCTTAAACAGATGGGAATACCAGACCACCTGACATGCCTGTTGAGAAACCTGTATGCAGGTCAAGAAGCAACAATTAGAACTGGACATAGAACAACAGACTGGTTCCAAATAGGAAAAGGAGTATGTCAAGGCTGTATATTGTCACCCTGCTTATTTAACTTATATGCAGAGTACATCATGAGAAATGCTGGGTTGGGTGAAGCACAAGCTGGAATCAAGATTGCCGGGAGAAATATCAATAACCTCAGATATGCAGATGACACCACCCTTATGGCAGAAAGTGAAGAAGAAACAAAGAGCCTCTTGATGAAAGTGAAAGAGGAGAGTGAAAAAGTTGGCTTAAAGCTCAACATTCAGAAAACTAAGATCATGGCATCTGGTCCCATCACTTCATGGCAAATAGATGGGGAAACAATGGAAACAGTGAGACTTATTTTTTTGGGCTCCAAAATGACTGCAGATGGTGACTGTAGCCATGAAATTAATGACGCTTACTCCTTGGAAGGAAAGTTATGACCAACCTAAATAGCATATTAAAAAGCAGAGACATCACTTTGCCAACAAAGGTCTGTCTAGTCAAGGCTATTGTTTTTCCAGTGGTCACATATGGATGTGAGAGTTGGACTATGAAGAAAGCTGAGTGCCGAAGAATTGATGCTTTTGAACTGTGGTGTTGAAGACTCTTGAGAGTCCCTTGGACTGCAAGGAGATCAACCAGTCCATCTTAAAGGAAGTCAGTCCTGAATATTCATTGGAAGGACTGATGCTGAAGCTGAAACTCCAGTCCTTTGGCCTCCAATCCTCCAAACTGATTCAAAGAACTGACTCATTTGAAAAGACCCTGATGCTGGGAAAGATTGAAGGCGGGAGGAGAAGGGGGTGATAGAGGATGAGATGGTTGGATGGCATCACTGACTCAAAGGACGTGTATTTGAGTAAACTCGGAGTTGGAGGTGGACAGGGAGGCCTGTCGTGCTACGGTCCACGGGATCACAAATGGTCTGACACAGCTGAGCAACTGAACTGAACTGGACTGACCCAACAAATCTCTGGGCTTAGAAGTTCCACATCCATTTACTGAATGGTGATTATAGTTAATCTCATTATCTAAACCTATCTGTCTTCTCACATCTAGGTTTGCGTTCTCTCTACCTGTAACTGTCTTTTTGTTGAGGGTAAGGAGACCAATCTTTGTCCTTTGGTGAGGTAGAGAGATCAGTATAATGAACTCCTAAGTACCCATCATCCAGTGTCAATAATTACCAACATATAGCAGTCTTGTTTTGTCTGGATTATCTCCAGTTCCCTCCCTACCCTTCAGTATAGTTAAAATTATGGTATAATTCTACCAGTAAATACCTTTGCTATTACATATCGTGCTCTTGTGAAATTCCTTATGCTTGTCTTTTAATGAATTCAAAGTCTTAAAAAATCTATAACAATTATCCTTTCTGCTCTTTTGTCTTGCCATTTTTGTTGAAGAAATTGGGTCATTTGTCCTATGGAAAAAAATCAAGTTTTTCAAGCATGATTATAGTAGAAATTATTTTATTTATTTTTTAAATATTTTTGGTTTTATGAGTTAATATGGGCTTTCCTGGTGGCTCAGATGGTAAAGAATCCACCTGCAATGCGGGAGACCTGGATTCCATCGCTGGGTTGGGAAGATCCCCTGGAGAAGGGAACGGCTACCCACTCCAGTATTCTTTTTCTGTGTGTGTGCTAAAAAGCAATGTCTTTTATTTAAAGTTGTTTATTTCTTTTTTGTTTTTTGCAGAAAACTTTTAATGGGTGATTTTTTAAAATTTATTTTTTAATTGAAGGATAATTGCTTTACAGAATTTTGTTGTTTTCTGTATTCTTGCCTGGAGAATCCCCATGGACAGAGAGGCTGGCAGGGTGGGTGGCAAAGAGTCAGTCACGACTGAGTGACTTTCACTTTCACATACAACTTTGAGTAGAAATTGTTCTGTCCCCTAAAAAAATTAATAAGTAAAATGATTCAAATAACTCTGAATGTTTTTTCCCCGCTTTTAAAAATCTTCTAGAAGAATCTGGCTTTTTAACTCTTAGCTTGGGTTACTTTTAAGAATAGAAAATCAACATTTTAGAAAATTCGCGTTATGTTAGTAATATATTAGTTTTTATTTTTGCCTATTTTATAACTGTATTATGTTTTAAGTGAAAATAAATAGTAAGGATCCCCTTTGTATATTTCCTTTAATAGGTTTGATATTAGTGTGCTGTCAAAATTTTCCTCTTGCCTGGCAGATCAACATTTATATTATAGTCCATTAATGGGAAAAATAGCTGATATTGTAAATAGGAACTTGGAAAACATACAGGACTTAAGGTAAGTTTATTTAGGGGCTTTGTGTTGTGGTGGAAAGATTCTGGGCTTTGAATGCACACACAGTTAGACTTGCTAGTTCCTAACTATGTGACTTTATTCTCTTGCAAGTTCACTGTCCTCACCTACAAAACAGGAATCTACTGTGCAATGTGGCTGTGGGAAGTAGACATAAAATATGTAAACTATGACACAATGTTGTTGAACTCTGTGATTTTTCCTTACTTGCAAGCTAACATGTTTGCTTGCCATCGTTATGACCTCATTTAACCTTAAATTACCTCCCTAAAGGCCCTATCTCTAAATATAGTAGGGCTATATTGCCAGTAGGGCTTTAACCTATAAATTTGTGGGGAGAGGGCATAGTTTGGTTTGTAGCCTACACCAGTGTTCATGGTAACATTAGTCACATTAGCTGAAGGGAGGAAATAACCTAAATGTCCGTCAGCAAATGAATGGACAATCAAAATTTCGTATATACCCACAATGGAGTATCATTCAACCTTCAAAAGGAAGGAAATTCTGATATATACTACAACATGTATAAACCCTGAAGACATTACGCCAAGTGAAATAAGCCAGACACAAAAGGATAGATATTGTATGAATCCCCTTTACATGAGGTACCTAGAGCAGTCAAATTCACAGAAGCAAAGTAGAATGGTAGTTGCCGGATGTTGAAGGAGGGGAGAATGGGGAATTACTATTTAATGGGTAGGAAGTTTTAGTTTGAGAAGATGAAAAAGTCCTGCAGTAGATGATGGCGATGGTTGAAAAGCAATGTGAATGTACTTAATACCACTGAACTGTGTACTTTAAAATGTTTAAAATGGTAAATTTTAAAACAGAGATATAAAAACAGAGATAATAAAAATCACTGTAAATTTTTTCAACTTTAAAAAATTCTTATAGACCCATTTGAGAATCTAATGAAATCTTTGGGTACTTCCCCACTCCAAATTGCAATTACAAATACAATTTAAAAAATCATATCCTAGTTTATGATTAAACTAAATAACAACACTAGGTTACTAATTAATGTTAATTGATGTTAACATTAAACATTTGGATTAGAGAAGCTGAAGTATTGTACAACTGGGTTTTTAAAAAATAATTTGTTTTATTGGAAAGATTGAAGAAATTTTGAAACAAAAAACTTCCAATAGTTCCACTAATTGAGATAGTGGAATGTTTGAGATAGTTTTAGATTCACATTTTCATGTCTTTTTTGTAGATGTTTTCTAATTATCATCCCCACATGTTCGTTACATCATACCTTTTACATTTTACATTCCTTATTCATTATTAGGTGTATTCTTGTATGTAGAGTTTTATGATTTTTGTATCATGTAAGAACTATCTCCTTTTGAGAAGAGAAATCTCACCTTTGTAATTTTGGTGTCTTCCACAGTGCCAGAAGATTGATTTATGTTTCTTAAAAGTGTTTATTGAGTGAAGAAATATTCATGTTCAGTATTGTCCTACTGTTATATATTAATATCAATATAGCATGAAACATTAAAAATAGGAAGTCATTCATTAGTGAGAAATATTTTGCCAATATTTTTACTGGTAGATTATAAATACAGAGGAAGGAGTAATAAAGCAAAGTCTTCTTCTGAAAATGTAGAATAAGACCTTCCATGTTGCATTCAGTTGGCTGTTGGTACAGAGTGATTTCTGAGTAAATTTCATTAAAATATTTCCCTTCAAAGTATTTATCTATAGAACAAGACATTATACACATTCAACAAAAATTATTATTCAATCCTTTTTTTGTCTGCAGGCTTTTGATTACTAGGAGATCAGAATTCAAGTTCCACTAGTATTTAAAAGAGAAATTTTGTTGTACAAAGCCTGTAGTATTTTTATCAATTCCTTTCTGTTTCTAAGCATTTAGTCTCAGAATTTTTCATTATTCTTAGATAATGTAAACCTTTTGCATCTTCTTCCTCTTTCAGGTCCTTGTCTGTTTTGATGGTCAGCATATCCTCTTTAATATCACAGCGTTTTCAAGAGAAATTAGTGAACAAAGCAGAATTACTTTTTGACACTATGGATTCTTCCCAGGTCAACACTGCAAGAAGAATAGTACAATTTCTTCGAAATATTAAATATAGCTATTACCCACTATTAGAAAGGTGTAATAAAGTATTTTTGAGCAATATGAACCATCTTGATTTGGACTCCATCAGTAAAATACTTAGTCTATACCACTCTCTACAGTTTCATAGTTTTGAGTTTATTTTAATGACTAAGAAGAGGCTAACAGAAATGATTCCTCTGTTTGACCACCCTGCTAGCTGTGTAAAATTGTTTGTAGCGTTGGGACCCATGGCAGGACCTGAAGAAAAGAAACAGTAAGTTCAGCTAAAAGCGCTTTACTTTTCCTATTGAGAATATCTGGAGTCTTCAGGCATAGATCTCCTTGCAGTTCTAGAAGTCAGAAAAGTCACTCCACTCAAAAGTAGAAGGGAGTTGAGTACTCTGCTCCTTGATCTTTCTCTGGTTATTCTAATTTATATCTCAAACTCAGTCTCCTAAGGTGTTTTGAATGGGGGTCAGTAATCCCCTGGGGGTCAACGTAGCAGTGATGAAGGAGAACATAGTATCAGTGCTATTCTTCTCCCTTCTTAGGCCACATGACTGGCGGTGGTGGTTGTGGTGGTTTAGTTACTAAGTAGTGTCCGACTCTCTTGCGAACCCGTGGTCTGTAGCCGCCCAGGCTCCTCTGTCCATGGAATTTCCCCAGCAAGAATACTGGAGTGGGTTGCCATTTCTTTCTCCAGGGGATCTTCCTGACCCAGGGATTCAACCTGTGTCTCCTGCATTGGCAAGTGGGTTTTTTAGCACTGAGCCACCAAGGAAGCCCCTGTAAAGATGAGCAAATATTAATACATGATTACTAGGTATGAGCAAACAGATTAAGTGTGATTAGTAGATTCAGTTAAGCAGGGGTTCCAGGAATTACATACTGGGTATATGTAGCTATCCTTGTTTCTGTTAGCAAAGACTTCATAGAGAGTTTTTGAGAGTCCTCTAAATTACATGAAGAAATTTAAGGGTACATTTTAAGAGACTGGATCAAGATGGAAATAAGATGATTATTAAAAAACTTTTATTGGAAGTTTTTTCTTGTCACCCAGTGCTGTTAAAATCTCTTATGCCAGGGCAGTACAAATTTTTGAGTCTCTGACTTCAGGGAATTTTTATTCTACTTGGAAGGATAAAAATATGCAATTGAAATATGTAAATACCATGACACGTCAATATAGTCTATGAGTATACTAAATAGATATAGATAGTAATTGCTGTGGGCAGACAGAAAAGTAAGAGAAAAATGTGGATTAAAATGGTTGGGGAAAAGCTATGGGAAGAAGCTGGGTTTGAAATACTTGATAAGGTTGGTGAAAAGGATGGTGTGGAACTATCCATGATGAATAGACAATTAGTTTGACATGCTTTCTTCAGATTTCATATTTTGGACTTGCCTTCTAAATTATTCTAAAAGACACTTATATACTTATCACTGAACTATTTAGATGATTTCAAAATGGACCAACTGTAAATTTTCAGTTTATAGTGTTATAATAAGTATTTAGTGTTAAGGTTTCTGTTAATATGTAGGTATGTTGACTTCCTGGTTAGATCTTAGTAAGTTTTAAAAAACTGGGGCAATATTGAAATATCAATTGTTCACTCCATAGCTCTCTCCTACTGAAGAGTTTCATTGAATTATTGTATTTTATAGCCAATGAAACCATATCTTATTTGAAAATCATTAATTAAAAACATTTCATCTATATTTTTTAAGAGACAGTTTAAGATTATACTAAGGCCTTAGTTACTTTGAAGAAAATACATTTTTCTTTATATAATAATATTTTGTGTTATCACCAATTAGGTGGGGAGGAAATTGGAATTATATATTTAATCTATTTTTTAATTTAGTTTTTGTTTATATTATTTCTATTTATTACCTAAGAACTATTATTTATAAAAATTTAATAAACTAGTCATTAATTTTCTAACATATTTTTCCTTGCTTCTAGACTTAAATCAACTATGTTATTGATGTCAGAGGAGCTGACTGGCCAGCAGGCCCTGGCAGTGATGGGAGCAATGGAAGAGATGGAAAGCAGAAATTCACGTCTGATTAAAAAGTATACTTTCCTGAAATTCTTGGTGTTAAGTTTAGTTGACATTCATAAGTTGCTTTTTTTTTTTTGAGAAAAAAATGTTTTTTTTTCCCTATAATCTTGGTTTTGAAGAAATAAGAAATTAACATTTAAGTCACTGTTTATTTTCTAAATAATTTTTCAAAACAGGTTTTTAATTGTTTACAACATCTTTCATTTCATTTGCTGCTATTCTTATTCTCAGGCAGAGGATTACAATCTAGGAAAGTGGAGAGCATAAAGTACAAGTGACTTTTTAAAAGGACAGTTTCTGTAGAACTGTTAACATCTATCTACATGGACTTGAATTGTTTCATACTATAGTTGTTACCTTGAAATTATACTGCAACATATTGGCTTTTTAAACTTGAGATTTAAGAAGAAACAAAAATATGTGGTTCAGATTGTGTATATTTATTATTTCATTATGTGTTATATATTCCTTTAAAAAATATTCCTTCTGCCCTAGTTCCTCCAATTTATTGACTGTATTTCTCATTGCTTTTATGCATCTCCATTAGAGGACCATCCTGGATTTAAGGAAGAAAATTCATTTTACATTTCTGTCGTCATCTTGAGACAGTTCTTCAAGAACAGAAAACTTTGAGTCATTCATTGCTATTTCTCTAGCACAGAGCATGGTTGGCATGAAGCAGCTCCTCAGTAAAAGTTTAAATAATAGTACATGAGTGAACTGGTTATAATACATGTTTTATCATTCTTTTAGGATTACTTCAATTCTGCATAAACATTTGGATAACTATAAACCAGTAGAGTTGTTGAGAATAACTCAAGCATTGATTTTTCTACATTTTCAAAGTAAAGAGCTTTTTGTGAAACTCAGAGAATTACTGCTTAGGTAAGATTAAAATAGATGTGTTTAAGTCTTTCATTGTATAATCTAGCCTGTTTTATTTAGTTATGTATAAGTTTAGTTTAGTTATATAAAAGTTGTTGGAACTTTCGAAGACAGAAATGGGTAGATTATTATTAAAATTGTTAAGACACTTATCTTGCTGCCTTGCCCATCCTGCTAGTGTTTGTCCTTGATATATTTTCTTTCTTTTTTTTTTTTCTGATTTTTTTTTTCCTGTATTTTTATTAGTTGGAGGCTGATTACTTCACAACATTGCAGTGGGTTTTGTCATACATTGACATGAATCAGCCATGGAGTTACATGTATTCCCCATCCCGATATACTTTCAAATAGAAGTGAGGTCAGTGGGGGGATGAGAGCTTTAGGGCATGAACACATAAAACCAAGCCTTTCTCTTTCCTGCAGCAATGGAATAACCATCCGTGAAAAGATTAGAGCTGCTGAAGAAGGCGAAACTCCATTTAGGAGTACTCATATTTGTAGGCCTCTGGTCTGCTTACTTGCCTGTTTTAAGGAATAATTAAAATTTGATTAATTAATTTATTTTAAATTTTATTTATTTATTTTTGGCTGTGTTGGGTCTTCATTGCTGCCTGGGCTTTTCTCTAAATGAAGTGAGTGGGGGCTACTCTCTAGTTGTGGTACACGGGCTTCTCATTGCAATGGCTTCTCTTGTTGCTGAGCACAGGTTCTAGACTCGCAGACTTCGGTAGCTGTGACATGTGGTGTCAGAAGTTGCAGCTCTTGGGCTCTAGAGCACAGGTTCAATAGTTGTGGCACACGGGCTTAAGTTGCTCCGTAGCATGTGGGATCTTCCTGGATCAGGGATCTAGCCTGTGTCTCCTGCATTGGCAGGTGGAGGACTCTTTATCACTGAGCCACCCGGGAAGTCCAAGGCATATTAAAATTTAAAATTTTAAAACTAAAATATGTGGTGGAAATGTTAGTAAAGTATTTTCATATGATTTTCCCTTTTATAATTAAAAAATTTTTGCATTTCTATGAATATAGAATTCATATTTCAACTAATAAGTTATTCAGCTTTCCATTGATTTTTATATTACTTTAAAATGGAGTGTTCCAAAAAAAAAAAATAAATAAAATGGAGTGTTCCATTAAAAAATTTTGACTTTAAAGATCAAAATAATGACTTGAATGAAATTAAAACCAGATTAATCTTTTTCCCTCCTCTGTTTTTCCCATCCTAGTTTGATTTCTTACTGTGATTTTTTAAAGACCAGGCATGTGACTTTATGCTGTAATCAAGACTGACATATAATTGAAAATGATTTTTACTGTAATAAAATGATATGCTATTATGGTTAAGGATTTGGACTGAGGAATAAGAGGTAGCACTTTATCAGGTGAAAATTTAGCATATTAGATATGTTACAGGAAGGTTCACTGTTTTCTTAAAGAAATAACTTTCTTATCAAGGTGATTAAATACAGGATTGTTTCTTCACTCCATATTTATTAATAACATCCACTTTCATATAGCCTCTGAATTAAGAATTTAATGTAATTAAGTTCTAAATTAGATATCATAAACTGGCCCAGAGACATGATTTATTTGGCCAGTACAGTGTTTCTTTAAATAGTAAATTACACAATACTGTTGGCCTACAGGTATGCTAACAGAAAAATAAGACAGGAGTAGGAGTATCACAGGAGATTTCACTTTACCGGTAATGCTTTGTTTACTTTATTAAAAAATTTGAAGCAGATATGGCAATGTTGAAGTTTAGTAATTCTGCATAGCAAGAGCCCTTACATACCTCCGTAGTTTTAAATTTAACCCTTCTCCCACTTCAGTGCAGGTTGTACGAAGGAATACAATCTAGTTAAAATAGTTCACATAAATGTGTGAATATCTCCTGAAACTATCTGGGGAACCCAGGGAATTCATGTACTGGAATAATATGTTCTTTAAAAAAAAAAAAGATGATATATTGAACTATCTACATAAAATAGACATATTCCCTCCTTATGACCCTGCTCTCTCCTCTATACCCCTACCCCCTTTCCCAGGCTAACTGTTGTCCCTGCTTCTAACTGCATGGATTAGTTTTGCCTGTTTAGGGCCTTGCTTCTTTTGTTTAACATTTTATTTATGAGATTTACCCATGTGTTTGCTATATATTCTTGTAAGAATGTAACAGGGTTTTTTAGTCTATTTTAATGTTGATAGATATTTGATTTATTTCCAGTTTTTGGCTATTATAAATACTGTTGTGGTGAACACCCTCATTCGTATCTTTTAGTGAACATATGTATGCATCTCTGTGGGTATTTACTGAGGAGTATGATTGTTGATTATACATATGTTATAACATGTTCACCTTCAGCAGATCCTGCTAAATAGTTTTCTATTTTGTCTTTCTTTCTTTTTCTTTTCTTTTTTTTAACAGTTTCCCAACTAGCAATTGAACCCGGGCTACAGCAGTGAAACCCGGAATCCTAATCACTAGTCCACCAGGAAACTCTATAAATAGTTTTCTAAAGTGACTGTACCAGTTTATTTACCACTAGCAAAATGTGAGCATTCCTGGTTCTTGAGATCTTCACCAACACTTGGTACATTTTTATTTTAGCCATGCTGGTAGATTTGTGGTAGAATGTAAATAAACACAATTGCATCTGTTGTGAGTTTTGGAATTTTAGGGAACACCATAAGGAAAGCATCAAGTGGAGTCTGGCATGTTTGTGTCTGTTGGAGGTTTATTTTCAGATTAGTATCACAAGATTGGCAAATACTGAGAGTTCCTGCCTCTTGGGTAAATTCTGTAAACAGATACAACTCTGGAGGTCTTTCTTTTCTTTATATAAAATAGTATATTAATTTTTTTTGGTTATAAGAATAAAATACTCATTTAGTACTTATTGAGTACCTACTTTGTGTCAGGCAATGGGCCAGATATTATGTGAAAATCATTTTGATTGTAGTTCATAAGCTTAATAATTGGGTGTTCACACTATAATATGAGATGTGCTTCCCTCAGATCTGTTGTGAGGTCAACACATGACCCATCTCATGTGAAAAAAAAATCATTTTGAAAACAGAAAAAAGTATAAAGAAGAAAATAATCATTTGTAAGCCCTTTCATTTATGGTGAACAGTTTGGTTTATTTGGTTGGTTTATTTGCTTGTGGTATATACTTATATCATCTATATGTTTTTTTCATAGTTGAGAATCAGGAATGTACAGTTTTGTGTTCCTCCTCCCACATGCTTAATGTTAACAGCATTTTCCTACATCATTTAAAGCTATTTGTAAATGTTTTTAGTGATTGGATATTGCCCATCATATGACTGTATCATAATTCCCATAACTATTCCCCTTGCTGGGGTATGTAGACTGTTTTCAAATTTTAGCCACATAAAAAATATGATGAATAACGTAACATAAAATGTTTGCCTTCATTTTAGATTATTTTCTTAGGTTAGTTTAACTAGACAAAGATTGATCATGTCAAATGATGTAGTTACTTTTAAAGTTCTTAAGCTATACTGCTAAATTACTTTCCAGAAAGGTTACACCAACTTTTTAAAATTTACTATTAGTGAATGAGAAAGTCTGCATCAATATACCCTTGCCAGCCTTGAATATCATCATTATTTTAATATGCTAATTCAATATGTGTAAAAGTAAATCAGTTTTCTTTTAATTTATATTTGATTATCTCTTCCAGTACTTCTAAACTTAAAAGATGCTTTAAAAGCTCCCGTTTTTAATTTGTATTTTAACAACTGCTGTCCTGGTGGTGGGACTCTGAGCATAGGGATTTGGGGAAGGAGGAGTAGAGAGTGGGGTCAGTTGTATGCACTGTTTGTCTTTTTTGTCTGTTTTTTTTAAAGGTTGGGCTTCTTACGTTGCAGAAGAAGGGGATCACTGTTACTGAGTGGTCACTCTTTGCCTGTTCTAGGTCATACCAGCTTCTGACAGGTCATATCCAGAAATTCAGTACAAATTCTGTCTCTCACCACAGCTCTGCAGACATTGTTCTAACATTGACCTTTTGTTTGTCAGGGACTGTGGTTTTATTTTTGCATAAAAAATTGAGGATATGCTTTAGAACATCTTAAGGCTTCCTTAGTAAGCCTTTGTGAAACTTGTCATCTTTGAACTTATGTAACCCTTTTTATTTATTTTATTTTCATTTATTTATTTATTTTCAGCTGTCCTGGCTCTTTGTTGCTGCACAGGCTTTTCTCTAGTTGTGACAAGCAGGGGCTACTCTAGTTGTGGTACGTGGGCTTCTCATTGCTGTGGCTTCTCTTGTGGAGCACGGGCTTTAAGGGCGCAAGGGCTTTCGTACTTGCGGCATGTGGGCTCAGCAGTTGAGGCTCCCGGGTTCTAGAGCGCAGGCTCAGTAGTTGTAGCACACAGGCTTAGTTGATCCGGGCGTGTGGGATCTTCTGGACTAGGGATCAACCTCATCTCCTGCACTGGCAGGCGGATTCTTTACCACTGAGCACCAGGGAAGCCCCTGACCCTTTTAAAATTATATTTTAAAACTATCACACCTATTAAGTGTAATAATAATTATATATTCACGTTTTAATTCTTATAACTAAGTTTTGTTGCTGATATATTCATTCTGTTCTTTTTATTTTTCCTTCTTTCTTTATAGTTATTTGAAAGCCAGTGTCATACCTAGTGAGATTTCCATCCTGGTCTATGCTCTTTCGATGCTTCCTTCTGCTCACCTGGACGAAGTGAGGATGTCTCAGATTGAAGCCGTTTTGCCACAGTGTGACTTACATGACCTGAATATTTTTGCAACATCTGTTTTAAGATGTATCCAGTATGATCACATGTATATGGATAATATTCCTGGGAAACAGTTGAAAGTACTTCAAAAATTAGATCACTATGGTCATCAGAGACTACAAGAATGTAAAAGTTTGAATCTGCTGTGGGAAGAAGTTAAATCTTTAAAAGGAGACTGGTTTGCTGATTCACTTCTTGAAGAAACAGTTGTTACCTTACAGCGTTTGATGGATGAAATTAATTACATCAATGTTGCAGGGATTGCATCTTTTATTTCTAGAACCAACATCCTCAGTACTTCAGTACTTGATAAGATAGCCTCAGTGGTCCTTCAACAGATTGAAAAGGTAAAATTGAAATGTTGCATATTATTGTCAACTTCTAGAAGCATAAATGTTTATAATAAGTGCTTGAAGAACTTGATTGGAATTTGAAGTTTAAAAATTAAGCTCTAGTTTCTGGTAAATAATAATAGTTGTGTTAGGATAATGGAGATGTATGATTTTTGCTTTCTTTTTCTTATTTTCTATAATCCTGTGATACTTTTACTATTTAAAACTATTCAAAAGAGTAAGATAAATGTGAAAACTGAGAAAATTGTAGGTCTTCACTGACTTTAGTATAATTGAATTGTCAGTGTGTCTTCTTACAGTTTTATTTCTGGAACTTGTAAAATGCTGTTTGTTTGTTTTTTTTTAAATTAATTTATTTATTTTTGGCTGTGCCGGGTCTTAGTTGCTTCATGGGCTTTTTCTCTAGTTATGGCAAGCAGGGACTACTCTCTGGTTGCAATGCATGGGCTTCTCATTGCAATGGCTCCTCTGCTGCTGGAAGCCCAGGCTCTGGAGCACAGGCCCAGCAGTTGTAGCACATGAGCTTAGTTTTTCCATGGCATGTAGGTTCTTCCCAGACCAGGGATGGAACCCATGTCTCCTGCTTTGGCAGACGAATTCTTTACCACTGAGCCACCAGGGATGCCCCAATGATGCTTTTTGAATTATGTGAGAAAACAGTCACTTACAAAATCAATTATATATATCAGAATATGGCTTTTACTTAGAAGACAGTATTTCTAATAAGTGAAAATAAAAGTCTCTCTTTTTGCCTAGCATAGTGCCTGCCATTTATTAAGTTTTGGATGAATGAATTTAAAAAAACAAAAGAAAAATGAAGTCTGATTATTATCATAAATTTGGAAGCTTTCTTATTATATGATGAGTCTATAAAATGCACTTATATCATGGAAATTAGTGATACTATCTTCTTGTCATTTCAATGACTAAGGAATTCTGGAACAGAATTTTATACTTATAAAATCAATTTGTATCTTATCCGATTTATTTTTTTCTACATTAATATTTAGAGTTACTAGAGATTAGTGATGGAATTAAATAGATAATAGATAGGTAGGGAACTTATTAACAGTGATACATGTGTCATTTAACTGTAGGCATGTTAAATGCCCACATGTTAAATTAAATGCCCAAATGTTAATTTGACTATCGGCATGTTAGATAAAGAGTTCCACTTAGGATAATAATTAGGCTAAATTTTGTTTTGTTTTGCTGAGGTTTAAACAGTAATTTTTTTGTTCAATTTTTTACAGATTCATCCTTTTGCAATTCTTGCTATTATTCTTCCATTCAGCACCCTGAACTATGATCCACCTCAAAGGGATGAATTTTTTGGAACTTGCATTCAACACCTTAATTCTTACTTAAGTAGGTATATTGTTTAGTACTACATGGATGAGGAGGTTGGAGAATACTGTTGCTGCTACTCTTAAGACATACCGCTTTTTTAAAGGATAACAAAAATAGCCATGAGTTTTATACCTTCAAAAAAATGTTTTGGATCCATTTTTAAAAACTTTTTTATTATGATAAATGTCAAAATTGCATTAAGAATTGAACAAGTAGCACCTGTGAACTCACTAGATAGATTCAGTAATTGTTCACATTTTATCATATTTGCTTTATTGTTTCTCTTGCTCTCATTTTTTTCTATGCCATTTCAAAGTAAGTTGTAGGCAATGTGACTCTTTACATCTAATTGCTTAGACACACGCCTCCTAAGAATAATGATCTCCTAAGTCACCACAATACTGTTATCACACAGAGAAAATTAATTGTCCCCTGATATATAATATAGGGCTTCCCTGATAGCTCAGTCAGTCAAGAATCTGCCTGCAATGTAGGAGACAGGGTTGGAAGATCTTTGGATTGGAAGATCCTCTGGAGAAGGAAATGGCAACCCACCCCAATATTCTTGCCTGGGAAATCCCATGGACAGAGGAGCCTGGAGGGCTACTATCTATAGGGTTGCAAAAGAGTCAGACATGACTTAGAGACTAAACAACAACAATATGTAATATACAATCTATTTTTAAGTCTCCCTCATTATTCCCAAAATACCTTATTTACAGTGATTATTTTGGACACAGGCTCCAGTCAAGATTCACTCATTCCAGGAGGTAATCTCTCTAACATTTTGCCAGATTTGCTCTGTGTGTTTGTGTGTGTGTGTGTCTATCTGTGTATACGAAGAACCATTTGAAGTGCCAGCCCTAAATACTTCAGGTTATAAGGACATTCTCCTATGTAAACACAATGCCAGTATCACACTTAAGAAAATGAACAAGTA
This sequence comes from Cervus canadensis, assembly GCF_019320065.1. Lineage (NCBI taxonomy): Eukaryota > Metazoa > Chordata > Mammalia > Artiodactyla > Cervidae > Cervus > Cervus canadensis. Next base: position 49,464,784 of record NC_057400.1, on the reverse strand, counting down.
CCACTTACTACCTAGTATTGGTCACTCAGCCATGTCCAGCTCTTTGTGACCCCATGGACTATAGCCTGCTGTCCATGGAATTCTCCAGGCAGGAATACTGGAGTGGGTAGCCATTCCCTTCTCCAGGGGATCTTCCCAACCCAGGGATCAAACCCGTGTCTCCTGCATCTACTGCATTGTGGGCAGGTTCTTTACCTTTTAAGCCAACTGGGAAGCTACTGCCTACTCAATCCATAATAAAAATTTCCCAGTTGTCACCAAATTTTCTTTGATAAATTTTTTAAAGAAAACAATGTTGCGCTATATCACTTTCTCCCTATCTTTTTATCTCTTGATATTTTTTTTGTAAAAGGGATTGGCCTTTTATTATGGGTTGTGCCACATTCTGGATTTGTTTGAGTGCTTTCTTCTAACTTGCTTCTCCATCATCTGTATCCTTGGTAAACTGGAAGTTAGTATAGATGCTTGGCTAGATTCAGAGTAAACATTTTCAGCAAAAATATTTTGTATGTGGTGCTGTATATCTGATATTTGTATCATTTCTGGAGACATGTAACATTTGATTGTTTTTGTCAATTTTAATAGTTTTGGTTTTTTAAAAATAGAAAACAAATATTTCTTAAGGTCCTTTATAGATATTTATTAATTGTCAGAAAGGTTGTGGCTCTGGTGCTGATTATTATATCTCTTTAAAAAGTCTAAATAGTGTTTTAGTACCAGAAAAAAGGTGGAATAGAAATATTCCTTCCTACTACTGGCCTTAGCAGAAGCAGTATGTGAGGACAGCAAAGACATGGAATTATGTTTTTCTTTTCATTTATTTTGGTCCTGAATTGTATTTGTTTCTATTTGTCCTTAAAGAAAAAGGCTTTATGGGCCTTCTCTTCTCAGCTTCATACTTCTTGCATGTCAGGATAATGTGAGAGTTTCAGAGGTGAAATGTCTGGCTCAGTAGTTGCTGCTTTTTCAGTCACTATTCACCAGGTACTGTCAGGTGGTCGTTAGTCACTGGAGATATAGGAGAGAGTAAAAAACAGAGAGACTTTATCATCATTGAGTTTACTTTCTGGCGGGGTGAAACTGGCATACATAATAAGCAAGTTCATAAGGTCTAATGGTGATAAGAATCTAAGAGGACCAGAGCAGGGTAGGTATGTAGGATGGAGGACAGTGAGGCGGGCCAGATGGAGTAAGGAGATGTCATTGACCATGGATTGAATGAAGTGAGAGAGGAGCATCCCAGGATAAAGAAAAGCAAGTGCAAAGGGCCGTGAGGTGAGAACATGCTTGATTTCTTTGTAGGAACAGCAGATTCAGTGTGGCAGGAATGGAATGGGGGAGACCAAGATGATAGGAGAAGAAACTGGCTCTCCTCAGAACTTTTTGCTGTGCCTGGAGAGTAAGAAATAGTCATTCTGTTATCCAAGCCACAAATACTTAACTGAGGGCTTCTGTGTCCAGCGTAAGATGTTAGGCTCTATTTTATGGTATGTTTCTCTAGGCTTATAGACCTCTAGTTAGGCTGTGTGAGACAGTATAAATATATTAATGATGTCAGTATGATGTTCATGGACTGTGGTGTATTTTTTGTAGGATCTTTGTGCCAGATAGTATCTGACCTATTTTTGTGTCTCTAATAGACAAGTAAAATGTGACTGTGACATGTGTGTGTTTATTCATGTACAGATGTATGCATGTGTGGCATTCATATATACTCCCCTTTTAGTAATAGACTGTATATAGAAAGATGAGACTTGAAACTGAAAGATGAGACTTTGCATATGCTTTCTTGGTTGTTCAGTTGTGTGTTAACAACCAGAAGGAAATGAAAGTACATTCTTTTTTTTTTCTTCTTCAAATAAGGGATATAAGAGATGAGAGTTTAAGAAGTACAGCTTTGATTTTTGAAGACTTTACTGTGAAAATGATGGCAAAATTCTTGGAGACCTAAAGCTGAATTTTAAGTAATTTATGGAATGATACTTTTCTTTATTTTGAATAAACATTAGTTTTGACAGATCACTTTTGCTGGTAGAGGTCATCACATAACCTTGTTTGTGACTTGATCTTGCTTTATTAATAAACTCAGCAAAACAATTGGAATATTAACTTTTTTTTTTATCCTGTGTAAGAACATTTGCTGCTAATGGTGCATTTTAGGTGATCCCTTCCCTCTCATCAGAAATGTCTTTTGGCAGAGAAAGACAAATACCATATGATACCACTTATATGGGGAATCTAAAGTATCATACAGATGAACTTATTGACAAAACAGGAACAGACTCGTGACATAGAAAACAAACTTATAGTTGGTTACCAAAGGGGAAGGGGATGGGAGGGATAAATTAGGAATTTAGGATTAGTGGATAAAAACTACTATATATAAAGTATATAAACAAGTTCCTGCCATATAGCACAGAGACCTGTATTCAGTGTCTTGTAATAAACTATAATGGAAAAGAGTATGAAAGAAGAGAATATATGTATATATTCTCTTTTTTGATATATTGTTTTTCATACTCTTTTCCATTATAGTTATGTATATACTGAATCACTGTGCTGTACGTCAGAAACTAACACAACACTGTAAATCAACTATACTCCAATAAAAATTTTTTTAAAAAGAGAGGAAATTCCTCTTGGATGAGGCAAATCAGGTAAATAACTGCAAGCCTTATACTCTGGGATACACAGTGTGGTGCTGGCTGACATGTCAGGGAGGAGGTGCTAGATGAGACCTGATCTTCATACGTGTCTGTCCTCAGCCTGGAGGTCTGAGAGCCCTAGAAAGCAGCCTAGCACAGTGGTTCAGACTCCAGAGCTGGACTCTCCCAAGTGAAATCTCACCCTCCACTAGCCAATCATGCTGAGGCAAGTCATTCAACTTCTCTGTGCTTCAGTACACTTGGTTTATGAAGTGGAGATAATAATCATTCCTATTGTACACTAAAGTGAGGTTTTGAATGAGGCAATAATTTGTAAAGTGCTTAGAATGATTCTCCACAGTCTGAGCAATATTATCATCCGTATATAGAGACTGGTTATCTTTACATACTTTACTGACCTTTTGTTTCTTTTTTTTTTCCCCCCACAATATATAAGAGTCTTTATTGAAAAACAAAAACAAACACGTGTACTTGAACATCAAAAGTTTTTGTTAATCACAAAAACAGACATCTCAAGTTAATGATTTTAGAGTTTTTCTATGTGTGGTAAAATACAAGAGTCTGGGCTCACTGAAATTTTTCCTTTGATATGAATCCTAACTACCTAGGGCCAGTGTCCTGTTTTTCTTCATCCTGAATTCCCCTCTGGGTGCACTGTTGTAGGTGGTTGCAGTGGCTGATGGCTTGGTAGTATGGCCTTTGTTTCCAGTCTTTCTCTTTTCAAGGCCATTTAAAGACTTTTATTGGAAGTATAATAATAATGCAAACATGTTTATACATCCTTTACATATATATATATACATATATATATATATATATATATATATGCATATACACACACACACACACACACACACACACACATATATACATAGTGTGTGTGGATTCTTACATGTGAATCATGTAAGAAATCAGTATCCAGATCAAAAAAATAGAATATTATCAAGAGCATGGTAACCTTCTTCCTGGCTTTTCTTTCCTGTTCTTCCCCCACCCAAAGGTAACCACTTTACTACCATCCTTACTTGTGACAGTATAGATTAATTTTGTCAAGGTTGTATTTGTATCATTTTTTAAAAACCTGGTTTTACCTGAATAAAGCATGTACTTACATGTATGTGAAGCAGCTGTACATTTTAATTTTTTTTCCTTAATTTTGTTTTAGGTGTATTGGATCCTCTCGTGTTAGTATTTCTTGGTTACTCTTTGGCCACACTTGGATATTTTCCAGAAGATCTATTGAAGGCAATTTTTAACATCAAATTCTTAGCCAGATTAGATTCTCAACTTGAACGTGTGTATCAACAATTTAATTTAATAAATTATCACTTATATTTAAATCCAAGTTTCAGCTCTGCCTACCTACTTAAAGCATTTAAATGTTCATACTGATTTTTTTCTGTTTATTATTGTAGAATATAGAACAGTATAAAATAGAAAATGAAAGATTATTCATAATCTTACCACCAAGTGAAACTACCACTTTTAATATTTTAGAATGTTTCTTTTATGTCTCCTACCTTCATATATATATGTAGATATAGCTATATGTTTTAAGACAAAACTTGAATTATATTCACTTTTGTCTTTGCCTTTTATCACTGAACTATATTTTGAAAAATTTTCCATGCCATTCCTTTTTTTTTTTGATGTCATGATTTTTTTTTTATTTATTTATTTTTTTTTATTATTATTTTTTTTTTTTTTATGATTTTTTTTTTAAATAGAATCTGACATTGTCCTCATCTTTGTTTCCTTAGGATAAATTGCTAAATGTGGAATATTAGGTCAATGAATATTCTTTGGCAGTATTTTTTAAAATAATGGTTTTAATGTTCATAATTAGAGAGAACAACATAGGTGTTGGTCCTATGATCCCATTGAGTGTAATAATTTAAAAATGTAAAACATGTATATACAAATGAAATGATTTTATAATATGAAAATAAAAGCTACATTCATTAATGGGGATAAATGAATGTGAAAAATGAATTGTCTTTGCTGAGTTCAAAGTCTATTAATGTATTTTTAAAATTTCAGTTATATGTTCATCTCTAAATATGAAGGTCCAGTTTCGTCTTATGGAATTAAATAGAGCAGTCTGCTTGGAATGTCCTGAGTATCAGATTCCATGGTTTCATGACCGCTTCTGTCAACAACACTATAATAAAGGTTTGAGTTTTCTTTGGGTCAAAAAGTAAAGTTTAATTCTAAAGCACATTATTAGGTTGTATGCACTGTTTTTATTGTTTAACCTATCATGACACCAGAATTCCCAAGAGTGCCATAACTTGTTTAAGGGAAACATTTTGTAGATGAAATTTGTGTTGTAAAAATTTCTTAATATTTAGGACACTAAACCTCTTTTGGTAGAGAGCCAAAGAACTTGTATTGAATTTAATGTCATTGCATATGGTATTATCAATACAGCAAGGCTCTTGTTTGAAATATTAATCTTTATTTTTTAGTTTGTAGATGTGGAATGATTTTCATTCAAAAACGGATTATTTTAAGTGAACTAATTGTTTTTATCTCATGAAGATTTTGGCAGCATGAATGGAGCACAACAGCAGATTTATAAAATGTTAGCAGAGGTACTGGGAGGAATCAATTTTGTGAAAGCCTCGGTTCTTACACCTTATTACTACACAATAGGTAAGTCTTTGGTAGGTTATTAACAATTTTCAGAAAATCAGACTAAATAGAATCATCTCATCAGTTGGAATTTTAAAACTTTAAAAAACTTATTTCATTATCTTGAAGATTTTCAGGGAATTCCCTGGTAGTCCAGTGGTTAGGACTTGTGCTTCTACCGTAGGGAGCATGGGTTTGATCCCTGGTCAGGAAACTGGGACATAATATATGTCCCAAGCCCATTGTATTGCCAGTTCATATTTGTATTAATATCTCATGTTGTCAAGAAGCTTATTTTTATGTGAAAATATATATGTCATTAAAAATAAGATTTAATTGGTAATATTTGTATATGAAGATATGGTATAATTAATACAATTGTATGATTACCATTTAGTACCATTTAATACAATGGTATGATTACCATTTAGTACCACTTAGTACAATGGTACTAAGATTGGAAAGAAAACACTTACTTACATGATCTATAACACATGCTTATAGAGAAGGGACAAATAACCAAAAAAAGGAAAATCACCCATGATACAACCGCTGTTTGCTTTTGATGTCTGTTTTTCTGACTTTTTTTTGTTCATTTTTAATGACATTGTTTTCTTTCTAAATTTTATAAGGAGTACTTGTTATGTGTATAAGCAATATGTATCTTAAAAAGTTCTGATTTTTTAAAACCAAAATGACTTTTTATAGTATGTAACTTTGAAAGTGAAGTGAAAGTCGCTCAGTCGTGCCTGACTGTGACCCCATGGATTGTAGTCCATGGAATTCTCCAGGTCAGAATATTGGAGTGGGTAGCCTTTCTCTTCTCCAGGGGATCTTCCCAACCTAGGGATCGAGCCCAGGTCTCCCTCATTGCAGGCAGATTCTTTACCAGCTGAGCCACAGGGAAACCCAACTTTGTTTGTATATTGTGAATATTTTTTCTATGTCAACAAATATAATTATCCAACATTATTTTTAGTGACTGTATATATTTCATTGAATGACTCTGCTATAGTTTACTAAGGTTTTTTGCTGCTATGTGCATCTTTCAAACAATGCTGTAATTTCATATAACAGCAATAATAGTAATTGATACACTCACATATTGATTATTATGTTAGACATTATTTAATTCTTTTACTTACTTATTTTTGGCTGTGCTGGGTCTTTGTTGCTGCACGGGCTTTTCTCTAACTGGTGAGCGTGGCTGCTCGCTAGCTGCGGTGTGTGCACTTCCTGTTGCAGTGGCTTCTCTTGTGAGCACAGGCTCTAGAACACGTGGGCTTAGTCATTGTGGTTCCTGGGGTTAGTTGCTCTGTAGCATGTGGGATCTTCCCACACCAGGGATCGAACGAATGTCTCCTGCATTGGCAGGCAGATTCTCTACCACTAAGCCACCAGGGAAGCCCTTAAGTGCTTTATATATAATAAGCTTATTATATCCCTTTAAGTTTTGCAAATACTGTATTTTTATAGATAAGGAAACTGAGACCCAGAGACATTGTTGTTTGCCCAAGGTTATGTAGCTGGCAAATGGCACAGCCAGAATGACTTATGCATTCTAGCTCCAGAATTCATTCTCTTAAAAATGAGAAAAGTATATTTCATGTTTCATAATTAACTTGAAGATGCTTCAGTGCCTCAGTTTCCCTGAAGAATAGGTAATTAAATCCACTCTTTCTTCTTTTTCATTCCTTGTTTCTTTTTTCATTTTTCTTGGTTTAAATACTTTTATCATTGTTTTTATTATGGGAAAAATTTCAAACATATACAAAAATAGAGAGAATAGTATAATGAACCCTCATCCAGCATTAAAAATGATCAATACTCACTAACCAGAATCCCACCTGATCCTTTCCAAACAAATCACAGATAATATATCATTTTAGAATGTATATCTAAAAGGATATATAACCATAGTGTCATCATTTTCATCTCTACAACTATTCATAATAATTTCTTGATATTATATTGCTTATCAACATTTAAATATTTCCGTTATCTTGTATATGTTGTATTTTACTGTTTGTTAAAATTGGAATCCAAATTTGACCTTTGGGTGATCTGTCTTTTTAAGTTCTACCTTTCTGTCTTTTTTCCCCTTACAGTTTATTTATTGAAAATAAGTTTTTTGTTTTTTCATATTTTGAACTTTTCCATTTGCAGTTCTGTGATGTCATTCAACATGCTCCTGCATCCCCCATTTTTCCTGTAAACCAAAAGTTAGATCTAGAGGTTTGACTAGACTAGTCAACTAGGTTAGTTTGGGGACAGTAGTGGTGGTTTTTTTTGCCAGCTCTTTCATAAGTGGTATGTGCTTCTTTTTTTTTTTTTTTGGTATGTGCTTCTTATTGCATCTTATCATAAGACATACAATTCTAGTTGTCTTACTATTATTATATTAAGATTCATCAGTGTGTTTGTAGGTCATCATTTCATCCATTAGGAAGTTTGCTCCTCAGCTTTTCACCTAATGATTTTAGCAGCCATTTAAATTATTATCTAAATGCATCATTCATCAGGGGTAGCAAAGTAGTGGTATTCTACATCTATCATTTCTTCTGCATTTATTAGCTGGAATTTGTCTAAAAAGAACTTTCCTATGTCACCTGTTTAGTTACCCAATGTACAGTTCATACAGGAAAGACTTGCCTGAATCTTTGTCTTTGCTAATTTTCTGATGAGTTGGTTTAGCTTCTCAGACTGTGAACAAGAGATTTAAAGGGATTACGATAAAACGTCTTAATGTGATTTGGCTTGAAGTGAAGTGAAGTCTCTCAGTTGTGTCCAACTCTTTGTGACCCCATGGACTGTAGCCTATGAGGCTCCTCCATCCATGGGATTTTCCAGGCAAGAGTACTGGAGTGGGTTGCCATTTCCTTCTCCAGGGGATCTTCCCAACCCAGGGATCAAACCCAAGTCTCCCGCACTCTAGGCAGATGCTTTACCGTCTGAGCTACCAAGGAAGCTGTGATTTGGCCTAGTGCAGTGCTAATTATAGCCTTCATGCTAACCAATAGTTTAGTAATATTTGCTGGTTGATTTTTATTGATCGATTTCAAAGAGAGGTGCTCTTGGATCATATAATAAGTTGGATAGGGACTTCCCTGGCAGTCGAGTGGTTAAGACTCTGTACTTCCACTGCAGGGGGCATGGATTCTATGCCTAACAGAGGAACTAAGATCCCACATGCCACACGGTGTGGCCTAAATAAGTAAATAAATGAAACAAGTTGGATAATTAGAGAGGTACCTCATTCTTCATGTTTGTGAGTGTGTGTCTTTATATACATGTGTAAATATTTAAGATATATCTTAAAATTTTACCTATAAGAATTTACCTGATTCATATTGTTGGTTCCTGTGCTTCCTTATAGACTTTGAGTGTATCTTGGATAAAAGGAGAAACCCTCTTCCTTATGGAAGCCATAATACAACTTTGGAAAAACTGCCAAAAATACACTTGGAATCAAATACTCAAATAGCTGGATCAAGACTGCCACCAGGAGCTGAAAAGTAACTTTCTCTTAGCTTCAGATTTTATTATCTAAATGTTAAATTTGACACAATTTAATAAGCTCAACTATCAAGGATTGTTTATAGTAGAATATATTCCTCATATATGTTACAAATTCTACCTACATACATTTGCTTTTGTTGTGTTTTCTACCTTAAGTGCCATCCTTCACTGTCCAAAGCTGAGCAGTCTCTAAAGCACTAACCTTCCCATTGTCCTCATTGGAAATAAATAGTATCTTCTTCTTTGGACCTCCCATGCCTCTCTACTTTTCTGAAAAGCACACCGCTGCTTCCCACACTGAATTACAGTTATGTGCTGTATATCTTATGGTCTTTGACTGTTTGTTGTTGTTCAGTCGCTCAGTTGTGTCTAACTCTTTGTGACCCCATGGACTGCAGCACGGCAGGCTTCCCTGTCCTACACTATCTCCTGGAGTTTGCTCAAATTCGTGTCCATTGAGTCGATGATACCATCCAACCATCTATCTCATCCTCTGTCGCCCTCTTCTCCTCCTGCCCTCAATCTTTCCCTGAATCAGGGTCTTTTCCAATGAATCAGCTCTTAGCATCAAGTGGCCAAAGTACTGGAGCTTCAGCTTCAACATCAGTCCTTCCAATGGATATTCAGGACTGATTTCCTTTAGGATCTCCTTTGGATCTCCTTGCAGTCCAAGGGGGTCTCAAGAGTCTTCTCCAGCACCACCAATCAAAAGCATCAATTCTTCAGCACTTAGCCTTCTTGATGGTCCAGCTCTCACATTTGTACATGACTGTTGGAAAGATCGTAACTTTGACTAGATGAACTTCTGTCAGTGAAGTGATGTCTCTGCTTTTTAGTACGTTTGACTATAAGCTGTGTCTTTTTATTTTTATGTCTCTCACAGTGCCTTACATATGGTAGGTGAATAATAAATATATGCAGGACAGAGAAACACACAGATGAAAGCATGTAGATACTATAATTTGGTTTAATCTAATGGAGAGGATTACTTGTCATTATTAATTTAAGTAGAAAAATAACAGTATACTCAGTTGGCTTTTTTAGTTGATAAGGATACACCCTTGTTTCTGAAGTGTTTGTAATTACTCAGTTTCTCACTTTAATTTCAAAAGTAAATATTTATTTTTTTTTACATAGAATCGCTTTGGAATTTTTGGATTCAAGAGCATTTTGTAGAAACATCCCTCATTTAAAAGGAAAATCTGCTATGAAAAAACGACATTTGGAAATTTTGGGCTATCATGTGATTCAGGTATGAAATACTTATAATTCAGCCTCTAAAAACCCCAGAGACATTGGTTTTACATGTATCCTCTTTTAAGGCGAAAGTTATAGATTTACCTTTTTTTTTTTTTAATATTAAGAAAAGCTATATTAAAATATCTCTGAAATAGAATACTCTCCATTTTTTTTTTTTGAAGAATAGCAAATAAAAATCAGTTTTTAAATTGTCTCTAGACGATCTCTTGATTTTTATATTTATTTTACAATGAAGAGAGGCTCTGTGCAGATGGACGGAGTTGTAAGAGAAAAAGGCTAGTGTATAAATATAAGACAGGCACATAGGAAAAAACGTCCACTCTTGCTATGTAGGAACTAGGAGCATGAAAGCTCTGAGGCAGAAAAGGGTCTTCCAGCTGTTGTCATGAAGGACAACCTTCCAAAAAGGGTTCAAAGGCTATGCTTATGTAAACTAACGTCTTAGGGTCTTACAGCTCTTTTCAGTATTCTTAGAAGCCTTCCCTGATCTTTTCTGTTGTTGCTTTTGAGCTTTTGTTTAGACTACATTACTTATTTTACAGATCCCTCCTTTCGAATGGAACTCCATGGCACTGTCCACAAAGGCTGCTCGAATGGACTACTTGAGAGAACGGATATTTGGAGAAGGCAAATCATGACTGTAGCTTTTACTGAAAATTAGTTATCATGTTGTGTCATATTTGGACTTAATTAAAGTGACTTGATTCAATTAAAAAGTAATAAGGTAGAATTGACTGATTTCTAGGTCAATTGAATATCTATTAAAATTAACAGACATTTTACAATTATTTTCTCTACTGTCTAGTTGGGAAACTGTTTAAAATTCTTAAGATAAAAGACATATAGCTTATAGGAAACTTAAATAGTTTGGCATTCATTCTTTGAGTGCATACTGTGTGCCAAGAACTATTTAATTTTTTATTTTGTTTTAATTATTTTTTTGTTCCAAGAACTATTTTAGACACTGGGTATACTGGAGTTAGTACAGTATATCTTTCATGGGTTGAGTTAAACACAATAAATTAATACAATTCATTCTATCAATATCTTAGATGATACTAAAAACTGTAGAGAAAAATTTGAACCTTGGTGGGGGAGTGATAGGAATATTGTGGGTGGGTGTAATTTACATAGGGTAATCTGGGAGAGGCTCACTGAGGTGATATTTGAGTCAAGACATAAGGAGTTATCTGGGAGTAGAGAATTGTAGGCAGAAGAACCAGTAAGTGCAAGTATTCCTGGCATGTTTGAAAATAACAAGGAATCTACTGTGGCTGGAGCAGAACAAGTGGGAGGTGGAGGTTAGAAGTATATTAAAGGGTAAGCCTGATAACAGTGTCAAATATATACTACCTCCTGGCTACCCTGAGCTAAGAGGCCACTGGAGAGTTCCTAGTAAAGAAATAAAAACTCGTGTTTTCACTGGATCGCTTTTGCTACTCTGTTTAGCTGATGAGAAAAAAAAAAAAACTGCAGTGGGGCAACTGTATAAGCAGGAGAATCCATTAAAAGGTGATTGCAGTAATCCAGACAAGAAGTGACTTGGAGAGAGTAGTAGCAGGGGAGGTAACAAGAAGTTGTCAGTTTTTTAATGTATTTTGAAGGCAGAAGCGACACCACTTGCTCACTGATTGGATAATGAGGTATGAGAGAAAGGAGTTAAAGATAGTTCTAAGTTCTTGTCCTGAGCCACTAAAAGGATGCCATTGCCATTGACTGAGATTGGGAAGTCTATGAAAAGAGGAAGAGGGGGTAGGAGAAGATCATGGGTTTGGTTTTAGACATAGAGAGTTTGTGATACCTTTTAAACATCTAAGAAGAGATATCAAGCAGGCAATTCAATAAATGAATCTGGAGGTCATGGGAGTGGTCCAGGCCTTAGTTATAAATGTGTGACAGCAGTTTTTAATGCGATGAGAGATGACAGAGTCGCGAAAATGTGATCAGAAGAGAGTGTGAATGGAGGAGAGGTCTGAGGATTGAAGTCCTGGCGCGCCAACATGAAGTCAAGAAGAGGAAGAGCCCGATGCTGCTGACGGTTCAGGTAAGATGAGGACTGGGCAGTGTCCATTAAACTTAGTAACACGCAAATCATGTTAGCCTTGGAAAGAGTAGGTTTGCTGAAGTGGTGGCTATGAAAGCCTGACTGCTTCAACAAAAAGTGGGAGGAGATAGTTTTCTTACAAATGAAAGCAAAGAAAGGGGGTTGTAGCTAAGGGGAAAGTAGACCCATCTTTTAAAAACTTGTATTTATTTAAGAACTGTCTTTATTTATTTATTTTGGGGTCTTCATTGCTGTGAGGGCTTTTCCCCAGCTGTGGTGAGCCGGGAAATACTCTCTAGTTGCAGTGCCTGGGCTGCTTCTTGCTGTGGCTTCTCTGGTTGTGAGCTTCCCTGGTGGCTCAGGCGGTAAAGTGTGTGCCTACAACATGGGAGACCCAGGTTCAGTCCCTGGGTCGGGAAGATCTCCTGGAGGAGGAAATGGCAGCCCACTCCAGTATTCTTGCCTGGAAAATCCCATGGATGGAGGAACCTGGTAGGCTACAGTCCATGGGGTCGCGAAGAGTCGGACACGACTGAGTGACTTCTCTCTCTCTCTTGTTGTGGAGCACTAGGGCTCTAGGGCATGCAGGCTTCAGTAGTTCTGGCCTACAGGCTTAGTTGCTCTGTGGCATGTGGGATCTTCCCAAACCAGGGATTGAACCTGTGTCTCCTGCGCTGGTGGGTAGATTCTTTACCACTGAGCCACTAGGAAGCCCCCAAAGTAGACCAATCTTGACCTGGTCTGATCCCATACATTTTGAGGGGATAATGATTTTCTGTCTTATATTTATTTCATAACACAGTTACTAAGAGCCTACTGTGTGATAAACTCCCTAACCCTTATTCCAAGAGTTATATATGTGTGCTTAGCAGAAAGCCACTTTGTAACTACCCACAGGCTACTTGGTGGGGGTGCAGGTCATTGGCCATCTGAAACTTCATCTTCCAACTCTGTGACCCTGGAAATTCATTCTGTCCCAAAACAAGTTGTTAGCCAGAGTGCCTTGAATCTTAAGCATAGCTTTAGAACATGTGACCTGGACATGTTTTGGTCCATTGATATTTAATTTAGGCTTAGTTGAAGTACTTGTTTAAAATATCCAATTACTGTGCGTGATTTGAGCTCCAAAATGTGAACTTCACAGAACCGTCTTTGAAAAACAGAATCAGAATTGGAAGCAAATGAAAGATGTCTCCTTGTAACCAATCTCCCTCATTTTGAATTTCCTCATGATATTCATTTGTGTTTGCTGAAATCCTGTTTTAAGTGCTTGTTATCCACATTCATGAGTGTGTTTTATTTCCCAAGCAAATGATTACAGGAACTAAACCCCCAAGTAGGTTGAAATATCTTACTATCCAACTTTTAGAATTACATGACTAAGCTGATGAGGGTTATAAGTGGTTTCCTCTGTATATAAATTAAAACCTGGTTTTTGAATAATTAATATATTCATACATGGAAATCTTGATTAAATGACCCTAAGGTACCTTTTACTTACTGTTACACATAATCTGACTTCTCATGTACCACATCTCTTACTTCCCTTTCTCTAGGCTGCCTGATGCAAATGGTTTTCTTTATGTCCTTGTATTTCTATTTGATGATTTTTCTATCTAAATAACTTTGGTTGTTATAAAGTGTCCCTTTTTTTTGATTGAGATATATATTCCATAAAATCTAACTTTTTAAAGTATATAGTCAGTTTTTAGTGTACTCACAAGATTATGCAACCAACACCACTACCTAATTCTAGAACATTTATTTATTCTAGAACATCATCCCAAAGCATTGTTTTTACAACTTAATCTCATGTCTACATAGGTCAGCACTCTCCCCCACAAAGTAACCACTATCATGCTTTTATAGTAAAGACTTTCCCTTAATAATTCTGTCACCCAAGTTTGCATCTCTAGACTTCATAATTCCCCACCCCTACCTTATTTTTCTCTACCTAATCTTTAAAAACATTCTTTTTTTGCATTTTAGTTTCTTTGACCACACCATGCAGTATTCGGGAAGATCCTCAACCATAGAGCGAACCTCAGACCCCTGCATCGGAAGTGCAGAGTCCTAACCACTGGACTGCCAGGGAAGTCCCTCCTACCCCAGCTTTTAAGTCTGTCTTAATCTATTAGCATCTCTCCTTCTTAACAATTTATCTGCTAAATAATCTGTAGTTTCCCACCTTTGGGATTTGCTGATTGTATACTCAGGGTGCGGTTCAATATAGAAAAGTACTCAAGATTATACTTCAGAGATCCACAGTATGACTGAATTTTATTGAATGTTCCCATATTTATGATACAGAAAATAAAGCTATAGCTTTATTTTATAAATATGAACATTCATACTTTTATGCAGTTGCTTAACAATAATGGAATACTCCAAGTCAGGCCTCTCAGAAAATAACACATGTAAACCTAGAAGTCAAACATGTCTGTGAAAGTACATGAGACCCATAAGCGATGATTAGTTCATGACTTGCAGACAGTAGAATGTAATGGTTTTGGACAGACTGAGATGTCATCTTACTGTGTATGATAAGAACAAACAACTTGAATGTAGGGTTTTACATCCAAGAAAATAGAATAATACAGTCATCTTTCTATCTGAAATTTGCAAATAGGTAGCTCTTTAAAGCATAGATAAAACTCAAAGCAATGAATACACACCCTTCTCCATACCACCCGCTGGCCCCAAATTCTGCCCCAGCAGTTAAGGAATCAATCCTTTTCCTAAGATTGCCTCCCAGCCCTTCTACTACAGATACTGCAGTTAAGGACTTGAAGACTGTGATTTACTGGTTTTAAATTTAAAATTTTTAAATTTGATTTAAATCACAAAAAATATATCAGTGTTGCAAAAAGAAAGGGGAGAAAAGAAAGACAACTTGAATTTGACTATTTTTACTTAGAGACTTTTCCCTTTCAAATGAAATCCATTTATTATATTCTTCTGACAGCATTTCCAAAGTTTTCTCACAGCATGTAATCTTTAATATATTGCACAGAGTTCTTGTTATATCTTGAAGCATGAGGAAAGGTTTTGCTATTTTAAAATTTTTTTAAATGTAAATGTACATATTTCATTCTCCAGTTTCATTTGTAATAGAAAAAGGAGTGTAAAGGCACCTTAACAATGCAAATGAAAGGATTAATAAACTCAAATTTAGGAGGCTCCTTTATAATTGATTGAGACAGATTAACAAGAGAAATAATCTGTTCAATTTAATATTTATTATTTTTTTAAGCTCTGATTGTTACATTGAAGATTCAATAACTTTGAGGTTTTGATGCCCACTGCTAATCTCTTGGACAATAACACAGAAGATAATTTCTACATGGAATCTCTGTATAGGCTTTTTAAAAACAATAAATTAAGGCCGTATTACCCAAACAGACCACCTCCCTATCTATTATGTTTTTTTCACCTTCTTGTTTATAGCTTAGACAGTTTGAAGAGATTTAACCGTGTTGCTAGGCAACTAGCTCCTGAAGCATAACGTATTTCCTTCAGCATCCCAGCCCATTCTTTTTTATCATCTTCATACCTGATGGAGAAAAAGAACATTATAAGTTGTTTTAAAGTAGACAGTCCTATAGATCTGGTATTAAATATTTCTCTGAGAAAACCCTATTTGATCTCACCCAGAGGAGGATGCACCTGACTCATAGACTAACACTTGAATTCCTCCAAAAATGTGCATTCTCTGAGCATATACCCAAATTATTGCCATGGTATTTAATCTGGATACTTAGGCAGTTAAACCTTCTCGGGGAATCAAAGACTGTCCAGGGATGATGAGTTAGCAGGCAATTAATCCTTCACCTTTGGACTGCTAAAGATGGCTGGTCCCCATGAGTCAAGGTCAGCAAAGAGTAAGAACTGGGAAGAGCAGAGATAATTAAGTCACCTTGATTCTGATTTCAGCTGTACCCATACACCAGTGTGATGCATGGCCCTGGACACCAGGGGTCACTCTGTAAGAAACCATTGTTCTTCCCCTTTACTGTCCTGTGTGAGTACTGCTCTTAGACTTTGTACTTGACCTTAGGTAAGAACTGGTCACCCTCTCTGAATATTCAGGGTCATGAAGACACAGACAACTTGAGTCCCTTTGAGACCTGTGTGCTTTTCCTTTGCCTGGTGCCTGAAATGCCATCTCTGCATGAGAAATTCCTCAACACTGCCTTCTCTCTGAAGCCTTTCTCGCCTTCCTGCAGAAGAGTTTGTTTTGTCTTCATTTCTCACAGTGTTCTTTGTATGGTATCCATTGATGATAACAATTATCATCCTATTTTAATATTTTTATATTTATGTCCTCAACAAACTCAAAGTTACATGTATTTTATTCACTTTTAGTATCTTCCCTTCTCCAGAAGCTATCAATACTTGGCACATAGGAAATACCCCCAAATCATTCTATGATGAGTGAATGAGATTTAAAATAATTTAAAAATTAGCTGATGCCTATATTAAGGTCAAGAATCACTGACTATTCTTGTTTTCCAAACAAGAATTATTATCCCTGTTTTTCAAAAACCCCAACCTTTCCAGCCCTCCATTATTTCATCTTTTTTTTCTGCTGCTTCCAGTGTTTTCCCATCTCACCCTCTTGCTGAGTCTTTCCTCCCTGGGAATCTCCAGTTTCTTTATCTTCTTCCCTCTTTTTTGAAGGGAAAATGATAATAGTTAACTTCCTTTTATAGTCATTTTCTCTTGCCCTCTACACAGCTAGTTACGGTTACAATAACATAGGGAAATGATGTTTGATGCACAAAATAATTGTTTGGTTAAGCTGCCAGCCTTTGAGCCTTCCAGTTCACCAGCTGGGAATAAGGCATGTACTGGTTCAGGTACAGAACAAATATTATCCATTTTTCTCTCTTAGGCTCAGTGGTATGCCTCCCTTGATCACTCCTCCAAAGCTGTACTTATAAATTTAAATTGGCAAGCAAATCTAAAGCATAAATTTGGCACTTTCTGGATGAGTATAGCCAAAGCTATGGTTTTTCCAGTAGTCATGTATGGACGTGAGAGTTGGGCCATAAAGAAGGCTCAGCACCAAAAAATTGATGCTTTCAAACTGTGCTGTTGGAGAAGTCTCTGGAGAGTCCCTTGGACTGCAAGGTGATCAAACCAGTCAACCCTAAAGGAAATCAACCCTGAGTATTCTTTGGAAGGACTGATGCTGAAGCTACAATACTTTGACCACCTGATGTGAAGAGATGATTCATTTGAAAAGACCCTGATGTTGGGAAACAGGAGGAGGAGAAAAGGATGGCAGAAGATGAGATGGTTAGTTAGCATAACCAACTCAATGGACAGGAATTTGAGCAAACTCTGGAAGATAGTGATGGACAGGGAATCCTGGAGTGCTGCAGTTCATGGAGTCACAAAGAGTTGGACGTGACTTAAGAGACTGAACAACCACAAAATATACCGTGAACTCATGCTCACCTCAGGCAACTGATATCTACCACCTATAAACTTAGATCAGCAAGCATGACGCCTAGGCTGAAGACCACACATGGGGGGGATCTGATAGTGACCAGACATCTATATACTGTATGCCCTGCCTCAAGTGTGTTACCATGTGACTCTCTTTTATGATACAAGTTACACTTCTGCTCCCAAGACCTCAGAATACACTGGTCTCTATATGCTATTCACTGCTTTAGAAACTATGGTAAAATACACACACACACCCCTTCTTTATAAATACATTCATTTTAAGTTTAACTGTAAAATAGTTCAGTTGAGTAACAACTATAAGTGTCATACTTGGGAGACCTGCCTAGCACATATCTCAGGGGTCAAGTGGATTGCTACTTTTCACTTCTCTTTTAAAAAGCTTTTATAACTGGATACTCCGAAATTTGGAAACATATTTAAATTAGATTCTAAATAGAATTAATGAATCATGGAAAACTCAAGAGGTTAAATGTTTTTCCAGAGCCCTGTTCTCTTAGGAAATAAAGTACCCCGTGGGAGGAAGGTAAATGGTTTGGAAGCCTTTACTCTACGGGATGCCTAGAGCATTCATTACACTTTTAAAACTGGAAGGGAGCTTAAAGGATGAGTTGTCCAACTCTTAATTACTGATTAAGATATAGGCCCCAGTAAGTTCTTTCCCAAGCTCACAGCTAATTAGAAGCAGTACTTGATTAAGTAAGTGGCAATGTGAAAAAGTTCAATAGGTTCAAAGAGTGTTTACCACCTAAAAGTAGTGTACATTTTGGGAAAGTCTGGCTTCCTATGTACTTCAAAACTGTTTTATCTTACTTGACTTAATATTTAGTTTGGAAAATTGGAGTGATCAAAACTTACTTCCATATGTCATTGACTTCAGTGGGTGCAAATTCTTTAGATTCCAGCTGAATCATGGCAAAACCACCAATGGCATACAGGGATCCAGCCAAGCTGACCAAACTGATGGAACTTCTTTCTTGGGGAAATTCAGTCATTACTTCCCACCTGGGAATCATTGAAGATATAGTTAATGTAAAACTTTAAAAAATGCCAAATGTATTTACTGAATAATTATAAAAAATTAATAATGAAAAATTTTGAGTAGCACAGGCACCCAAAATTAGAAGATTAAATTTGCTACTGGAAAATATCTAAATATTCCTTTATTTGAAAGATCTAACCAGATGAGATTTTAAGGCCCTCACTATATCAATCCAAAAATACTTCACCTTCATCAGCTAGCACCTTCAGCAGTGGTTACCAAACTGTGTGCCATAAACAGTGGAGTACTGGGGGGCAATTCCAGGGTTCCTAGGCCCTACTGTGTGGGGTTTCATTTGAGTGATAATACAAATTGTAAAAATCTTTGAGCTCCATAGTGTCTCAAGAAATCTCCAAACCCTTTTTAATAAAGCATGTGATAAGGATAGTTTCGGGCTCCCCAAGTTACACTAGTGGTAAAGAATCCACCTGCCAATGCAGGAGACACAGGACACACAAGTTCTATCCCTGGGTCAGGAAGAGTCCCCTGGAGGAGGAAGTGGCCACCCATTGCAGTATTCTTCCCTGGAAAATTCGATGGACAGAGGAGCATGGTGGGCTACAGTCCATGGGGACCCAGAGAGTTGGACACGACTGAGCACATATGAGGACAGTTAACAAACTAGGGTTGGAAATTTTCTTTTTAATAATTTATCCTTCATCCTTTTAAATAAAGGATTTATGGGAACTTTTTAATGTTTATGGCTGTATGAAATAGGACCACTAAAGATAAAATCAATCAAATTAGTTGGAAGTATCAAGAGTTTAGAATGAGTTAGTCATTTTGGTAGCTCTCTTCCAGTACTCTGGCATTAAAAGTAGACCTCATAGTTTTTCTCTAAATATATCATCTGTTTAACTATAAAAAATAATATAGGTACATTGTAGAAAATCTGGAGAAACAAGTTATAGAAGAAAACTATCACCCATGATCCTATCCTTCAAATATAATTATAAGCAAAACTTTGCTATATTTTTCATTTAAAAATGTATATAAATTTAAATATCCATCTATACATATGTACAAAACTAATAATATAGAGTATTTACAGTTTTCTGTGCTACTGCTTTAACTTCTTATGAGTGTTTACCCATATTATATAGTCTTCAAAAACATGATTTTTAATGATCATAAAAATCCAATTCCATAAAACTTCCTTGTAATTTTCAGATTAACTAAAGTCTATTTTGAACTGTGGTATAGGAGAAGACTCATGAGATCCCATGGACTGCAAGTAGATCCAACCAGTCCATCCTAAAGGAGATCAGTCCTGAGTGTTCACTGGAAGGACTGATGTTGAAGCTGAAACTCCAATACCTTGGCCACCTGATGTGAAGAGCTGACTCATTTGAAAAGACCCTGACGCTGGGAAAGATTGAAGGTTGGGGGAAGAGGGAACAACAGAGGATGAGATGGTTGGATGGCATCACCAACTCAATGGACATGAGCTTGAGTAGACTGCGGGAGTTGGTGATGGACAGGGAGGCCTGGCGTGCTGCAGTCCATGGGGACACAAAGAGTCCGACATGATTGAGTGACTGAACTGAACTGAACTGAACTGAAAGTCTATTTTGTAATCAGGCATACTTGGGTCCTTAAAAAAGTAACAATAGTGTTCTAATTTTTCTTTATTGCTAAACTAGGAGCATAAAAACTATATACTCATCTAGATATATGAGCTCAAAAACTTGAAAAGGACTAATTCTATATAAAGAATATCTGTCATGTATCTTCACATTAACTTTAAGCCAATACAATCTTAAAAGTGAAAAAAAAGAGAAAATTATAAAGAACACAAAAGAATCAAACATCTGAAGCATTCATCCTTTACAAATATCACAAACTAGGTGGAGATCTTTTAATATTTAAAGAAACTACACATTTCAAATCAAATAACCTTATAGAGAGATGTATATCCACTATTGTATATATAATTATTCAGAAGTATTACCTTTGCGAGGCTAAATTCACAAAATTAGTAACAAGTGAGGGCAAATTGATTACTCCAAAATTAACTTGAGGGTCATATATTCCAAATTACAAACACACATAATGCATCAAAATGTTAGGTGTTTCATGCTCATAACACCAAAAGAAACACAGACGAAGATACTTCCTCTTCAGTCCTTGCCTCCCTGCCTTCCTCTCTCCTTATCTGAATTAGAAATTGAAACATACAATGATTCATATTCCATAGTAAGAGATAACAGCTTACTTATTGGTGTTGAGGTCAAAAGCTTCAACTGAAGCTGAAAGACCGTCTTCAGTGACGCCTCCAGCAATCACAATTTTGCCTTTATGGACTGCCACTCCAAACATGGAACGAGGGATTTTCATTGGAGCCAGATCTTTCCAATCTCCTTTTTTAGGGTTGTAGACAAACACTCTGTTTGTACACTTTCTGTAAACAAAACACAACAAAATGGTCCTTTAAGAATTTTCCTTTTTTGAAAGAAACTTCACTAATCACTTAGCTTTGGTTCTCATTTGAAATATGTAATATAGTGAGGATCAGAAAAATTCTTAATCTGAACATATGTCACCAAGCAAAGGACAATAATAAATATGAGAACCAAAACTACTTTATAACAATTATACTACTGGAAGGTAGCATCCTTTACTTTCGGCAATTGCCTAGAGGCCCAGGAAGCATAGATTTTAATCCTATCTGCTACTAAGTTAAATGGAAAACGTGAATAGAGTTAACAAAATTCATAAATTCTTTATTGTGCCTCTGTTACAAAAATGTTTATTCATTTCATTATCTGAATATCCTAAGAATGAATCAGTTAACTTAAAAATACTTAGGTGTGAATGTACCTATTTTCAATGCAAATGTAATTTGATGATTTGTTACATTTTTAGTCTATCACTAATATACCAATGCATTTTAAGAAATCTGGGACTAAAGATTAGACAACAATCTGCACTGATGAGTAACGAGAACAATTTTACATGCTAAATCCTACCAGGAAGACCTGGACCCATCTGAATTATCTTTCTTAGGTTCTTATGATTCCATAATTTACTGATGGGAGTTTGAATTTCAAATAACAATTAACTGGACATATCTGGTAAAGCCAAAAGCAACAAAACAAAACCTCAACTTCTGGTGAGGACACTTTTTTTCACTAGTTTTATAAAAGACCAGATTTCTGGAGTAGAAGCATTTCCTGTAATATATGACTATGAGTATTATCTTAAAACTTAATAAGAACACGAACCAAGATCATGTTCTTCAAATTCAGTGGCAAAAACTAGTATAACTCAGTGCTTGCTTTTAGATAATGACTCATTTCAAAGTTCTTGACTCTGGCATTTGTCAAGCAATTCTGTCTTGGTTAATCATATTCTCAAGATGAATATATTCTTACTGACAAGACCATATGCTTCTTACTGACATATCAATTTCCTAGTTACTAATACTACTTGAAGGAAACAATTTAAATTATTTGGCAGGGTCACTATGTTTCCAAAGTCAAAACACTGCTTAACACAGATTTTCCATTCCATTTACTGAGGAAAAATGCCCCCAATAAGATTTAGCACGGAGTGTGTTTATAATATGGCCTTCCTTTAAATGTTTATTTAATGGGAATATCTGGCATTAAGGAGGATATCAAGATTTCAGAATATGTTATCATTGAATATAGATTACATAAAAACTCATTGCTTTTTAAAATCACATATTCTATAATATATGTCCTTTTAATTGAATAATAACCATTAATTATTAACTCCAGAATACAGAGTTCTTTAATTCTAGCACATTTCCATATTTTACTCTCCTTTCCTTAAATTCTTTTTTGCCACTTTATTTTTTAATTAAAGGATAACTGCTTTACAGAATTTTGTTGTTTTCTGTCAAATGCCAACAAGAATCAGCCATAGGTACACCATGTCCCCTTCCTCCTGGGCCTCCTTCCCATCTCCCTCCCCACCCCACCCTTCTAGATTGTCACAGAACCCCTGTTTGAGTTCCCTGAGTCATGGAGCAAATTCTCATTGACTATCTGTCTTACATATGGTATTGTAAGCTTCCATGTTAGTCTCTCCATACATCGCACCCTCTTCCTCCTCCCCTCCCCCCGCCGCGTCCATAGGTCTGTTCTCTATGTCTGTTTCTCCACTTCTGCCCTGCCAAACCTAGAGCCTATTATACAGAGTGAAGTAAGTCAGAAAGAGAAATATAAATATCGTATTCTGACGCATATATATGGAATCTAGAAAGATGGTACTGATGAATTTATTAGCAGGGCAGCAATGGAAAAACAAACATAGAGAATAGTCCTTAAATTCTTAATTCTGGCTTCCTTTCCAGGACTGGGCAACTCTTAACCTGGGCAACTGATACAAACCAAATTAGGCAGAGCTTTCAGGGGCAGGAAATTTGTTATCACTATTGAAATAAAAAATCATCTTTTTACCAAACAGGCTACTGGCTTAACAGACTTCTGGAGTGCTCTGAACTCACTTCTTCCATAAGATCTCTTTCCTAATTACCTATGCCTTGAGAAATACCTAAAAATCAAGTTATATGAAGCTTCATCCTCTTTTTCTCCTAAGAGACTGCGTGCTACTGAGTATTCCAGGTATATTTCTTCTGTTTGATCAGTGCCTGTTTGTGACCAGTTGTTAAATATTCTGAATATCGAATATCATCTGTCCCGGAATAAATATGTGAAACATTGTTGAGGAAAGAGCTTCCTGCTTTTCAGTCACCATGTTTTTCAGTTTCAAACTCAACTATCTAAATTCTCTCTTATGAATGTAAAGTACAAAATCCATGACTTTTTTATAAACTATTGTTTTAGTAGCTCTATTTTAAATGCTACATTAAAGAGATATGCTTAATTTTTATCTGTCAATACTTATGGCTAAATGCATAAAGAGTCAACTGGTTTTAATGTAGTAAAATATAAATTAGCCAAATAAAAGACTTGATTATGCTCCTAAACGCTGCTTTTCCATTGTAAGAATGCTTATGATGGAGCTATTATGCTCATTCCTAGCAATATATTGGGCATATACAAACTGACTTCAGCAGTTTAATAATTTTATACAGTTTTCCTTCATAAGTCATTATTAATATCCTCCAATAACATTTCAAAAATTTATTTTTAAATTTTACTTCCAAAATGTTATGGGTGAGAACCAAGTATAATTCCAGTATAAACAGAAAGGAACTCTTGTAATAAAAAATCACCTGGATATAAACCATAAGATTTTAGGGTACTTACTTATCATCTGTCTTTCCTCCAAGACAATATATCATCCCCTTATGTGAAATCACACTATGGCCATAGACTTTGATAGGAAGCTTTTTAACTTCATTCCATTTGGCTGCCCTAAAATCAGAAGATGACAGAATTTATATGCTTTCAGTAAATTTCAGGTTCTAAAATTATGATTTTGTTATAGACACTCATATACCTGAATGCTTAGGAAATGAAAATGTCATGCCAACTTACACAGGATCATAGCATAATACTGTATCCAGAGAAGCCTCTGTTTGAAGGTCTTTGCCTGCAACTACATAGATTTTGTCATCTATCTCTCCCAGACCGAAGAGACACCTAGCTGAAGGCAGAGGTGGGAGTCCAACCCACTCAGATGCTACATTATCAAGCTGAAAGAAAAAAAATATGTGAGGAATTGTGAAGCTTGTTATAGGTGTACCAAAAAATATGCCATACTTTGTTGTTTAGAATTTATTGAGATAGTAGAAGATCTCATAAGTTTATAACTCAGAAAGGATCATATTTTACCTTTGAATTACCAGGAAAAATGAGAAAATCTACACGGCCTACCAAAATACCTAAAAATACTCAAACCTGGAGAACTTGGGAAGAGGAAAGTGAGAATAAAATAGAACTGTGATATTTCTTGTCAAACTTTCTTCCCACATTACCTTATTCAGGTTTGAACAAGGAATCAATACTTCAAGGACACTGGGGAAATAGATTGTCACTGTAGGGAGGGTCACAGTATGTGAGTGACCCCCCGCAAGCTATATTTAACATGCTCCAAGCTGGCGCCCAGGACAGCTGGACCTGTCGCTCAGTTCACAGACAACTGGGACATTAGATATTATCTTTTATTCTTTCCTTAAACATTTTTAAGTTCTCCATGCTTCACTTTATTACTTCAGATACAGGCAGGTGTTACCTATAACCTCCCAGGTTTTGGTGGGAGTCATTTAAAATGCTTTTTTCCTTCCCTCCCACTCTTTCTCTCTTTCTGATTTAAATTAGAAAGGAATTCTGCTTGTTTTTGCTATTGCCAATTCTGCAAGCCTAAGACAGCCTCCAAGAGCCCATGCTCTGGGATAAGTGATTGATTCTGACATGGCTGGCATCAGCTTTAGCACTTACTATTGGTAATTTAAGATTTTCCACTCTGCATTTTAGGACACCAAGGCATAAGAAAGCTGTTTTCTGAGGGAGTGCAGTCAGAGATTTGTTGTCTTCTCTAGTGCTATTTCTATGTAGCAGAAGAGAAAGGAAAAAACCCCAGAATAACTGGATACCAAGAATAGATGCAGATATTCAAGTCTGTGGTAAATCCAGATGGTGATCACTAATTATTCATTTTTGAAAAAAAATCCTTTATCAAGAAATCAGTAGGTAGTATAGAAGCAATAATAATGACAATTATTGACTTTTTGGGATTCCCTGGTGGCTCACTGGCAAAGAATCCATCTGCCAATGTAGGAGACGCGGGTTCAATCCCTGGTTGGGAAGATCACTTGGAGAAGGAAATGGCAACCCACTCCAATATTCTTGCCTGAGAAATCCCATGGACAGAGGAGCCTGGCGGGCTACAGTTCATGGGGTCACAAAAGAGTCAGACATAACTGAGTGACTAGACAACAAAAAAGGAATTTTTACTCTGTGATAGGCTTCATACTAGGTGCTTTACACAGGTAATCTAACTTAGTCCTCTCATTTGTAATCTCTGATTTAGAGATAAGAAAACAGGCACAGAAAGGTTAAACAATTTGCCCAAGCTCACAGAGCTTTTAAGTGATACTCGATGCAAACTATATAAATTCATAGGTTTTTTTTTTTTCTTTTTTTTAATGGGAGCAGCAGCCATCATAATCCCAAATCAGAGGGTTTACTGCCCCCAGTACCCAATACTGTCTGCCTTGCCATACTACCCCTGATAGGGCACTTCCTACAGTAGACTGCCTGCCAGGTGTTTTTACAGACGAACTGTCAAGCTATTTAACCTCTCTGGCTTCAGTCTTCTCATCCCTAAAATTAGAGTTTGGACTCAGAATACTTAAGTTGTGGCGCTGTTCAAAGATTTGATGAAACTGTTAATTCTATGGGAAAAAACCCTCTCTTATCTAGGCAAAAAATATTATCATAACCTAATTCTAGTATACAATCAAAGGTCATGTGAATCCTGACTTAATACATTTTAAACAGAGGTGACAAAGCAGAAAATACAAAACCTGAAATTCTCACACATTTTCTTGTGAGTCATAATCCTCTCTCAGAGTCAGGTGTTTTTAATCCTGGCTCACTATTTTATCTGTGTCTCACTATTTGTGCCTTTTAAAGGAGCAAGGCATAGGAAATGATAGGGAGTTGACCTTTTCAACTTTGAATAATTGTTTTTGTAGCTATAAGGAGCATCAAGCATGCTTCCTGGACCAGAAATGTGAGGCTATGTCAATAAAAGCAAGGGTAGCAATAGGATAGAAGGGACTAAAGATAAGGCTAGAAGTATTCTTTGGATCTATGATTTCCAGGTTATTTGTCTGTATTTTGATGTCATTTTTACTTCCTAGATATATTATTGTCTTTTCAATTGAATTTACCCTTTCTGAAATTTATCTGAATTTAAAACTAGCCCTTAGGAAGTTTTCTGGCCCACATTCAAATACTTATGATTACAGCGTCTATTGTTGTTTTTATATTTCATAGTTAACATCCTTTAATGGAATTTGGAAAATTAAGAAGCATGATTGACATGTATTATTACATTTTTTTGAGATTAGTAGAAGCTGGTTAAAGTGTGTTCTATAAACGCACAGTATGTCACACAGTTTGAAGCGCTGTGACTGTGGTGTGACATGCTATACTTACTTATCTTTGGCCTTTCGAATTCAAGGCCCATAAACTACAGGTCATGAGTAGCCATGACCTAAACAAACCCTTCTGAACTATCTGTAAGCTACAAAGTACTGGTATTGGTATTAAAGATAAAGTCACCGATTCCTTCATAAACTGGTAAAGTATAATGTGTTGGTAACATGAAACTAATTCCTTTCAAACAAACTAGAGAGCTTGTTTAGGAGGATCTCTCTTCTTGGAAACATCTATGGTTTCATAAAACAGATTAAGTTGCAATAATGTCTAAGTCAACTCTGATCCAAATAAATTTAATCATTTATCATAAATAAAAATTTCTAAATACAATTAATCGATTCAAACTAGTAATGTTTGTATAGATAGTATTTCCTCAAAGGTAATCCAAAGCATGTAAAATACTTATACAAGTTCTTTTCACTTTCAATAAAATTGTATTTTAGGCAGTAACCATAAATAAGAGATGAAATACTACCTCTGAGAATTTCAAATCAAGCAAACTTGGAAAAAGGTAGAAAATCTGATCAATTATAACTTTTTGTAAAGTGTAAAGTACTTTGATTTTGGAAAATACCTATTTTTCAGAAAAAGGATACAAGATTAAATTTTGTTTTTACTAAAATACTGGGCTTTAAAGGATTACAGTCACAATCAACTATAAACATGACATTTTAGGTAAAAGAGCATAAAGGAAATCATGGGCCATCACTTATACATGAATTAGAACCTCATTCTTCATGAAAATATTTATTAAATATTAATAAGCAGTTAACTGATCTAAATATTTGTCAGTACTCTAATGAAAATGCAAGAGACTGGAATAGGACGTCAAGTATTGATAGAATACAATACAAGCAGCCTAAGTAATTCACAATCAGCTAACTAGATGGTGACTAACATACTTTCCTTTATGTCTCTACATATGTGAGGATAGCCTTTCTTACCTGGAAGAAGTAGGACTGTAGAGGCTGATCTTTATTTTCTTCATCCACGTACAGTCCTCCTACCACGTACACCTGATTTTGTTGGGTAACGATGCTGGAATGATTTCTGGGGATCTGCTCAGCCAGTGCAGTAAGGTAGCATTCATTTTCCGTGGGATCATAAGCCACAGCAGCTGTGTCATTAACCAAGAGGATGAGGTCCTTGACAAACATTCCATGCCTGGGAATATCATTCAGGTAACCAGGAAGTAAATCTTCATCACCAACATCACCATTCACCTCACTAGCCCCAGCCTTCTCTGTGTTTTTGCTAGGTTCTGGGAGTTTGCCTGCAAAGGCATCTTTGAGAACTTTGATTTTTTTCTGGAGTTCTGGGTTGCTTTTAATTATATCATCTTTTTCAACATGATCTCTAAAATATTTTTCTGTCATAAGGCGAAAACGAATACAATCAAACACTTCGCTAAGGTTTTTAACCCTATTTTCTTTGTCTGTTCGCACCCATTTCATCACTGCCTCAAATACTGCTTCTTCCTTTTCTACATTTAGGCTGTCATTGGAAATGACTGAGATCAGCTCCTGCGGAGACAGTTGCATGAAGTCCTCTTCCTTACAAATCTGTACAAAGCGATCAGACACAAATTCACGGGCAGAGATGGCAAGTCTTGGGCAGTCAAGAAGAAGTCCTAATCTTAGAATAGCTAGACAGTTACCAGGAGCAAGTCTTTTCTGAAGATAAGAAACGCAGACAGTGAACACGGAGGGGATCTGAAAGCGGCTGGCCAAAGCAAAAATATCTTGCACGTTTCCGTCGTTGAGATCAATACTGGCAGAGTATAGGTACTTAATGATTAAATCCAGTACGGCAGGATCCACATTATCTAGTACTACCTCCTTTTTTTTCGCCTCGTCAATTTCAGATAAAAAATACTCACGGAAGTAAGGACTACAAGCTGACAAAATCAATCTGTGGCAAGGAAGACTTTTGTCACCTGCTTTTAGGGTGCAATCGATGAATTTTTTCTCATCCAGGAGATCTTTTAGACCATCCTGAAGAAGGGTGGATTGGTAAAGCCGCAGTTCCTCTGCGAGTTCCCGCTGGGAATCCATTTTGTGAGTAACCTGGGTAAGGAAGGGGACACTAAGGCCTTAGCTCCTCACAGCACACAGGTCTAGCAGTAAAAAGGCAGATCAGTGTGCTCTGCCCAGCTTGAAGCCTTTGCAATTTAATCCCACCAGCTAAATATAGATACCAACGCTAACAACGGGAATGCAGGAGAGCTAGCTTGGAAGAAGAGTTGCTCTTGCAGCTGTCAGAGATTGAAAGGAACAACTGGAACTTTTAATCACTAAGGAAACAGCTAAGAAACAAGAGGTTTAAATGAAGTGGAAAGCTTTAAAATACATGAAGCATTAGAAGATAGGCTAATAAAGGATACCACGAGAAAATGTTCATTGAACTAACACAAAACTGAATCATAAAAATGAGTCAGTCCGCTAAAACTGGTTTAGTGGCAAGCTACTTGGCTATCTGAATTAATGATGCAAAGGTCAAGAATATTGAGGTGAGTTCATTTGAATACTCATAAGCAATATCCTCTTTCCAATAACTGTTATAAATGTTTATTTTCTACTTAAAACAGGATATATAATATTCTTTGAGAAGTAGGAAACTGAAAGACCGCTACTTAGGTAGATATTTTTTTGGGAAAAAACCTTTAAAATAATAATAACCCCCCCCATCATGACTAAATTAAATGGAAAGAAACTGCTAACTTTCTAAGACATCCTAAATTATCGTTACTCTTAGGTGGAAAAACTACAATTAGTATTGAATTATCAAATTACTTGTTCACACTCTGCCGTGCTCTACAAAGGATTTGATGTGGCAAATAATAATAATAAAACCAGGAAAAAAAGTTAAAAGTTGACACTAGGGAAAGAAAAATCCCACAACGTATACAATATGATTAATAAAGATATTCTGTGGTTTTAAGTGTTGATCTTTCATTAAATAAAAATTTAAAAAATGGAACAGATGTAACCCTATCAGAACAATGTAATCAACAGAACGCAGCAAAATCAGGACGAAGTGCTAAATCCCGGTATTATTTGAAAAACAGGCTTTATACATGAAAAAAAAAGAATATACAACTAGAACATAATTTAAGTTGTTGACTATAATAGAACACACCATATTAAGTATGGGATGCCTAAGGCATGACTTGAAAAAAACTGATCCTTTGTTTATATACAAATAGCATCATATACTTCTTCATGAAATATTTTATTATAAAATTATGTTATCACATTATAAAAAACTCAGTCGGGCTGTAAATATACTTTACTTTCAAAGATTGGTATTCTTAAACATGCTCAAAAGAACATAAGCTCCATAAACACAGGGATTTGGGGAGGTTTGTTTTGTTCAATGCTATAACCACACGACCTCACGAGTGCTCCATAAATATTTGTTGAAGGAATGAATGAATGTCCTTAGATCAGGGAAATATGTATTTTTAAATTTCAAGGTCTCCATCCATGAGTAAAGGCTTTTTCCTCTTATTTTACATCACGGTGAAGTCAATGGTACTGTCAGCTGCTAAAACAACAGCTGAGAGAAGAGTTTATTGACTCTTTTTCCATTTATAGATGCCACTAAAGGTTTTAACACACTAGAAAAAGCTAACAGCTGCTCTGTTTAAACAATAAATGACTCATTTCTCTCTACACGTAACACCTAACATTTGAAAAGATTAATGAGTCAGATGCAAGCACCATGATATGACATTTGAGATTATTACTTACTAATCAGCAACTTTATAGTCTGTTTTGCTTGAAAAAGTATTAAAATAATAGTCTGAGCTGCATTTTGTGACCTGTATACATTTTTCAAGCACACTTCCCCCCTAATATAGGTTATTTTAACTCCATCCCTTAAAAATCCTTCCCTGTTTAAATATAGAACCAATTAATAGCTTTTGTTTATTGATTTTTATTAAACTCAGGTTGTGTGCATGTGTTGCTCAGTCGTGTCTGACTCTTTGCGACCCCATGAACTGTAACCTGCCAGGCTTCTTTGTCATGGAATTCTCCAGGCAAGAATACTGGAGTGGATTGCCATTCCCTTCTCCAGAGAAACTCAGGTTAGCACTTGATTATTACATGTCTATGGTTGTGCATTATCTTAAATGATTTTACACACTCAGTTTTTTTGCTCTAGAGAAACAGGGTTCCTTTGTTTAATTTTAATGTTTTGACAAAAGTTCCTTACGTTTCTTTATACTGAAGCAATACCAAAAAAAAAAAGTGATGCCAGAGAAGTCACCAAATCTTACCTGACCAATAAATCAGAAAATATTGAATTTTGAACACTTCAAAGAAGTTTCAATGAATACAAAGAGAAAGTCAATAAATGAACTGTTTATTTACAAACTAAAGTTATTTCCTTATAAATGTTTTCCTGCCAAAATGATATTGAAATTATTTACAAAACAGTGCCCAAAACTTTATATAGGGAATCGATAACCTCCAAAGTTAGCTATAATTTTTGGCTTCTACATAAATGATTACCTAAAACTGGTAAGCTTAAGGTTTGTAATTTATATATTCAATTTATATTAGAGCTATGTGATAAATATATTTAAACCAGAATTTTATAATTAAGAAAGCAGTATTTGATTATTCCATAAGAAGAGTCTTATACTTTAAAATAATATTTTCAGAACATTTAATGGTGCTGCATAAACTCTTTATTAAGCTCAATATAATACAGTCTTTTAATATCCACAGACTAATAATTTATAAGTACTAGGTACAAAATAAACATATTTACAACAAACCAGATACATTTCAATTACAATTTCAAATATAATTTTTGTAGAAGACTGGCAGTAAAATCTTAATGAGTTTTTCCTTAATCATTAAAAAACTCTCTTAAAAACTTTTTCTGTAAATGTAAAAACTATTCCATGCCTTATAGTAGGCAACTAGTATCTTTAATCTTGAGATATCTGTAAAGAGAAATTCAGCTCAACTCAAGATCAATTCATCACTTCCCAAAGTCCCTGTAGGGTGAATCCATCCTTCAATTTCTCTATTGCAAGCCCCAGTTCTTCTGAAAACACAGGTTCGCGATCTTGTTGCTTTTTGGGAGATAAGAGGATAAGATGGGAATAGAGAAGGTGAGCAAGGAAGAGGAAAAAAACAAAAAATAGGTTTCACATAAGTGTGTGAATACTGAATACTGGAATATAGAAAGTTTTTTCATACACTATAGGTAAAATATCCTTACCTTGTTGCCATCAGCAAAATAAGCCTGTAAGACAAAGAAAATTATATTTCACATACTTGACACATAATAGGTTATGAGGTTAAGGAATAGGTAATTAACTTACAGAAAAATTCTGAAACTAACTATTTTATATTCTGTTACTGTGTTTCTAATGGTTTTCTCACCTATCTTTACAAAGCTGGTAGTAGAATTCACTTTTGTCAATATTAATGTCTTCAAGAGTTATGCTAAATTTAAGTGCTAAAACTGTGCTTTGTAACTGGTGCATAGTTAGCATTGAAAGTAGATAAGAGAATGATTTAGCAGATATAAAATTTTACCCCTACTTTTGGTTTAAAAGAAGATGCTGGCAAAACAAAACAAAGCAATAAGTGCTTCAATGTGTCAGCAAATGCACACACTGAGGTTGCTGTAGTTTATAATTAACTATCTTATACTTAGCTTAAAATTTTTCATTCTCAGAGCAGTATTCTAGTCAGATTTATAGACCATGGTATATAGAATGCATTATTATTATTTTGGCTACTAATTAAATAATACAGATTTGCAAACAAGAAATTTTACTGTTCAAATAGAAATCCATTTTAAGATAATACACCTACAAAATTAAAAGGAGGGAGATCTTTCTCATAAAGATTACTTATGGAAAGTGTAGATTTTAAATTAATTAACTATATTTAACATATTCTATTATCTTAAAGTATGAAGAAACTTTTCACGTATCTGAAATCCTCTGAATAAGTATGTTCTCAAATTATTTCTCAGTTTGGTAATTTAAAAGTATTTTCTCACACAGAAAATTCCCTACCTTGGAAAAAAAAATTATTCTCCAACTCATGTTTAAAACAATCTAAAAAGTCTCAAGCTTTATGATATTTTACACATTTAAACCATTATTTAATTGAACATGACTCAGATAAAAAAAATACACAAGAAATTTAGTGATGCTCCTTCATAATGCTCACCACAAAAGCATCCGAGTGATCATCAGAGTCTATCTCTACATCATCTTGAATTTGTTTGACGGTCAGAGCTTCAAGGGGCTGTGGCTGAAAATCAGTAGGTGTTAAAAAGAATCAGTAGATGTTAAACTACATCAATAAGACCATATTAAACAAATAAATAATTTTAGTAGAATGTGCTATAAGAATTGTAAATACCTGCAAAAGGATATCACAATTAACAACTACTCAAGTCTTACAAAAATCACTGCATAATTTACATTCTACTAAAACTTACATGAACAGTAAAATGAAAGTCAGTTAAATCTTAAGCTTTTAAATCTGAAGTTAGTATTATCAAAAGAGTTAAAATGAAAAATTTACACAAACTTGATATGATACTTAGAAATATTCATAAAGAAAAAAAACTCTCATTGGGCTTTATCTGATTTTCTGATAGTTAAAAACTCTCTGGTAGTTTAAAAACCTAACTTGTATAATAGCATATTTTAAAATTTCCTCAAAATAGTCATTGAATAGAATTTGTGAAAAAAGAAATTCATGAAAAAAAAGAAACCTAAGATTTGTATGGAATATTCTAAAGGTAAAGCAAAATACATACAGTGCTGATATCTATTAATTCATTTTTCCAATATCTGAATATCTTTAGTGTATGAGGTACTATGCTGGCTACCTCCTCTGTCCATGAGATTCTCCACACAAGGATATGGGAGTGGGTTGCCATACCCTCCTCCAGGGGATCTTCCTGACCCAGTGATTGAACCGACATCTTTTACATCTCCTGCATTGACAGGCAGGTTCTTTACCACTAGCACCACCTGGGAACCCCCATGCTGGTACCACCTAAGGTATAAAGTTTTCACCCTTACCACAGAAGGTGTGTAATACAGTTGGAGTGGAGTGAAGGATAAAATACAATTATAAATAGCTAAATATCAGGTTGAACTATTAGACATTGCTATTTTTTTTAATTTAAAAAATGGTCAAATATTAAGAATATCATATGGTTCAACCTACAGACAACAGCTGTAACAAATGCAGTATCTATTGTAATAGAAGAGTCTGGCCACAGCACAACTTCTGGCTTGTGCACGCCAGAAACCTTCATGAAGAAAAGGCTGGCAGGTGCCTGAGGGCTTTTAGGACAAGGATGATTTTCACAGATAGGATTAGGGGAAAGGGCATTCCTGGCAGAGGGGATCAGCATCAGCGAAGGTGAGAAACCACAGGATCTGGCTGAAGATGAATAATACAACTTCCAGAACATGAGAGTCCCGCAAGGCAGAGGAGCCAAGCAGGAGTATTGTACTGAACAATGCCCAGGAGTATCACTCACACTGTGGTTGTGCAGATAAGGTGGGGAAGGTAGACTGGAGTCTACTGAAATGTTTAAATACCAGCTCAGACAATGTGGACTATTTATGGGTAATGTGTGGGGAAGAGTTGATGTAGGAGTGTACTGCTGACAAGAGATTGACCTGATTCCCTAGTCCGAGAACAGCTGGTATTTCAACCATGTTTAGAACTGTGTGACTGTGTACAAGTAAATTAACGTATCTAAGCCTCAGTCTCCTTAACAGTGAGATAGAGATGACAATGATGATGATGATACAGTTCATAGTGCTTTTGGCAGGATTAAATGAGATGAGGCATATAAAATTCTTAGAGCAGTGAACAACAAAGAGTAGGCACTCAACACAGTCATTCAACAATTCTGACTATTCATTAAGAGTCTATTATGTGCTACTTTTGATTGCTGGAGACAGAGTGGTTAAAGAAAATAGACAAAAATCCCTGACTTCATGAACATTATTTATAATGGAGGAGACTGATTAGTGTTACCAAAAACAAAGCAAGCAAGCAAGAGAGCAAATAAACAAGCAAAATAAGGGATAAAAAAGTGACAGGGGTGGTTGTTGTAGATGGATAGTCAGGGAAGAGCTCTCTAAACAGGTGTCTTTGAAGTAAGGACTTACACGCAGTGACAAAGTGAGTTACTCTGGCTAACTACTGTTACACACTGAGGGCCAAAGAAGGGGAAAAAAGGAGAAATAAAAGGTAGCAAGAGAATGGGTAGCAGTGTCTCCAAGGTGCTGGCCACTTTATGGACACAATCAATAACTTTGTGAAAGAGATTATCTTTATTTTATAATGTGAAAACTGAAGCTAAAATCTGCCTAGAATCACAAATAAATAGTGAAATTAAGAACAAAGTCAGAATTGTCAGGTTCCAAGGACCATGCTTGTTCAACAACATTATTCTACAATCAAAAGTAGCAAAGGAAACTGCAGTTTGAATGGAAAGAAAGGGATAGGAACAGGGGAGAGGATGGTATAACTGGCTGAATGTTTAAAATGAGATAACGGGAAAAATAAAAAATGGTAAATCCCAGGGTTTTGAGCACATCTGACTTTGACAATAAGGTAGTAAATAAATAGATAAATCAGTAGGATTTTGATTTTGAGAAAAATGACAAGATTTTAGGTATGCCAAGTTTGAGATACTCAACCATGTCCTACTGTATCTTACTGATTTGCAAAGTTATTGATTAAATTACTAAGATAAAATTGTAAAGGAGAAATTCAATTCATGTTATTTGGAATGCTCATCTATGTGAAAATACTCAATAATACTTGGAACCATGATAAGCTGAGAGAGTATGCCAAGGTCAGAAAGATCTGGGAGTCATCTACGTAAGTGCCAGCTGAAGAAACCGGGGGAGCAGTGATATTGCTGAGGAATATACAGAGGAGGCAGAGCCAAAGGGAGAATGCTGAGAGCCGTGCAGGCTGGGAAGAAAGCAGAAAGGATGGTTAAGGAGATAAAATACCTAAGAGTGTACAATATTGTGTCAACAACCCAAAGACAAATTTCAGTTGGAAGGGGAAGGGGGTATATATGGAATTTGACAGGGAGAGAAACAAGAAGCACAACGAAGCTGAAGTCAGAGGGTACGAGTTAGTACTTGGCTGCCGAATCTGACTTTTTGATCTTCCCTGGCCACCTGCTATAGTCCAAGAGCAGGAGAAGAGACAGATAGTATATGTGATATATGATATAGCTCGACATGCACAGTACTGTTTGGGACACTGATGAAAGAGTGGGTGGACACCAGCAATAGACCAGACAGTGAGGGCCTCAGCAAAAGAACAGACAGCAAGGGAGCCTGGGACAGAGCGTCCCTGGCAAGGGCACTGCTGTCAGAGCAGATGGCGAGGGTCTCTAATGGAGCGGCTGGGAGGACACCAGTGAACCGCCAGATGGCGAGGGGCCCACGTGCAGAGGCTGAAGAGTAAAGTCAAAAGACAGCTGATGGACCTGGAGCGCAGTGACTGGGGCAGAAACCAGAAGTCGTGAGCAAGACAAAGAGCAGACAGGCAAGCGTGATATTCAAAGTATTTCATAACTGACTTGGAAGAGGCTCTGATAAATATGAACTGACACAGGCGATGTTGATGGAGCAGTCTCCTGCAGTTGCTATATTGTGGGTCACTAGAGGAAGAAAATAGTGTCTGTGAGGCCTGTAAAGTTTGACCAAATGCTAATTGGTGGCTGAGGTAGAATAAAAATAAAGTTGTCAGAGCAAGAGATTTAAGTCTCTCTACATCAGAAGAGCCTTGCACATGGGGACATCTTCGGATAGACTGCTACACAGATGGGCAGGAATGAATGGTGAAGCAGCCAGGGAGAAGACAGGTGGTAGGCACAAATAAGAGTCAGTCATACTGATGAAGCAGAGTCTGTATATTCATCATTTTAAACATGGTTTAAAATTAAATTGTGCATACAGCTGAGGTTTATAGATTATGTAAAGACAAGTCAGCAAATTCTATACATCACACACTGAACAAAATACCTTTTCTTCCATCTCATAATCCACTCCAAATATAGGATTGGCAGAATAGACTTTGTGAAGTGAGTTGATCTCCTTAACTGATTCTTTTAGTTTTTCCACAGGATCTATTTTGAAGCCAAGAACATATCCTCCACTCTACAGGAAAAAATAATGAAAAAACAGAAAACAAGCCTGAGGAATCATATTTACAACATATGATAAACTACAGTTCTAATTGTTCTTATTTCAGAACACATTATGTAAGTTGATTTTTTTAAATTAAATTTTTTATTATAAAAACTTCCAGCATACACAAAAATAGAAGAGTAGGATAACTGTCCATGTAGCTATCATCCAGCTTCAACAAGTAACAACATATGGCCAACTCTGTTCCATTTTTAACTTCCCCATCCCCTTACCCGCTCAGAATTATTTTGAAGTATCCAGATATCACATAAATTCATCTGAAAATATCAAAGGTATTATTTCAAGATTAAAAAAATACACTACTGTAGATTATGAAGGTCAAGGGAATTAAGTTTTTCCTGAGCTCAACCTTGAAAATGAATAGACTATATATTAAAAACAAAAAGGGAATGGCATATCTGTTGTTGGAGAAAAAGCGTTAGGCAATTTGCTCTGGGGTGAGACTATATGTTTTTGGGCTCAAATCCTGGTTTTACAACAAACTTACTAGCTGTGTGATGTTGGGAGATTTACTTTCCTTATCTAAGTTTTTTTTTTTTTTTTTGCCATGACACAAGGCTTGCAGGATCTTAGTTCCCCGACCAGAGATTAAACCTAGGTCATAGCAGTATAAGAGTGCTGACTTTTAATCACTGAACTGCCAGGGAATTCCCATATAAGCTTTAATTTTCTAACCATAAAATGGTTATCATGTTGTTGTGAACTTAGCAAACACTCAATAAATGGCAGCTACCAATGTATAGGCCAGGGGAAAGGAGTAGAAATTCCTGTTTAAATTTAGAATTCAGAAGAGAAACACCTATTTCAAAAAATGTATAAGAATAAATTACACCTGGCATAATGGTGTAATTATGAAACAGCAGTTTCTAACCAGATACAGTATAACCTGTGTTTGATAGTATAAAATCTCAAATAGGGTGCGTGTATCTTGTATACCTGTGCTGCTCCATCTTCTGAATCAGTCAGACCTAGAAGCAAAAGCTAGCTCTACCACTTACTACTCATGAGACCACAGACAAGGTTCCTACCTTCTCCGAGCCTCAGTTTCCTTGACTGTAAAATGGGGAAAAATAGTAACTGTATCATATCATAGGGTTGTATAAAGACTGAGATAATGTCACAACCATAATCATAATTAATATGTCTGCCCAATAGAGAAACATAAGCAGGATTCTTTCCATGGGAACAATTAGTATATGACTTCAAACTCTTCATATAACCTCATGTTACAGCTAATATTCTTCTTGGATATAACCTGGTTATTATATAAATAAAACTAAAAATATAGACTGTCATACAGTTTTTTAAACCTATTAAAGATTAATAAAAATATAAAACATCTTACCTGCTGAGAGCTTTCTATGACAAGAGCTAAACCAAATTTTGAATCTCTAATCTTTATTGACCGCTAGATGTAAAATGAAAAAGAAAAAAAAAAAATGTTTATTTTTATCTGACAGTAGGGACGTTTTAACAGAAGTTTTCTAACTTTTACACAGTTAACTACTTTTCATAGTCTGAAAAACAGAATTCTTCCCTTTTCTTTTTCCTCACACACCCATGGAGATCAAGTAAATAAAAATTCTCATACTGGAAATAGGCAACAAACCTGTAAGGTAATTCAAAGACAATGCCTCTGAAATATGCACAAAATTCTGACTTAAATGTTCTCTGCTTCAGGGAGTCCGCAACTTCTCTGAATATTTTAAACCAAAGACCAACAGTCTTTTAGTTATGGAGAGCCAGTGTCTTTGGTGGTTCCTAAGGCTAGGTTAGTTTTTAAAAGTCACACGTGCCTTCTGTTTCTTACATCATAGATGGCTAAATTCTGAAAGAATCCCCATTCCATTTACTGAACAAAAAAAAGAAAGTATGGGTATTCATCACTGGGCATCAGGGAAGCCTGGGATAGGTCAAATGGAATTCACTCAACTGGTGAGTGTGACATGAGGATGAAACTTGGCTAGCAGGTGAGCAGTGACACCAGTGACCTGGAAGAAGGTTAGAGGGATAGAAGCATAATGACATGAAGGACCTGTGGAAAGAGACACAAAATGTACTCACTGGTAGGGTTAGAGAACCATGGAGAATCTAACAGTATGACCAGCAGACCAAAGGCCCTGGAAGGACAGTATTTGTGGTAGGTGATGGTATATCATACACCCAGAAAGATGGGTATTGTAAGGTGAGAAAGAAAAAGAGAGACAGACTAAATGGTAATCGTAATGAAAACCTGGTCATCCATTTAGATTACTTCATACCCTGCCAGGAGTATACACAGTCCTGGTTAAGAACCATAGAACACTGGCATCCTGGTTGTGAACGGCTAATCTAACCAGGTGACTGAGGTTGACAGAGGCTGTCAAGAAAGAAACTGGCAAGAATATATGTATATATATACATACATCTATAGGAGTGGAAAAACCATAGCTTTGACTAGACGGACCTTTGTTGGCAAAGTAACATCTCTGCTTTTTAATATGCTGTCTAGGTTGGTCATAGCATAAAGAAAGCTGAGCGCTGAAGAATTAATGCTTTTGAACTGTGGTGCTGGAGAAGACTCTTGAGAGTCCCTTGGACTGCAAGGAGATCCAACCGGTTAATCCTAAAGGAAATCAGTCCTGAATATTCATTGGAAGGACTGATGCTGAAGCTGAAACACCAATACTTTAGCCACCTGATGCGAAGAACTGACTCAATGGAAAAGACCCTGATGCTGGGAAAGACTGAAGGCGGGAGGAGAAGGGGATGACAGAGGATGAGATGGTTGGAAGGCATCACCAACTCGATGGACATAAGTTTGAGTAAGCTCCGGGAGTTGGTGATGGACAGGGAAGCCTGGCATGCTGTGGTCCAAGGGGTCACAAAGAGTCGGACACGACTGAGCAACTGAACTGATAGGCGTGGAGTCAGGGCAACGGCTGAGGCACAGGGCTGAAGTTAGAAAATGATTGCCCCAGTGACAGACTGGCAGTATCAGATTGCAAGTTGTTCAGGCCAGGCTGAATTCATTCCAGAGTCCATATTTGGCAACTGTATTCTTAAAAAACGAAAAGTACACTACCTGAAGAACAGAAAGCACAGGGTTGTTTACTACTCAGTAATTAATTTTTCAGCATGAGAGGCTGAGCAAGCTATAGCACATGTAAATGCAATACAAAACAGCAATGAACAATACTAACATCAATTATATCAAATGCCTATGTAGACTCTCACATTTTCCTAGCTATGATATAAATTCTTATATTTCTTTAGATGACCAGAAATAATTTTCTTCCTATCAGATCCTGTAATTTTTTTGTTTAAGGTATTGCTTTTCTCCACCAGACTGAAAGCTCCTTAAAAGGCAGAAACTGCGTACTGGTTCATGACTTTCATTACTGAGCACAGGGTAGGTGCTCACTATTTGGCATATCAATGATCAGATATTTTAAAGTAATTCAGATATCAAACAATTTAGCAAAATATAGGCTTGGGAATATTTTGCAAATAATTATCTTTCTCACAGGTCAAGAAATCTTTTTTAAAAATAAAATTTTCCAGGTATCACATACATTGCGTCTAATACTCAAATATTTATTAATGAAACTGTTTAGCCTTAAGACTACTTATATTCTACAATAAGGGTGATCATCATAGGATAACCTCACAGGATTTTTATTAACTATTTTTATGTTTCATGTAATTTGCACTAGGATCTGATGAGCAGTTTTTTAAATAAATAAAATGAAATTCTTCAGCTTATTGGAGTTTATGATTTGTTTCACTAAATCACACACTTACCATTAAAGCAGTGCAGAGTAAAAAGAATCACTTTTATCTACTCCCAAAACAAACTAGTCTGAGATGTAATTAGTTCTTATTCTAAATTCTAACAGCTTTAATTTAAAGTAAAATCATTATCAATAAAAGCCATCTTGATTCCTTTCACCAAACCTGTGGTATGAATCCAGCTTACACTACAGGCTGTATCTGAATACAATAAAAACACTTCATTCACAGAATCAATGAATCCATTCTGGCTTTAAAAGGGTTTGAGCAGAAAGTTGCAAGCCATAGAGTGAGCCATGCCAAAGAACCACTATATATTGGGTTGGCCTTTAAAGGTTGTTCAAGTTTTTCCATAAGCTGCCCTGGAAAGTGCTTTGAATAAAATCTAAGAAAAATCACCTTAATCTGTGTGATAATTATTTAAAATTAAAAGTTTATTGAGGTATACTTAATTTACAAGGTTGTGCCAATTTCAGGTACACAGCAAAGTGAATCTGCCATACAAATACATATATCCACGCTTCTCCAGATTCCCTTCCCATATAGACCATTACAGAGTACTGAGCAGAGTTCTCTGTACTATACAGTAGATCCTTATTTATTTTATATACACTGGGGGCTTCCCTGATAGCTCAGTTGGTAAAAGAATCCACCTGCAATGCAGGAGACCCTGGTTCAATTCCTGGATTGGAAAGATCCACTGGAGAAGGAATAGGCTACTCACTCCAATATTCTTGGGCTTCCTTTGTGGCTCAGCTGGCAAAGAATCCACCTGCAATGTGGGGGACCTGGGCTCGATCCCTGGGTTGGGAAGATCACCTGGAGAAGGGCAAAGCTACCTGCTCCAGTATTCTGGCCTGGAGAATTTCATGGACTGTATAGTCAATGGGGTCACAGAGCTGGACATGACTAAGCAACTTTCACTTCACTTCACTTCACTTCATATACATTAGTGTGTATGTGTCCATGCCAATTTTCCAATTTATCCCTGCCCCCCTTGCCTTCCAATAACCAGAAGTTTATCTTCTGCATCTGTGCTATTTAAATTTTTAGAATCCAGTATGTGTGCATGCATGCTTAGTTGCTAAGTCGTGTCCAACTCTTTTACAACCCTCTGGACTGTAGTCCACTAGGCTCCTCTGTCTATGGGATTTTCCAGGCAAGAATATTGGAGTGGGTTGCCATTTCCTTCTCCAGGGGATCTTCCTGACCCAGGGGTTGAACCTGAGCCTCCTGCATTGGCAGATGGATTCTTTACCACTGAGCCACCTGGGAAGCCCAGAATTCAGTATATTTTCCTCTTAATGAAAAGAGAAATGTAAGCTGATAATGGTGCTGTTTCCCTTGATTGTAAATAGAGTTGGGTCTTTCTGATTATCAACATTTAAAAAGTATGCTCTCAGCTACACTGCTGTCACTTAAAAAGGGGAAGAAGGGACTCATCTAATCCCCAAAGTCCTATTAACTGTTGAATAGAAATTATGTATTCTACATTAAAATAAGGTCATCGAAATGCATGCACTTACTATTTGCAGATATGGTATACTGACGTTAAAACTGTCATTCATATTTGCATGCCACACAATTCTCACATTGGTAATAAAAAAGGTTCCTAGATTTCCCTGTAAAGGAGAGTGATGAGAGGGACATCAGTGATCATGTCTGAATACTTACGCTTTACTTTCTAAACACGAGAATAATTGTGATTAACACAGCAGCATAAAATACCAGAATTGAGCATTATGAGGAGTGACTCAGATGTGGAGCTGTCTACATCCTATAGCATATTTATCATAGTCCACAACTAGAACTTTTCTAGCGAGCAAAGTTTATTCACAATTTAAGCTTATGATTCCATGTTTAGCAAGAGCTCTTCAATCACAATGTTTCACCACAGTGGTTATCAGTTGAAACTAGGCTGTAACACCCATGAAGGTTGGAAACTATTCTTAGTAAGAGACAATTTTTTTCTAGAAATTGATTTGTTTCTTATTCCCACTATTAGTTGCTTATATGTTTCATCTGGTTAT
The DNA here is from genome assembly GCF_019320065.1 of Cervus canadensis. Classification (NCBI taxonomy): domain Eukaryota; kingdom Metazoa; phylum Chordata; class Mammalia; order Artiodactyla; family Cervidae; genus Cervus; species Cervus canadensis. Next base: position 49,421,998 of record NC_057400.1, on the reverse strand, counting down.
AATTTCAAGAGGAAATGAAAAGTTACAATAATGGATGTAGGAGTCACCAAGTGAGTTAACATGTTGAATTCCACAAAGACTGGATTAAAAGGTTTCCATGACAGTCCACCCTATGACTCTCCTCAATTAGCCTAGGTTATCATGCTGTGGAGGGTAGTGCACTAAGGGAGGAAGAGTGAGACTGTAGGATAAACTAGATGCGGAAGTCACCTAAGTCTTTAGGGCCCAAGGTTTTCATCTGTAAGTGAATAATAAGATGATCCTCTAAGGTCCACTTAAGCTCTAAAGTTTACATAAAACAACTGTTGCTAAAAAGAGTATAAAGATATGAAAATCAGAGTATTATTTATATCAAGTGCTATAATGCAATATTAAGAGTTAAATAAATATCCAAACCCAATCATATATGGAAAAATGATTACCAAAGAAAGCACCACCCCAAAAGGTTTGCTAGTTCTTTGCATGGTACCTGATCACTGGATAAATTCCATACTCCATTGATTTTATTATATATATTTTCTTGTGGTAATAATCTTAGTTGCTTATTTTGAATTAGAGCACTTCTCAATTTAAAATCACGATACATTTTAGAAGTTTCATATGCTCTATTAAAAAAGAGAATAAAAGATTAATTCAAACTGAAAATGTGGTTTTCTTAGATTATGTCTATTATCTACAAAAATACACAGTTGTACATCACTCAAATAGCTATTAAGGTAAGTTAAAAAAATATTTTTGTTAATAAATTTTGGTGATTATAGTCTTTTGTACTGTATCTGTTTGTCATTTCAGTGTAGTATTTACAAATTTTTATTTTTTTTTATTATTATTATTTTTTTTTAGTACTTACAAATTTTATCTCAGTAACCTAAATTTGAGATGTCTAATTTTAATATATACAGTATGGCACAAATGAGAAGAAGCGAATTTTTTCTTTAAGCTAAAAAACAATGCCTGTAAAAATAGACATGAATATCAATTTTTCTATCAAAAAGCTTCCCTTCATTTCTCTGTTTTTAGGTAAAAGCACAATTATTCTCTTAACATAAATAGGAGTACAATTACTTTTCCACTGAACCCTGAAAACTTACGCCCACATCTACCTATATACAGAAAATTAGAAAGAATCTGTACCAACTCCAAAAGGAACTCTAAGACAGAGTATGTATCTGTGTGTGTTTGCATAGTAAGTTCCTAGACTTTTTCTTTCTGTGTTTCCCTACTGATAAATAATAAAAACAGGAGAAAACTCTGATTAACTTTTGGTTAATTCTAATTTTAACTCCACAAAAATACAGGCTAATTTACCCTTTTATTAAAGCTAAAGTGTTTTCTTGGCCTGAACAACTTTAGAACTCATTTATATAAGTTATAATATGTATTGTTAAACTAATGATTTTTACTTTAATCTTCTAATATATGAATTACAAAACAGCAGAATTTTAGCATTTGCCCATAAATCTTCATTTCCTTTAGGACTGTAATCATCAATATTTAACCAGTGGAAAAAATGGACATTATTTCTCTATGAATTGTTTTGGAGGAACACGCAACATTTTTATACTATTAAGAAAAAGGAGCTTCCCGGCTCCCTTCATACTCCATTTCATATTACTTCTCTAAGTGAGATAAAGAGATATGAGTCAGGTATGTGCTTAAGAGAACTAAAATAAAACATGCTTTAAAAAAAAAAAATGCTTTCGCACAAAAACTTGTATATGCACGTTCATAGAAGCATTATTCCTAATAGCTAAGAAGCGGAAACAACTCAAATGTCTATCAGCTAATGAGTGGATAAACAAAATATGTGCCCATATAATGGAATCTTATTCAGTTATAAAAAGGAAAGATGTACTAATATATGACACAACACGTAGCATCTCTGAAAACATTACATAAGTGAAAGAAGTCAGACATAAAATGTCACTATATTATGTGATTACATTTATATGAAATGCTCAGAACAGGCAAATCCATAGAGACAGAAAATAAACCAGTGGTTGCCAAGAGCCATAGGGAGGAGGGAATGGGGAGTGACTACTATGAGGGTTTCTTTTTGGGGTATTGAAAATATTCTGGAATTGAGTAGAGGTGAATATATTAACACTAACAAATTGTAAACCTTAAAATGGTAAATTTTATGTTAGGTGAATTATATCTCTAAGAAAACCAAACCATTATATAGATTAAAAAATCATCAACAAAATTTAAAAAAATAACTAGGAAACTAATAAATTTGCAATACACATAACAGTAAAATTAAGAAATTTACAACAGAAAACTATATACATAGCCAAACAGTATGAATAATTTCAACATCACTAGTAATAAAAGGAATTCAAATTAAAACAACATAATAAAACACATACATACTATATGTCTGCATGTAAAAAAAAATCTTATGTGTGTGTACTTTTTTTCTCCTGGCCTGGCATCTTAGCCAAACTTTTAAGAAAACCACACTAATTAGGGCTGGTTTTAAAAAAAAACGAGCTGAGGTAGTAAAAGAAGAGACTAGCTAAACAAAAACCCAAAACTCTTTAGAGAAATCATCCAATCATTCCTTCTACTGTTAGAAAAATAATCATAATTCCTTAATTGAATTATTCAACTTGGCTATCTACCAAGTTGAATGTCTCTGTTTCATTTTTTAACTATCTCTGTAGCTAATTTAACAGACTCTTCAGCAGTCTTATGTGTTTTATAAATACCGTCAAAGTGAAAGTGAAAGTCATGCTCAGTCTGTCTGACTCTTTGCGACCCCATGGGCTTTACAGTCCATGGAATTCTCCAGGCCAGGATACTGGAGTGGGTAACCTGTTCCCTTCTCCAAGGGACCTTCCCAATCCAGGGATCGAACCCAGGTCTCCCACATTGCAGGCAGATTCTTTACCAGCTGAGTCACCAGAAAATACCTTCAAAGTGTTTATTAAACAGTAATGTAACATGTTCTATGTATCTTTGGGAAGTCTGCAACAGACTTTGGAGGAAGGCAGCACCACATGTCAATATTTTATCCTCTAAACCTTTTTATCATAAAATTACCTTAAAAATATTCAATAATCTATCAAGTATTACCATACCTGTGTACTGCAATCACAGAAGTATAAAGTCTAGGACTTCCAGGAACCAAATTCGTAAATATAAACTCAAAACGAGTACTGTTACATTTTGTTAGTACATAAAGAGCTTCAGTTTGGCCTCGTAATTTCTGTAAGGACAAATTTTAAGAGCAATTTCTCATTTACAGTGAAAACAAACATCAACCTCAGATATCTACTGTTTCCTCACTATATATAATTCAATAAGATTTTTCCAACTTACAGAGTTAGCAGTCCTTGTTGTAATATTCAATATGCAGTTGTAACCAATAGCTAAAATTCAAAAGTAAAGAATTTAAAGAACATGATACACTGAACTAAGGGGGAAAAAAAACCATATATACACAGAACTCTGAGCTTAAAAAATCACATATGGATAAAAATACAACTTTAAAAAATTTTAAGAAATATCTACAAATTTAAATTAAATAATTAAAAGAAATATAAAGTTAATTCTGCCTCTTTTAAACAAACAAAAATAAGTCGAGCTGGATAATCTACAATAGTTTAAAAAACAAGTGAAACAACATTTAACACAATTAAAGGTTGTACTTTTTATTAGAATTTAGATCCCCCTTGAAACAGGTTATAGAAAATTTCAAAGTAAAGGAAAAAACAAAACCAAAAATCAATGTAAAAGCATTAATCTTATAAACATCCAAGAGATTAAACGGACAGGTTGAAAAAACATTTGTTTTGCATTATCATGTAGTCCGTGGTTTGTCTAGGATTTCTTAAGTTTTTATCAATCAAAACTTTTCACATATTTCTTTAATATGTTGTTGGATTCTGTTTGCTAGAATTTTGTTAAGGATTTTTGCATCTATGTTCATCAGTGATATTGGCCTGTAGTTTCATGGTATAGCTTTTTTTTTTTTTTTTTTTGGTATCAAGAGCCACTGTGCAAGCTGATGTGACAAATTACTTTTTCTTACATGCTTTCTAACAAAGATACTTACAAAGATTGACTCTGGGTAACGCCAAAGAGTGCCAGACAATTCTTAAATTTGTTACTAAGAGTCTACCTAAAAGCAAACAAACAGAACATCAGGTTACCTTACCTAAGGACCAACTTTTGCAGTACCGAATGAGATGGACATGAAACTTCTGGCCCAGCATCAACAGCAACACTTGTAGATGTTTGTTACACATTTATTAATTGAAAATATGGATTGAGCATATAGATTCTAGGTAAGGTATACAATGTGTGATTTAGAATCCCAGAGAAACAAAATCTGACAGTTAATAGAAAAAATACAGGTATTCACTGCCAACAGCTTGGTTTGACTCAACTGATAAAGGAGAAAACTTTGTACTTTTTTTTTTTTCTCTATAGAAGATGTTCTGGGGGTCCTAGCAGGTCAGATGCAGCCAGCTGAGTATGTGTGAGAGACAGTATAATTACTAAGCCATTCAGTGAAATTACCTTTCTCAAAGAACTCTCATATACACATGAATCCCTGCCATATGAGTGCTCTCTTAGCGGTTCTCATTTAAATAAGCCATATATATTTTTTTTTTTTTTGCTACGAGCAAATTTTTTCCTCATACGAAGTTATAGCTAGGCTGAAGTCTGTTAAAGGCTTATGCTTTTCATCCTTAGCCTCAAACTGATGTTCTTACACTGATATATGCACAAAGTTAGAGAAGCTTCATTTCTCAAAGTTTATCCTATAGTAGTCCCTATAGATGCCCCAAGGCAAAAAAAAAAAAAAAAAATCAAGTAAATCTATGCATGGTAAACTATGTGTCTTAGAAATATATAATACCATTGTGTGTGTGTATGTGTTATGTTGCTCAGTCATCTCCGACTCTTTGCAACCCTATGGATTATAGCCCACCAGGCTCCTCTGTCCATGCGATTCTCTAGGCAAGAGTACTGGAGTGGGTTGCCATGCCCTCCTCCAGGGGATCTTCCCAACCCAGGGATTGAACCCACACCTCTTAGGTCTCCTGCACTAGCAGGCAGGTTCATCGCAACAGAGGATGCGATGGTTGGATGTCATCACCAACTCAATGGACATGAGTTTGAGCAAACTCTGGGAGATACTGAAGGACAGGGAAGTCTGCCATGCTGCCGTCCATGGGGTCACAGAGTCTGATTTGACTTAGTGACTGAACAACAACAACCTTGTTTACCGCAGCATTTCTTCACCAAATTATAACCATGGAATTCTTTTGATGAGTAATCTATAGCCACGACATACTCCTTCCTCCATGAAAAAACCCCTAGAATATCTAAAATCAGAGAAACTAAGCCTGTGTGAATGCCAGAGTGAGATGCAATAGGCGATTCTAAAAACAAAGGCAGGCATCTCAAGGGAAACTGTAGAGCATTACATGATATGTTTGACAAATAGTAAGTCCCCTAGCATGGCTAGAGTGTAAAGTTCCCACAAGACCACAGAAGACTGGTCTTCTGGACTGCCTGCATCAACTGGGGTCAAACAGAAAAGAGATGGATCACTTAAATTAGGTTAACTGAGGTTTGTTTACAGGACTTATTACAATAGTATCAGGAATCATAAGCGACATATAATGCTGTTTCCTATCTTATTCTCCAGCTAATATAACTTAACATTTTAAATTTAAACCAGAAACATAAAATACATTAGAAATATACTCACCTCTATCCCCATTATTTCCTTTGGTGTCTTCAACTGAATCTAAACAATCAATAAGGACTTCTCCAGGTCTTGTTTTCATTTGTCTAAAATAAATATAAAGGCTTTACTATTTTAGCTACAACACCCGCTTACAATCGTCGGAGAGAAAAGACATCTGTATATAACAGACAAAAGTATAAATGTTACAGTACCAAATGTCCAGCCATTTGAAAATAAGGTTTGCAAGAACTTAAAGATCCTGGCGATCAAGTGGGGCCTGGTGTGACCAGGGACATGCAGAGAAGCCAGAAATATAGAGAAAGGATTTAGAGAAATAAGAGAAGAGAATCCATGATTAAAGACCTTAGAAGTAAGAAATGATAAGAGAATGTGGGGGCCTGGTTGGGGAAAAAGGTACATGTTGAGAGAGAGTAAAAAATACAATAGGATAAGTGAGAACAAACCAGATTATGGAGAACTAGAATGCCAGTCAGACAGACATGGGTTTTATCTGGTGTACAGTGGAGAAGCCCCAGAGATTTCTGTATAGAGCAAAGAAGTCATGCAGTTACAGAAGGAACAGATTAAAGCAAAGCAACATTAAGACTTGGTAAAAAATCAGATAAAGGAGACAAAAGAAAATAATGAAAAATAGGTTGCTGACTGACAGAATGCAACCTAGAGTGTCCATAAAAAAGAAAAAGAAAAAAAGAAAAATCCAGCAGAATATGTGGTGGAGCTTTCTAACACATTCTCAATAAAACTAACTCAATTATCTATTGGAAATACAGACATGATCATATCACCTTCCTGCTTCAAAGCCAAGTTATCCCAATGCCTAGAAGGAAGTCCAAAATCCTCAACTGAATATTTCATAATCTGGCTAATTTACCTTTCTATTTGCACCTCTTTCCTCTACTTGCCAGATCCTGCCTTCTAATCAGTGAGATTTATACCTCTAAGACTCTGTATCTAATTTTTTTCCTTCCTTTTTTCTGGAATACTCTCCCCCTGTCTCCCCTAGCAAGGTCCGACTCATTCATCAGGGCTCAATTCAGATATTATTTTTTCTTTGAGGCCTTCCCTAGGAAGAATGGACTTTTTTGTTTCTATGGTCTTCCAGCTTTTTGTTCATTTTTTCAATGATGGTATTTACCACATTTTTAATATCCTGCACTAATGTATCCCTGCACTAGAATGGTGGGGTGGGGTGGGGTCATTTCCTATTATTTTGTATCTTTATTTATTTTTTAATTTTTTTGCATCTCCAACCATGGGATTCTCCAGGCAAGAATACTGGAGTGGGTTGCCATTTCCACCTCCAGGGGTTCTTCCCCACCCAAGGGATCCAAGCTGCTTCTCTTACATCTGCACTGGGAGGTGAGTTCTTTAACACTAGCGCCACCTGGGAAGCCCCAGTTATCAGCACAGTAACCAGCACATACCAAGGATTTGATAAATGTTTAATAAACTGAAAATGTTCATGAAATGGACATTTGCTTGATTAAGAACTTTCCAGGGATAATAGAAAAAGTCAAACAATGTGTGCAACATATTACTGCCACATAACTACAAATTGCCTTCTCTCACAACTATCTTAAACGATCCAAGACCATCTTAGTAATAGATATCTAAGCCACAACTAAGTCTGGGAAATTAATATTTCATTTTTTCCACCGAGGAAAATTCTGTTCATAATAAAGAATCATGAGAAGTGGCTAAAAAGCAGCAAACCATTACCAAGAAACTTAGCTTTACTATTTTTCAACACTTAATACTCAATATTGGATGGCATCACTGACGCAATGGACATGAGTTTGAGTAGGCTGAGGGAGTTGGTGATGGACAGGGAGGCCTGGCGTGCTGCAGTCCATGGGGTCGCAAAGAGTCGGACACGACCGAGCTACTAAACTGAACACCCAATGGGCATTTTTTCCTGGACTGCTGGCAGCTAGTTTCTAACTATTCTTTAAAACATAAAATTTCCTAAAACAGGATTTCTGTTTGAGAGACTTCAAAAGGAGGTTCCTTCTTACTGTTGGTGATTTAGATGAATAACCAGATGGAAGCTTACCGTGGGAATAAAGTTTGCATGTTTGGGGATTCTGGAGAATGCTTACTCCCACTTCCTTCGGAGACTCAAGCTTTAGAATGAAGTCATTTTTCTAAGGGCCAGCAATGTACGTCCTTATTCTAGACCTACTTTCAGAATCCTCGTTTCCTGAGTCGCTGCCCCAGGTTCCTTCCACCATACGAAACTGGCACGGCAAGTTCACTGGGGGGTACTAGACGCCCAAGCCCTCGGCGGTCCCGGCCGTGTTTGGGCTTAACTTCCTCATAGATTCCCCGGGCCAAGACAGGGCTTGGGATCTTACGGGACCGAAACGGCGTACAACCTAGACGAACCCCGGCTGTGGCGCCTCGAGAGGGCCGCAGGGCCCCGGCCAGTCTGGGGTTTCTTGAGGCGAGCACAGCAGCGCCAACCTCCTCCCACCCTCGAGAGGCCCGTGAGCCGCGGGGTCGTAGACTCCGCCCGCGGGTGGAGAAATGGCGCTGCGACGCCTTCTACAGGCTCCAGGCCCCGGGGGAATCTTGGCGACTCACTGTGAGTACACGTCGAAGCGGACATCCCGGTCCTCCCAAAGCGCGTCCAGCACCGACATGGTGACCACAGCGGTGGAGGCCAGGCGGCGTCCCGCCGGCTCCAAGGCAACCAGTCGCCTCTGTCACGACGTCTACGGAGGGTGCCGAGGCCCAAACTTCCTCCAGGTAACGTCGCACTTTCCCAGCCCTGTCGGATTTGTGGATTTGAGGCTCCAGGCAGGATCCTGCAGCTCAAAAAAGCCGAGCTGGCCACCGGCCAGGAGCGGGTGCTTGACTTCTGAGTGACCTTCCTCGCCTCCTTAAAGCTCGTCGCAACCACTCTTTCCATTTCTCTACCCTGTCTAAAAATTCAGACAAGAAATTTCCCTGGCCGTCTGCTGGTTAAGACTTTGCGCTTCCAGTACTGAGGGCCCCGGGTTTGATCCCTGATCAGAGAACTGTTAATAAGATGTTGCAAGCTACAGGGTGTGGCCCAAAAAACAAAAACTTTTTTTTATTCACCTGTAAACATGTGCTACATTTAATGAAAAAGCAAGAATAATGTAGAAAGTCTGAGAGCCCTGGAAGATTGTTCCCAGATCTTAAAACTTAAGCAGTAAAACCCCAACATTTGCACAGATGGATATCAGAATTGTTATATGCCAGTCCTTCATTTGTACTTTTCCTCTACCCACCTGTTGAAGTGGAATGTCTCTGTTCTCCTCTGACTGTCCCACCATTGTATGATGGGAGTCTTGGGAGCACTAGTGTCTTTAGTTTCACAGGTCACCAAGGGGAATTGTGCTTCAAAGAAATGTACTTAATGGCTTATAGCCAGGAGCTTCATTTGTCGTTGTTGTCGTTCAGTCGCTAAGTTGTGTCTGTTTCTTTGTGACCCCATGGACTGCGGCACTCCAGGCTTTACTTCCTTCATTATCTCCCTTGGTTTGCTCAAACTTACGTCCATTGAGTTGGTGATGCTAGCCAACCATCTTTGTTCTGTCGCCCTCTTCTCCTTTCGTCTTCAATTTTCCCAGCATCAGGATCTTTTCCAATCGGTCGGCTCTTCACATCAGGTGGCCAAAGTATTGGCGCTTCAGTTTCAGCCATCAGTCCTTCCTGTGAGTATTCAGGAGCTTCATTTGCTCAGATGTAAATGATTTAGATGATGAGATCCTGAATTTTGAACTGATGCTGTCATGTCAGGAGAAGGCAATGGCACCCCACTCCAGTACTCTTGCCTGGAAAATCCCATGGACGGAGGAGCCTGGTAGGCTGCAGTCCATGGGGTGGCAAAGAGTCGGACACGACTCAGCGACTTCACTTTCACTTTTCATCATGCGCTGGAGAAGGAGATGGCAACCCACTCCAGTGTTCTTGCCTGGAGAAGCCCAGGGATGGGGGAGCCTGGTGGGCTGCCGTCTGTAGGGTCGCAGGGAGTCGGACACAACTGAAGCGACTTAGCAATAGTAGCTGCAGCTGTAATGTGATGAGAGAGAAACCTTTGGAAGGAGAGAACATTTTTTGTTGTTGCCTTTGTTTTTCTTTGGGAGAGGCATGAATTGTTGAGGGCCATAGGCATAATCCCAGGTGGCGTCTAAAAGTCCCACCCCTGGTGTACATACCTTATGTAATCCCTCCCCCTTGAGTGTGGAAGAACCTATGAATAGGAAAGGATATCAGTTCAATGGTTAGACTATGTGGTGTAGCAAAGAGGAAAGAGTTTTGCAGATGCAATTAATAACTTTTGAATTAGGAAAAAGGGAGACTATCCTTGGTGGGCCTGAACTTATCAGGTGAGCCCTGAAACTAGATTTTCTTGCTGGCTTTAATGAAATAGTCTCCAAGTTGTGATAGATCTACATAGCTAGGAACTGAGGGCAACCTTTAAGAGCTAAGAGCCAGCAAGAAAACAGTAACTCCTGTCATCCACCCACAAGGAACCAATTCTGCCAAGGAACCTGAATAAGCCCAGAAGAGGTCCCCAAACCTCAGATAAGATCACATCCCTGCTGACATCTTGATTTCAGGTAAGACCCTGAGAAATAACTCTGCCAAGACTCTTGACCCACAGAAAACACTGTGAAACATTAAATTTGTATTGTTTAAACACCTAAGGTGGTGACAGTTTATTACAGCACTATTAAATTAATGCACTGACATCTCAGTAGGATCTTCGAAATGAAGGTTGAAATGACTATTTTTTGGTCCTTTTAACTGGACCTTCATATTCTTTGTTTCCCAGACTCTTTTTTTCTCCTGCCTTCATAAGTAAAGTTTTTTTTGTGTGTGTTTTTACTTTTTACATCAATTTTATTGAGATGTGATTTACATATAATAAAATGTACCTATTTTAAGTGTACTCTTTGATGAATTTTGACAAGTGTATTCATCCACGTAACCACTTCCATTATGAAGCTACAGACCATCTCCATCACCCAAAAAGTTTTTTCTTGCCCCTTTGAAGTCAACTTCAAGTTCTGGAAACAATTTGTGTGCTTTCTATCACAGCAGATTTTTTTTCATTATTTCTGTTTTGGTTAAATATACATATATAGATAGATAGATATAGATATTAACTTCTTATTGGTTATATCTCTGAAAATATTTTCTCTGATTTCATAGGTTGTCCTTTTGGTTTTTTTTTTTGATGGTTTCCTTTACTGTGCACGAGATTTTAAGTCTTATTAGGTCCCATTTGTTTATTTTTGCTTTAGGAGACAGATTCACAAAAATATTGCTATGATTTGTGTCAATCAATATACTGTCTTTTTCTCTAGGAGTTTCATTGTTTCTGGTCTTAAATTTAGATCTCTAATTCATTTTGAATTTATTTTTGTATATGGTGTTAGAGAATGTTCTAATTTCATTCTTTTACATGCAGTTGTCCAGTTTTCCCAGTACTACTTATTGAAGAGACTTCTGTTTCTCCGTTGTATAGTCTTGCCTTCTTTGTTGTAGATTAACTGGCCACAGTGAGAGTTTACTTCTGGGCTCTCTATTCTGTTCCATTGATCTATGTGTCTGTTTTTATGATAGTACCATACTATTTTGATAACTGTAGCTTTGTAGTATAGTCTGAAGTATAGTATAGTATAGTCTGAAGTCAGGGAGTGTGATTTTTCCAGTTCTGTTGTTCTTTCTCAAAATTGTTTTGGCAATTCAGTGTCTTTCATGTTTCTATGCAAATTTTAAGACTATTTGTTCTAGTTCTGTGTAAAATGTCGTTGTTATTTTGATATGGATTGCACTGAATCTGTCAATTGCCTTGGGTAGTATCTAGCACCATTTGTTGGACTACTCTTGCCTCCCTACTCCTTTTAAAAACACCTATTTATTCTTAACCTAGAAGCAAAATTAAGGCCTTAGGGGGGAAACGTGTAGCATTAGAGCCTAGTGAAACAATGAATAGTCTGGATAGCAAAGAAGCACAGAAGAGTCAAAACAAGAATAAAAAGCTAGTTGTTATCCGTATGTCACTGAGTCATCTCTTCTCCCTACTCCACCCATCTCCTTTTAAAAATGATTGTCTTTATTAATGCTCTAAGGTGTCAGCTTTCATCTTCATTGAGTGTATACAGTATTTTGGATGCCCTAAGATGTTGTCTTTTCCTTTGTAAAGAAAAGGCACAACTTAATTAGGAAGATATTCACTAAGCCAAAATATATTTTATAACTTTAAGATTTAAAAAATCTAAAATCTAGATTTTACATAGCATAAAAATATGCTTCAGTGCAAGATCACCAGCCCAGGTTGGATGCATGAGACAAGTGCTCAGGGCTGGTGTACTGGGAAGACCCAGAGGGATCGGGTGGAGAGGGAGGTGGGGGGGGGATCGGGATGGGGAATACATGTAAATCCATGGCTGATTCATGTCAAAATATGGCAAAAACCACTACAATATTGTAAAGTAATTAGCCTCCAACTAATAAAAATAAATGGAAAAAAAATATGCTTCAGTGCAAACATTTTACTCTTTGTTCAGTTAGATGGCAATCGATGTTATTGAAATATATTCCTATCTTGAAACAAAATTATTGCACTTAGCAACAACTTTCCAAGTACCACTACTAGAAAATTGATCTTAAGCAAAAAGCCTTTAAGGAGAGGAATAATTATATTTGTCTTATTCTAACTGTTTGTTTTATTCCTTAACTCTGACTTATTCCTTAACTTCTGTGTGAAAACAGTAATTAGATACATGTCACAAGTTCCTGAGCGGTCAGTGTTTATTATAATTTACTTTAAAATATAAAGGAGCTATAAGAGAATTTTAATGCTACTATATAACATTTTATTTTAAAATATTTAATCTGTATACTGAAATGTTGAATTTATGGACTCCTTTGTTCTTTTGTTGAGAAAGGATTTTCTTACCATAAAGAAGTTATGGAGTCCACTTCAGATTTCAAGCTTATGCAAAATAAAGTGAAACGTTATGGCTTATATACAAGATGTTCTGTAGGATGTTTTCCTAGGCATCATAAAGAATGCGTTATTAAATGATGTTTTCTTCTGTCACTGAAAAGGTTAACACTGCTCACGTAACTGAATGAAACACAAAAATTCTCAATTTGGGACTAGACTCATGAGCAATTAATCTATGCCATTAGGAATAGTATAGTATGCTATAGAATACTATACTAGTATAGGATAGGAGGCTATCCTCAAAAAAAGTTCATTTTCTTAATGTAGCACATCTAAAATATATGCATTCTTGCTCAATTGGATTGAGTTGATGTTTTGTATATGAGTTTGGCAGCAGATTATGCGAAGTAGGTGAATCCTAGTTTTGATGGGGACAGCAAAGGATAGTGGGGCGTGAGAGGGAGGCTATGTACCTGTCACCTCATGTCTTCCTACTAAGATGCCTAGATGTCTCTGTAATAGCTTCAGCCCCTGTGTTTTGATGGTAGTCATGGGTGGAATTAGGTCACTTTTCTTCTCAGGGACAACAGCTCTGCTGGTCTCCAATCTTGTCAAATTAGAAACAAACCGATGACTCCTAAGTAAATCATGCTGGTTACATTTACCTTACTTCAGTGTCTCTTCCCTAACCTTTAAAAGACTTCAGTATCATTATTGCTATAAAGCCAGAATACCCCAGAACTCTAATGTTATATTGCATTATTTGCCAATGGTCAGGAATTCTGAACTATTGAATTCTTGATTCCCAAAATGTGTTCACTCTTTTCTTTTTTTTTTTTTTTCATGCTTTTCTTTATGCTGTTCTCTGCTTGCATAGACCCACCTCCCTAATCTAAACCTATCAGACTATCAAGTTAAACTCCTAAATTCGTATATATGTTACTTCAAACCTTCACTAAAAAATGTGCAAGCTTTTGCATATTGACCATCATTGAAAAAATGATTGACAATTCTGTGACATTAACCGTACCAACAGTAAGTCAGTCATTTATATGTATATTATATTATCATAATATCCATTACACTCAACACATTGTATGGCCTTGATCTAAGCTGATCTACATCATGGTTCCTGTGTATCTTCTGTATAAAAAAGGACAAAGAAAATGTAATTATTTATATTTCACTATTAGTCATTTTTATAAAACATTTTACAAACAATTTAAACTCATACCTGCAAAGTAAATCTACTATGGTGCCCAAAATTATTTTAATAGCATGCCATTAATACTACATAGTAACACATTTAGAAGGTTATTATTTTGTTTTACAGTATGATTTATATACTCAAATTGAGGTTCAGTGCTCAATGGGCTGATAAAATTGCAACTCCTCACAGCATTAAACATAAACATTATGAATGGAATGGATTTAATCATTATTGTTCTTTCATGCAAATCCAAAATACAAAAACAATCTGATGATATTGAACTATTTACAGTACATTAACTACTGGGTTAAATTTTAAAGATTAAAGAGGTTATAGAAAGAAGAAAAAAGTTATTGTCTATTTCTTAGAATTTCTATTATCTACTGATTGTAATGTAACTAGTAAAGCTTAGAAAATCCATTTTAAAAGCTATAATATTATCTGTACTAATAACAAGGCAAATAGTACTAAAAATATTTTCCAGAGGCTGTCAGGTTATATACCTTTAGAATGCTCATAATGTGAGGGGAGGAGGAAAATGAGGGAGAGAAGGGGTGAGGCCTGGAGGTAGGCTGAAGTGGAAATGGCAATTTTAGTATAATGGCAGAAGGTCATTTGAATGGCATGGACATGTAACTCTGGGTTTTAAGTTATCTATAGAATTGTGAAGTAAACACCATTCATCTCCAAAAACTTTAAGGAAAAGCTATTAAAACACAAAGCCTTTGTGGGAATGTTTTCACCCCTGGAGAAATCAGAAAGTGGTGCTAAATTTCATGGTTCAGAACAGGGACAGGGAGTTGTGCAGATACAACAGTGCATAATCTAAACCACTTAGTTCAAGGGAAGCCCAAGCTTGGAGCTGTTGGTAACTGTGAGAAGATATCCCTCTGGGATATCAGACATCTTGGGTACATGGCTGGATATTGCAGAAAATCTGGAGTAATGTTTTAGCTAGTCTTATCTCAGTGTTATAGGCAAGGTGATACAGCTGACATCTGAGGTTCATATCGATTAATACCTATTTTCATATATGAGTATAATGATATCTTGGAGATTCAATGAAGAGGTAGAATGTTCTTTCCCCTTATTCTCATAGGTTTCATATTCTAGCTACAGTGATTCTTTGGTCTGAAAGACATTTGCTTGTTTTTTTCCCTTACTTGGCTGCCCCACATGGCTTGCAGGGTCTCAATTCTGTGACCAGGGATTGAGTCTGGGCCATGGCAGTAAAAGTGCCAAGTCCTAACCACCAGTGAACTCCCCTGGTCTGTAAGACATGTATTCTCTTATTCACATACTTGCTGCTTGCATTAGCTGGGGGTGGGCAAAGATTAGGCCTTGGACTCCTGGCGAGTGCCCTGGGAGTTCCTATTTATATTTTCCACTAGCATTTGCCATATAACACTATCGTGCATTCAGTGCAGTATTATTCTTCAGTTAATTAACATCTTTATTCAGCTTTGTGAAAAAAGATAGCCAGAAATTCTATCTATATGACACTGGAGGGAAACATAAATTCACACTTTATCATCTTGACATCGCGAGACTTTGATGTTATATAATCACATATAACAATGTGTCATTTATAGCTCACTTTTCTCTCATTTGGCATTATTTAGATCTTAGATACTTCAACATCTGATGTATATCAATGCCTCATCCTGAATTTGCCAAAAGAGGCCTGTGGAGTAGTTTAGACATAGGCACTTGCCACCTTACTAAGCCTTAATATCCCTGGTAGAAAAAACATTAAAATTTATACTTGTGAAATCAACATTCAGATTTAAAAGTACCAATAAAGTGTGTTGGTGGGAGTCAGGGGTTTTGAAAATAAGTGAAAGTAAAGAATGACTAATCAGGAAAGGTCTTCAAAAGATCCTTTATGAGAGAATTTCTTCATACTTAGGGGGGAACAGGAGATAATAGAGTAAAAAGTTGCAAACTCCTCCCCAGAACTCACACTCCCTCTTTGAGAACACTTCTGTTTTCTTTTAATTAGTAAAAATGACAAAATGATTGCTGCAAAATCATAAAACAATACAGAAAGGTATAGAATGAAGAGTAAAGGTACTCCTTCATCTGCCCCCTTTCTTCCAATAACACTTTTCGTCCCCAAAGTAACCATTATTAATAGTTTGGCCTACTTCCTCCCAAAACTCCCCTATATATTCCTGAATATTCTTACACAGACACATATCCCTAAACTGAGGCAAGTATATAGATAAAGAGAAGGGGTCATACTGCATATATTGTTCTGTGTGTAGGTATCAAAGGGAATGTAGATATCAACCTGACTTCTTACTGATAATGTCAACCTTGATCACTAGTTAAGGTGGTGTCTGTCCCAGGTTTCTCCACAGCAAAGTTACTATTTTTCCATGCTCTTTTCTTTGGAAGTGAGTTGCTAAGTCCATCCCACACTTAAGGCAAAGAGAAGTAAGGTCCATATCCTGGAGGAAAGTGGTGTTAGTTGCTCAGTCGTGTCTGACTCTTTGTGATCCCATGGACTGTAGCCTGCCAAGCTTCTCTGTCCATGGAATTCTCCAGGCAAGAATACTGGAGTGGGTTGTCATTTCCTTCTCCAGAGGATCTTCCCAACCCAGAGATCAAACCTTGGTCTCCCGCATTGCAGGCAGATTCTTTACTGACTGAGCCACCAGGGAAGCTCCTATCCTGGAAGAGGAAGTATCTAACTATATTATTTGGAATTCTGTAAGAAAGCTTTCCCTTCTCTTCCATTTATTTGTTTAGTCAATAATTTATGTGTGTCAATATGGACACATGAATATTTAATTTATTCTTTAGAGTATAACTCAATCCTGCAGAGATTTGTTGCTCAAATTCACATGCATTTAAATTCATTCACTGTCTCACTCACTCTCTCTCATTCTTTCCAAAGATATATTTAAAAGAGGAGCAGTCATAATAGGATTCTATTTATGGTTTTAGCTCCTTACCCATTCCTTTCTCAGTGAGTCACTGGTTTTTAATGTCTGCCTTCTAATGGAGTGAGAGTCAGGTGGATGATGAGCTGTGTATGAGGCCACAATCCAAGCTGAGTGGAGACAGCTTAGTGAGGGAGGGATGGAGTTCTGTGTTCCTTACCAGCTCACACCGAACACTTATTATTGATAATATTAGTGACTTTTGGACCCTTCAGCACTATCCATTCCTAATCAAAAGTCAGAAATAACCAGGTTCCCAGAATAAACTGGGATTAGTTTATAAAAACTTGCTTTCTCAAGGAATGGACTCAAGTAACCAGGGAGTTATATGTTTTTACTGGTTTGGATGAAATTGAAAAGTTGACTAAAAAGGAATCTACAAGTTTTGGCAAAAATTACCATAGCTTTCTTTAATTAGATTAATTATAATGTTTATTTTAAAAGAATTTTTTAAAAAGGCAAATTCAACTCAGGCCATGTTTGATTTTTAGATGACCAAGGGATTGTACATTTTTTTTGAGCTATAAATGTACATCTTTATCTCAGGTAAGAAAAGGTCTTATTAGTCCTTACCTGGTGGTCTAGTGGTTAAAAACTCAAGACTTGGGAACTAAGATCCTGCATGCCATGCATAGTGCAGCCAAAAACAGAAGAAAAGAAAAAGCCTTATCAGTGTCTCATGTTTTCAAGTGAAACATTTTCACTGCATTTCAAAACTATGCGTGTGAGCATGCTCAGTCATGTCTGACTCTTTGCAACCCTGTGGACTGTGTCAGGCTCCTCTGTCCATGGGATTTCCCAGGCAAGAAGACTGGAATGGGTTGCCATTTCCTGCTCCAGGGGATCTTCCCAACTCAGGGGTCAAACCTGCATTTCCTGCCTCATCTCTTGTATTGGCAGTATATATACATACTTGTGTGTGTGTGTGTGTGTGTGTGTATAAGTATAGTTGATTTACAGTGTTGTGTTAGTTGGGCTTCCCTTGTGGCTCAGCTGGTAAAGAATCCACCTACAATGCAGGAGACCCGGATTCGATCCCTGCCTTGGGAAGATCCCCTGGAGAATGGAAAGGCTACCCACTCCAGTATTCTGGCCTGGAGAATTCCATAGATTGTGAAGTCCATGGGGTTGCAAAGAGTCAGACATGACTGAGCAACTTTCACTTTCATAGTTGATTTACAGTGTTATGTTAGTTTTAGGTATACAGCTCATTGATTCAATTTTTGAGATTCTTTTCCATTATAGGTTATTATAAGATATTTAGTATAGTTTCTTGTGCTACACAGTACATCCTTGTTGGTTATCTTTTCAAAACTGTATTTTAATTGAATCCATGTTTGGGGATGTATTTCAGACAACTATTGGATTCATAATAGGAAGCTTTAAGTGTAGTGACCACAGCAGCTGTTATTTCATCATGTCATTGAGCAGTGTTTATTTATTTATTTATTTTTGGCTGTGCTGAATCTTCATTGCTGCATATGGGCTTTCTCCAGTTGTGGTGATGGGGGCTACTCCTTGTTACGGTAAGGGGGCTTCTCATTGTGGCGGCTTCTCTCGTGGCTCTCAGGCTCTAGAGCACAGGCTCAGTAGCTGTGGCAGAGGGTCTTAGTTATTCCACGGCATGTGGGATCCTCCCTGGCCAGGGATTGAACCCAAGTCTCCTGCTGTTTCCTAAGTTTATCGTCAACCTCTTTCTTCAGATTATCCCTGAACTGGGATAACTATCAGGTTCCTTTCAGTTGAGATTATAAGAAAGTTAACAGTTACTATTTCATGCCCACTTAGGAGACCTGCCTTGAAGGTTTGAGTTGGGATCGTCTAGCATAATACATGGATCATGGGGTGTGTAGAAAATGAAAATTCACTTGGTCATGGAGGGATCTCTGAGAAAACCTGAAAAAATGTTCCACAACAGCTGAAACTAAGGCAGGATCAGAGGTTGTGTGACTGCCAACTGAGCATTGGCTCTCAAACTTGGCTATCTATAACTCTGGAGTCTTTAAAATTCCTAAGATCCAAGCTGCACCCTGGACAAATGGAGTGAGAATCTTTGGGGACACAGCTCGGGCATCAGTTGTTTTTAAAGCTCCTCATGTGATTCCGACGTATAACCAAGGTTGGGAATTCCTGCAACAGAGGGTTGCCCTAGGTAGTTACAGAATAACTGGGTACTTGGATAATAATGAAACAGAGGGTTCAAATGAATAGTCACAGTGGCGGGTGTTCGAAATTGTAGGTAGTCCAATGTTAAAATGAGCTTCTATTTAAATGATCAAGTCCGAATAGCAGCACTAATGTTACAAACAGCAGGGATTTATTTACTTATCACTGTTAATTCTCCAGAATGATCCCGTGGAGGCAAGCAGGCAATTATACAGATAAAGAGATAATACATGTTACTAAGAAAATTTAAAGTTCAAGTTTCAGATGTTGTCTGGCATGGGAACAGGGTGGCACCACCAATGTGCTCACTGTCCCAGGCCGGGACGGACTGAGAGTCCACATCCTGCAGCTCAGCTGCAGATACCAGACCAGCTCAGGCTACAGGCCTCCTCAGCCACCTATTAAACTTGCAAGATGAGAGGGTAAGCATGATCAAGGTCAAGGACTTTAAATCCAGGCAAATCTGGATTCTAATAACAGTTAATACTTATATAGGGTTTTCCATATGCCAGACACTGTACTAAGCGCTTTAGGTATTACCTTATTTGAATCTTACAATCTCTCTAGAAGGTAGGTATTAGCATCTGTTCCTTACAGAGGTGACCTGAAGCGCAGAGAGGTTAAGGAATTTATCTGAGGTCTTACAGGCAGTGTGTTACAGAATTCAGGATTTGAACCCAGAAAGGGTGGCTCTTGATTCTGTACTTTTACCTGTTACTCAACACTTCTGCATACCAAGGAGGCAACCAGCCTTGGGTATGTTACTGACTCTCACTGTCTCATTTTAATAATACTTATGTTACAGGATTGGTGGGAGGGAAACAGCTGGTACAATGCTTGGCACAGTTTTCTTTCTGTTGATGTTATTCTCCACTGCCAGACAGATGATTGTCAGCTCCTACTACCCTGTGGGCCTGGGTGGAGGACTTGTATGTTTACTTAATGATTAACTAAGAGAGACTAGCAGAGCTTTGCAGTTAATTTTTCTTGTCTCTAGTTCAGAATATAAGGTAATAGATACCAGTGTTGTACCCAAACAAATTCCACATTCTCACAGACCACACTTAAAGAGTAATGATTTCATTTTTGCACCTTGTTTTATGTCCCTGGATATGTTTCAGTGTCTCCTAGTTTACAGTCTATGGGAACTTGAATCGAATTTTTATCCTACTGTTGTGTGAATCATGGTGCTTTTCAGGTCCCCCTTTTTTTTCAGGTTTCTTTTTGCTTTTCTGTGTATTCATTCTATTGATTTTTGAGAGTTTGATATTGAAACCCCAACTAAAAATCTTAATTTCTCTGCTTAAAAAATCATTGTAATATATAGTGAAATTATATGTAACTTTGTTCTGTATTTTCCAAGTCTCCTGTAAATGTGTTATCATACTTTCATAATTTAAAAAATAAAAAAGAGAAAAAAAGAACTAATGATGTCAGAAGATGATTAATTTCAGGCACTTTTGTCCTGAGTAAAATCAGCTTCACTACAACTTGGCTGTACTGTTTAGCTAAGTTAAGAAATCCACACCCCCAAACTCTGCCCCCCTCCCCCGCTGACCAAGGGAGTCATTATGTATTGGGCACTACTCTTTAAACACTTTTCTGGAAGCAGAAATCCAAAAGTCTGGTCTTGGTAGTTGAAACGGAGAAGAAAGAATTGCTTTCCTTTGCCATTTAAAAAGTTTACATGTTATGGCTCCATTTACATGAAATTTCCAGAATAAGGGAAGCCACAGAGACAGAACGTAGAAAGCGTGAGAATGAGGAGTGACTACTAGTGGGTGTGGGTTTCTTTTTGATATGACAACAATATTCTGAAATTAGATAGTGATAAGGGCTTCCCTGGTGGCTCAGAGGTTAAAGCGTCTGCCTGCAATGCGGGAGACCCGGGTTCGATCCCTGGGTCTTAAAGATCCGCTGGAGAAGGAAATAGCAACCCACTCCATTATTCTTGCCTGGAGAATCCCATGGAGGAGGGAGCCTGGTAGGCTACAGTCCACGGGGTCACAAAAAGTAGGACACAACTGAGCAACTTCACTTTCACTTTAATGATGGCACAATTCTCTTAACATACAGAAAAAAAAAAACAAAACTGACTTGTACAATTTAAATGAGTGAATTTCACAGCATGTAAGTATCTTAAAAATGCTGTTATAAAACAAAATCATTCATGTGAATGTTGTTGGCTTTGTCTTGTATGCCTTCAGTGGTGCCAAGAAGGAGGAAGGCACCAGCTAGATGGATGTTTTACAGATGACTGGTGCTCACCTTAGCAGTGATCGATGGATAACAGTGCTACAGAATGTAGGATTTTGATGACAGTTTTCAGGTTGAGTAACTGAGAGGCTATTTGGGATGACCAAGTTCTCCACAGGGATTCTAAGCCAAATTCCTAATCTACTGCTATCTAAGCAAGGCCTAATCTAAGCAAGGCCTAGTTACCCAGAGCTATGATGAGAGTGATCAGGTATGTCCACACATCTTGGCATGTTGTGATTTGCATGCTACCTGTCACATGGTCATTAAATCTGTGATAAATGAATAAATGAGTGGCTGAGATTCCCCAGAAGCTGGCTTAAAACTCAGCATTCAAAAAACGAAGATCATGGCATCCAGGGAAACAATGGAAACAGTGACAGACTTTATTTTCTTGGGCTCCAAAATCACTGCAGATGGTGACTGCAGCCATGAAATTAAGACACTTGCTCCTTGGAAGAAAAAGCTATGACCAACTTAGACAGCATATTAAAAAGCAGAGCCATTACTTTGCTGACAAAGGTCCATCTAGTCAAAGCTATGGTTTTTCCAGTAGTCATGTATGGATGTGAGAGTTGGACCATAAAGAAAGCTGAGCGCCTAAGAATTGATGCTTTTGAACTGTGGTGTTGGAGAAGGCTCTTGAGAGTCCCTTGGACTGCAAGGAGATCAAACCTCTCAATACTAAATAAAATCAGTCCTGATTATTCATTGGAAGGACTGATACTGAAGCTGAAGTTCCAATACTTTGGCTACCTGGTGAGAAGAACTGACTCATTGGAAAAGACCCTGATGCTGGGAAAGATTGAAGGTGGGGGGAGAAGGGGACAACAGAGGATGAGATGGTTGGATGGCATCACTGACTTGATAGACAGGAGTTTGAGTAAACTCTGAGAGTTGGTGATGGACAGGGAAACCTGGCGTGCTTCAGTCCATGAGGTCGAAAAAAGCTGGACACGACTGAGCGACTGAACTGAACTGATGGATCCTCTGGGTTGGAGTAAAGGCTCTGAACACAAATAGTACTTTTTTTTTTTTTAACACCTGGAACAACTGCAGTGTGCTCTGAAATACATTGATACATTTATTTATTTAGAACATGTTTATACATATTTATAAATTTTACATAATTTGCATATTCATACATTTTACATTAAACATATTTATACATTTATTTAGAACATTCATATGCAATGAATTATATTGATATATTTACTTTTTGAAAGACTTCAAGATACAAAAATAATGCCCTCTCCCTCTTTCTCCTTGGTACTTAGGCATTACTTAGTCTTTAAAATTTTTTTTTTAATTGAAGTTTGGTTGATTTGCAATGTTGTGTTACAATGGTTGTGTTTCAGATACACAGCAAAGTGAGTCAGCTACACATATACATATAGATATATATGTATGTATACACACACACACACATACAGTCTTTTTCAGATTCTTTTCCATTATAGGTTATAATAAGATATAGAATATAGCTCCATGTGCTATACAATAGAGCCTTGTTGTTTATTTATTTTTATATATAATTGTGTATATCCGTTAATCCCAAGCCCCTAATTTACCCCTCCCCTGCTTTCCCTTTGGTACTCATATGTTTTTTGAGTCTGTGAGTCTGTTTATGCTTTGTAACCCAGTTCATTTGTAATTTTTAGATTCCACACATAAGTAATATCATACGATTAAGAGGAGGTGAGGGTGTGGGTGTGGGCGGATGGGTTGCGGGGGGAGTGATTCTATTTAACCTATTCCTTAGAACAATAGTGACACCCTGTGGTAAATTCTTATAATAGCCTATAGTAAACAGTGGATGGGTGTGGATTCCCTACTTGTCTACTTGAAGGCAGAAAGTACTATCAACCAAGTTAATCAGACTTCAAATTAAATGAGAATGTACTGAGTGCCTCCTATGTACAGGAACTACGCCAGTGCCTTCATAGATATTATTTCTTTCTAGTATTCATCCGGATGACCAGATGCTAAACTAATTTTATATATATATCTATGTCTCACTGTGGGGTTTCCAAGCTGGCTCAGTGGTAAAGAATCTGCCTGCCAATGCTGGAGATGTGAGTTTGATCCCTGGGTTGAGAAGATCCCCTGGTGAAGGAAATGGCAGCCCACTCCAGTATTCTTGTCTGGGAAATCTCATGGACAGAGGAGCCTGGTGGGCTGTTGCCCATGGGGTGGCCAAAGAGTTGGATACAATTTAGCAATCCAGAACTCCTAAAATTGAACGGAAAATATGTGTATATGTGTTTCTAGGGAAATGGGCTCTTAGCTTTAGTAATATACTCCCATGGGTTCTTTACTCCCATAACACTTGACATTGCTACCTTAGAGCATGTCTCTAACAATGCCATTATGATATATTTGAACTAGCTTCTTCAATCTCTTTTTCTTTGTAAGCTGCCATTTCTTCCAGGAAACCATGCTCACCCTAAGCTAAAAAGCAAACTTAAAAAAACTTCAAAGAAAAAGGGAAAGAGAGGCAGAAAGAAAAAAGGCAAGAAGAATAAGGCTAGATAGCAGTACAACAGTGTAGAGTGAAAAGAGCATTGGAATATGTCAGTTTCAAATCCATCACTTCTGCCCATTTGAGCTTAGTCAAGTTAGTTATTCTTTGAGTCTTAATTTCTTCATCTGCAAAATGGAGATAATAATGTCAGAGAATTATTCTAAGAATCAATAGATGGCGACAAGTTTTTAGGTACAATTAAATGTATAATCCATGAGAGAAAAAAATGATAAAATGAACTTTATTAAAATTTAAAACTTCTGTTGTGCAAAAGAGACTAAGATAATGAAAAGACTCTGGTGGTCCAGAGGTTAGGACTCGGCACTTTCACTGCCGTGGCCCCAAGTTTTTATCCCTAGTTGGGGAACTGAGATCCCACAAGCTGCATGGAGTGGTCAAAAAACAAAAAGCCACAGTCTGAGTGAAAATATTTGCAAAACAGATATCTAATAAAGGATTTGTATTCAAAATATATAGAGAATCCACTGAGAAAACTTATGCTTTTAAATTTGAAAGTGATAATCTATTATACAAGCATATATTTTTATTTATAACACATATTTTTCTGATTATAAAATAGTGCAATCAGTGTAGAAAGCATAAAAATGAGTGAAAAGGATAAAGAAAAGAAGTTAGTGTATCCCATAGCTCAGCAATAACAATTGTTAACATTTTGATGTTTTTCTTTCCTTTTTTGCTAAGCATTCATGAATATATTCATGTGGTATCATTAGTTAACTGATGTTTATTTATTTTTTTAGTTCTACCACTTTATTGCTACCAGCCCATCTCCCTCCACCCTCATGCACACATGCTCAGTCATGTGACCCCATGGACTGCAGCCCGCCAGGCTCCTCTGTCCATGGACTTTTCCAGGCAAGAATACTGGAGTGGGTTGCCATTTCCTTCTCCATTAACTGATGTTTAAAGTTATCCTGTTGTTCCACCTGTGGGCAGGAACGGGGTGGGGTGGGGGCGGGCCTGGATTTCTACAGAGAGGAGGAGGAGCACCTTTCTAGCACAGAGGTATAGAGTGTCCAGTCCTGGTCTATTGGGTGACATCAGCTGAGCTCTGGAGCTGCATCCGGGTCAGGGTTGAGAAGAGAAGGTAGATGCTCTCCTCAGGTATGTGCTTGCTGCCTCTTCTGTCTCTGAACAGATCCAGTCTGTGTTTGAGTGTGCATGTGTGAGCATGCACACACAGGGAAAGAAAGCAGAGAGGCCAGGGCTGACCCTGAGTGCTTGCACTGCTGGCTGCACATGGGCTAGGATGGTTTTAGGGAGCCCCTGCTCAAGGACTTTTTCCTTGAGAACATTTCTGTTGAGGGATAACATAAATACCGAAATGTGCAAGTCATAAGTATACAACTAGAATTTTAAAAAATATAGATGCACCTAGATCTAGAAATACAACCAGCACCCCAGAACTCCTCTTTGTACGCTCCCTTCCAGGGATTATCTGCCACATAATTGACCCGACTTCTAATACCATAGGTCATTTTTGTCTGCCAAACAGATTTTTTTGATTCTCTAATGGATTCATAAAGGGAACTATTGTATCTTCATAAGCACTCTGGAAAGAGTAAAGTTGCATTGAAGTAAATAATTCGGAACCAGAGTTTCACTAAGGCAAGGAAGCCAATCAGATAGGCCGGTGGCCTCTGATGTAGGAAGATCAGCCTTGTTTACTAGGCTATCATGGATCCTGTCTAACCTTTGCCTGATCTACTGCTTTAAATCTTTCTCTTCCAATTTCAGATGGTACCAATACTACCAGCTGCCCTGACTCATGCCCTGCCAGACAAAACTAACCCCCATAGCCTTCCCCTTGTCCTAATCCTTGTCAGCTTGGTATCTGCTAAGCCTGCTATATTACCCACTATGACTTTAACCAGGCATTCTTGCTCCTCATTTTAGGAGAATTTGGAAAGATCTAGGCCTAGATGATACAGACTGAGAAAACTAAAGAGTAAAATATAAAGAGTAAGTTCAAAGAATTGAAAAGAACAGGAAAGAATAGAGGCATTTTTTTTTCTTTTGTTAAATTTTATGATATGAAACTTCCCAGTTTCTCTTCTAGACTAGAGCAAAGGGAAGTCAAAATAAGTCTCGAAGTTCACATTAGTCCATTTTCAGGAATACAGTAACTCTTCAAACATACATACAGCAGTGTCAAACATCCCCTATGTATTTTTGTTAGAAGTCCCCATTTGTTCTCTGTGCAGGTTTCGTTTTTTGTTTGTTTGATTTTACATGTTCTGCACATCTTCCCTGTTCCTGGTTGGAAATCATTACAACATCCTGGAAGTCTGTTTTGGGACAGTTGGTGTGAGGAGGAGACCACAGAGATTTTGTGAGCACTCTGTATATAATGTACAATGTAATGAGTTGTAGGGAGTTGGAAATACAATCTGTGGTGATGGTGAGTTACAATATCCTTTATAATTTAGAATAAAGGACATGAGTTTGGAGAGACCTTAGAGATTAAAGAGATTAATCCTCTACTCAGTGAAGTAGTCCCTTTGACAATAACATTGATAGATGATTATTTAACATCTGCTTAAACATTTTCAATGACTTCCAGTGACAAGAAGCTCACTGTTTTTCTAGGCAAGTCATTTTATTTATTCCCATCTTGAACTATCATAAAGCTTCTCTATATAATGATTTGAGGTCTGCCTTCTTGCGACTGCTTCCTAGGGACCCAGTTCTTTCCTCAGGAGTAATAAAGAATAAGACTTAGTAATCTAGTGGGCAGTTTTCCTATGGTGAGAGAGTTACCATGTCACTGCTTCCAGTCTTCAAGTTAAATATCTCAGTTCTTTCCACCATCCCAGAGCCATCTTACTCTCCTTCCTCAAGACGGTTCTGCATACATGCCAGCACCTGGTATTGTCAGTATTTAAAATTTTTTAGCCATTCTTATATATGTTTACTGATATTTCATTCTAGTGTTAATTTACATTTCCCTAATGGCTAAAGATGTTGGACTATACTAATTTGCCTTCTGTATATCCTTTCTAGTGAAATGTCAGCTCAAGATTTTATTTCAATTTTTAATTAAGTTGTTTTATTATTGAATTTTGAGAAGTAACAATATCCATATCTATATCTATCTATCTATCTATATAAGTATATATAAATATATGGACTTCCCTGGTGGCACAGTGGATAAGAATCTGCCTGCCAATGCAGGGGACACAGGTTTGATTACTGGTCTGGGAAGATCCCACATGCTGCAGAGCAACTAAACTCTGTGCCACAATTACTGAGCCTGCGCTCTAGAGCCTGAGAGCCGCAACTACTGAGCCCCAGAACCTAGAACCTGTGCTCCCCAAGAGAAGCCACTGCAGTGAGAAGCCTCCGCACCGAATCTAGAGAGTATCCCCTGCTCTCTGCAACCTGAGAAAGCCCGTGTGCAGCAACAAATAAATACAACCCAATGCAGCCAAAAATAAATAAATAAATACAGCAATGTGTACATGTCAATGAATAAATAAATACAGCAGTATGTACATGTCAATCTCAGGCAAGAGTTTAAAAAAATTAAAAAAAATATATATTCTAGACGCAAGTCCTTTATCAAACGTATAACTTGCAAGTAATTTCCCCCAGTCTGTAGGTTGTTTTTCACTCTCGTCACAGTGAGTATCTTTTATAGAGTAAAAGTTTTTAACTTGGATGAAGTTCAATTTATCAGATTTTTTTCCTTCTAGAGATTGTGTTTTTGGTGTCATGTCCAAGGACTCTGCCTACACCCAGGTCATGAATCTCTTTATTTTTCTCCTTCTAACTATTGTATAGTTTTGTGTTTTATAGTTAGGTCTATGACACACTTTGATTAATTTTGTATATGATTCAAAATATAGGTTGCTGTTTTTTTTTGGATGCCCAATTGTTCAAACACCATTTATTGAAAAACATCATCCGTTCTCCATTGAAATGTCTTTCTATCTTTGTCAAAATTAATATATGTGTGATTTTATTTCTGGACTTTATTCTGTTAATTTGTGTCTATTCCTTTGCTAATAATACACTCTCTTGATTATTGTAGCTTTGTAGTAAAACATAAAATAGAGTAGTCCTCCAAATTTATTTCTCTTTTTAAAAAGTATTATGGCTATTCTGCTTCCTTGACTTTCCCATATATTTCCTATATTTATCAAAAAATCCTGCTAGGGGAATTCCCTGGAGGTCTAGTGGTTAGGACTGCACGCTTCCACTGCAGGGGATACAGATTAGATCTCTGGTTGAGAAATGAAGATCCTACTTGCTATGTGATGCAGAAAAAAAAAAAAAATCCTGCTGGAATTATGATTGGAATTGCATTAAACCTATAGATCAGCTGACATCTTTACTGTGTCAAGTCTCCCAGTCCTTGAATGTAGTATGTCTCTCCATTTATCTATCTATTTTAAAACCAGTGTTTTGAGGTTTACATCATATAGTTCTTACAAACATTTTGTAAGATTTATACCTAGATACTTCATTTTTTGGAGCTACTATAAGTGGTGTTGTGTTTTAAATTTCAGTATTCAATTGTTTATTGCTCCCAAATGAAAATATGATTGGTGTTTTTCTTTTGGTTTTGTAGCCTGTGATCTTGCTAATTCACTCATTAGATCTAGGAGTATTTTTTGTAGACTCCCTTGGGATTTTCTACACATTGTCTGTGAAACAGTTCTATTTTTTCCTTCAAATCTGTATTCATTTTATAGTTTTTCTTGCTTTATTCCACTTGTTAAGCGTTCTACTATGATGTTGAATTGGTGTGGTGAGAGTGAATATCCTTGTCATGTTTCTGACCTTAGAGGGAACACATTCAGTATTTTATCAGTTAGTATGATGTTAGCTGTAGGTTTGTTTGTTTTGAGGGTGCCTTTCTCAGTAGATTGAGAAAGAACTCATCTGTTTCTAATCTGTGGAGACTTTTTGTCTGGGATAGAAGTTGAATTTATCAAATGTTTTTTCTACATCAATTGAGATGATCATGTGATTAAAAAAATTTTTTTAGGCTATTGATATGGTGGATACATTTCTTCTTTCCTAATGTAAATCACTATATAATTACTTATAAACACTGCTTCTACTATATCTGGAGAAGGCAATGGCACCCCACTCCAGGACTCTTTCCTGGAAAATCCCATGGACAGAGGAGCCTGGTGGGCTGCAGTCCATGGGGTCACTAAGAGTCGGACACGACTGAGAGACTTCGCTTTCACTTTTCACTTTCCTGCATTGGAGAAGGAAATGGCAACCCACTCCAGTGTTCTTGCCTGGAGAATCCCAGGGACAGTGGAGCCTGGTGGGCTGCTGTCTATGGGGTCGCACAGAGTCGGACACGACTGAAGTGACTTAGCAGCAGCAGCAGCCACCGTATCCCACAATTTTTTGTGTGTTAGTATTTTGTTTTCATTTAATTAAAAATATTTTCTATTTTCATTTTCTTTGAGTATATACCCAAAAAGTAGAATTGCTACATCACAGGGTAGTTTTATTTTCAGTCTTTTGAGGAACCTCTATACTATTCTCCATAGTGGCTACACCAATTTACATTCCTACTAACAGGGTATAGGGTTCCCTTTTCTCCACATTTGTTATCTGTGGTCTTTTTGATGAGAGCTGTCATATCTTTTTGCAAGGTAAATTACTTCATGTTGGGAAGTAGTAGTAACCTCCCTTTTGTGCATTGTTTGAATTCACTGCTGGCTCAGCTGATAAAGAATCCACCTGCAATGTGGGAGACCTGGGGTCGATCCCTGCCTTGGGAAGATCCCCTGGAGAAGAAAAAGGCTACCCACTCCAGTATTCTGACCTGGAGAATTCCATGGACTGTGTAGTCCTTGGGGTCCCAAAGAGTCAGACATGACTGAGCGACTTTCACTTTCACACTTTGTCACATAGGTGTTGACACATGTCCTTTTTCTCCATTGTATTTCATGCATTTGTTGTTTTGTGCTCCGTTGCTTCAGCCGTGTCCGACTCTGCGACCACATGGACTGTAGCTGCCAGGCTCCTCTGTCCATGGAATTTTTCAGGCTAGAATACTGAAAGGGGTTATCATTTCCTTCTCCAGAGGATCTTCCCTACCCAGGGATCGAACTGGTGTCCCCTGAGTCTCCAGCACTGCAGGTGGATTCTTTACCACCTGAGCCACTGGGGAAGCCTCTTTGTTGTTTTAATGTGTACAGTTTAATTAATCCCTTATTTTGTTGTATCTTCAACCAATTTATTGTTTAAAACAATGACTAGGTTAAGACTAAGAAAAGAACTTTGTAAGAATATTATAAAAGACTATAGGTTTATTCATTTATCTATCGCATTTTATTAAATCCCCACTACCATAGGCCAGGTGCTTTCTAGTGCCCTGGGTACATGAAGAAAAGTAAAATCTGTTGACAGAGATTCAGAAGACAATGTGCTCTGATACATCAGTGGATAAACTTAACTAAATCAATGCAGATTTTTTTGAACCTGGGTCAGGCTTTTGGTGCATAAAGACATAGCAGTAAACAAATGACAATCCCTTCCATCTTAAAGTTGTCAATCTTATCTATACTATCACATTGCTTTGATTCCTCCATTTTGCCTACCAGACTATCATGAAAACCCTTTGACACATGACTTTCTGAAATCCCTAACTTATAGCAGTTATCTATCTCTGATCTACCAATATAGACATCTTATCAGAAAAAAAAAAAAGGTACATTGTGAACCTTGCTCCAGTTTCTTTTCTAGGTGCTAATCAAGTCCTTTAATCCAGTTTATATTTTCTGGAGCTTGACATCAGCTAGTGAACAGAATCTGGCGCCCAGTTTTTCCCTTTCAGAAAGCAAGCTGAAGACTTCCCTGGTGGTCCAGTCAATGCAGAGGGCCTGGGTTCAATCCCTTGTCAGAAAACTAGATCCTATATGCAGCAACTAAGAGTTTGCATGCCACAACTGAAGATCCCATGAGCCACAACTAAGACCTGGTAAAGCCAAATAAAAAAAAACAAGCTGTTTGTTTATATTAATTCCCCTCTACCAACCTAAACGTCATCCAACGTTGTCCAACAATGGACCATCCTCTGTTTTCTATGATCAGACTCTAACTCTTCCTTTTCCCGTGGTTGTATTTTCACTTACCTCTCTTAGAAGCTTTCTGGAGGGAGAAGGTGGGTAATCACCATCAGAGCAATTGCTCTTTAGAGAGAGTGGAGGAAAGAGAACCAGAAGATGATGAATCCTGGCGCTGTTGTCTGTGCTTAGGCCTTAATGTGGAAGGCACCTTTGCTCATCACTATATCACCAATGCTAGGCCTTATTTTGAATGTAGATGTTTGGAATTAGACTGATATTCACTGGTGGTATATTCATTACTATAAATTAGTGATTTTCATTAGTGGTTAGTGATACTCATTCATATTCTTGATTTGACAGTATTTCAAGTCTTGGAAAAGTGAATGCGTATTGAACTATTAGCAGAAAGGATTTATTTCAGGACACAGAGTGATTTAACAGACATTATTAACATTTTCAAAATATGATTGTGCCTGTTCCTATTATGGGCACTTTCTTAGCACCCCTGAAATCCAGGTAAAATTCTTAATTTTGGAAAAGTAGTTACTGTTAAAGCCAAAAGTTCTTCTTTTCTTCTCTCATAATGATAGCATGATAATTTGTAGACAGGAGACCTGATTAATACCTTCTCCTGTTGGGTTCCAGTAAATCTTGTGATCCAGTCTCTTTTCCGTGACAGATATAACTATTGCCTTTACTACAAGATACTTTAAAACAGCGCAAACAACAGCAATAAGAGCAAGAGAAGCAGCAACAAAACTGCTCTTGCAAAATCCTGATACCACATCTAAATTGCACAGATTCAATACTTCCAAATAATTGACTAACGCTGCCCCCCCTCCCCCTTGCTCTCTCATTTCCCAATACAGAAGTTTCCCACTAAAATCAATCATTCTTTGTCTCAGCTCTTATTTTCCTATGTACAGGAGATAGAATGGTTCTAGACAGTTAATTAGCCATAAATCTTTCTCTAAAACATAGAACATGTCAGCTGCTTTTGTAAACCTCCCATGTTCCATTTTCCTTCAGTGCTTTTTAAAAAAATAAACCTAATTGTATTAATGCACTGGCATATTTATTACTCACCCCTCACTCTTTATGCTGATCCCTGGCTGCCCATGGGGTCCTTTGAATTGATCAAAACCACAATCCCCTTTGTAAGAAACCACAATCCCACATTTACTCTAACAATGGGAACCCATAGCCATGTGTTGCTTCAACGTGGGTCACCAGGAGCACATCAAAGCAAAAGCTGTGACTTGCTTGGGTCCCTCTTGAGTTTTTACTTTCCCAGCTTCAGAGGCACAGGAGGGATTTAAAAAAAAAAAAAAAGACTGCCCCCTCATTCTCATTATGTGTTTTAGGAGGGAAAATGGAAAATCTTATTAAAAAGAAATAATATCTCTTTTCTCTACTCAGACCAGAATTTTTCTGAACATGTCCCAGGACAAGGAAAGAATAGAGAAGGAGAATGACTAGATATGAGAATTGAGCTGTCAAGCTTCCTAGAAAGTAGGAGTTATGTGAAAGATGTGAATTTTGCCACATGTTAGGTTAAAGTGAAAGTCTCTCAGTTATGTCCAACTCTTTGTGACCCCATGGAATTTTCCAGGCCAGAATACTGGAGTGGGTAACCGTCCCCGTCTCCAGGGGATCTTCCCAACCCAGGGATCAAAGCCAGGTCTCCCGCATTGCAGGCAGATTCTTTACCATCAGAGACACCAGTGAAGCCCAAGAATACTGGAGTGGGTAGCCTATCCCTTTTCCAGCAGATCTTCCCAACCCAGGAATTGAACCAGGGTCTCCTGCATGGCAGGCAGATTTTTTTAGGTAGTTTGTTCATTTATCCTTCCATCCATCCCTCCATCCATCCACCCATTCGTCATCCACCCATCCATTCATCCATCCACCTGTCCCTTACTCTGTAGAGATGTTAGAATCAGAGACCACGATCTCAAATGCCTTCAGAGTATGAATAAAGTTTAAAGACTGAAAGATGGGAATGTGGGTGAACTGAAGAACACATGTCTCATCTTAAAGAAGGACTTAAAGCCTTAGCATTTAGGAGGAATACAACTGCAGTGTGAATTGAATTCAGTCCAGTGTGAATTGAATTTTCAAGAGAAGCAGGAACCCAAGTTTTTATTTAAAAAAATCTTCCAACTTCTTTCCTTGATTTGTACATCTTTTTTAAATAACTCTTTTGAACTTTTTATTTTATGCTGGAGTATAGTTGATTAACAATGTTGTGATAATTTCGGGTAAACAGCAAAGGGACTTGCCCATACATATACATGTATCCATTAAAAATCTTCCAACTTTTAAAAGTTGAAATCAGCTATCTGAAAATTTTAAAATCACTGTGCAAAATGTATCTGTATTCTGAATTTAACTAGCTCTTCAAGACATCCAAAGCTCCACTGTCCTTTTGATGTTTAGAGATGAAAGAGGTCAGAAGTGGTTATGCTACAAAGCATATTTATTAAATATTTTGTAATAACCTGTAATAGAAGAGAGTCTGAAAAATAATATATATTTATATCTGTTTCTGAATCACTTTGCTGTACACTTGAAACTAACACAGAATTATGTCAGTTATAGTTCGATTTAAAAAAGAACAGAAAGTTAATATTGTAGCTATAATAAAGAAAAATATTCTGAATTAAAGAAAAAGTTTTTACTCTGTCTTTGATTCTAATTTCCCAGTCGTTCGCTCATCAGGAGCAATTTCTATCACCAGTTTTTTTTTTTTTTAATACTTATTTGTTTATTATTTGGGCTTCCCAGGTGGCTCAGTGGTAAAGAATCCACCTGCCAATGCAGGAAACACAGGTTCAATCCCTGGATGGGGAAGATCACCTGGAGAAGGACATGCTAAGCCACTCCAATATTCTTGCTTGGGAATCCCATGGACAGAGGAACCTGGTGGGCTGCAGTTCATGGGATTGCAAAAGAATTGGACATGACTCAGCAACTAAACAACAACATTTGTTATTTATTTGGCTTTGCCAGATCTTAGTTGCAGCAGGTGGGATCTACTTCCCCTACCAGGGATGGAACTCAGGCCTCTTGCATTGGGAGTGTGGAGTCTTAGCCCCTGAACCACCAGGGAAGCCTCACCAGTTTCCTATGTATGTTCCAAGATATATCCTATGTGCATATATGTATTCTTTAAAAACAGCCACAACAGTAAAGGGATAAACATCGTTTTGCATTTTATTTTCCCACTTATGACTTTTGGATATTATTTTTAATCAATATGTATCAGTTAAATATATATTAATATTTTATAAATATGATTAAATGTTTTATATGTATCATATATAAAAACTCATTATTTCATTGCTATGTAGTACTTTATTATATGGTAGTACCATAATTTATTTAATTCTCCTGATTTTAGTATTTTTTTCTATTCAAGCAAAATCATGAATGTCCTTGTATATGAGTCTTTGAATATAAATAAAAGTGTAACAGTAGAATAAAAGTTTAGATGTGAAATCACCAGGTGAAAGAGTGTATGCATTTAAGTTTTGACATATTTTGCTTACTTTATTTCAAAGAGATTGCTGACCGACAGCAATCCTCAGATGGGCTACCTGTCACAGTGTCCTCTTGCTGACAACACAGTGTATTATCAGATTTTTTAACTTTTCATTTGATAATTCCATTAATGTTTTCATTTTTATTTCTTTATCTATGAGCAAGGGTGAACATCTTTTGAAAATCATTTGCTTTCCTTTCTTCAGTTATTCATTAAAAATTTATTGACCATGTATAATATGCTATGCGTTGTGCAAGGTATTGAAAATCCGAACCAGATACACACAATTTGTGATTCATGGAATGTATTGTCTACTAGGGGTGACAGACATGAAACAATTAATTACAGAAATAATTATTTGAGTACTGTTGTGATGAGGGTATGGTGTTCAGAGAGTGTGTAACAGGGCGCCTATCCTAGTCTAGGAGGATAAGGGGAACTTGTGGGAGAATTAAATTGAGACTGGAAGAAGGACAAGAGTTAACAGGGTGCTAATAGTAACATCACAATTCCTTGGTCTCCCTCTCCTGACCCTCCCAGGCACTGGGGAGTGACTACCCTTCCTTTTTACTTCAGACTTAGGCCCACCTGACTAAGAGGTAATCAGAGAACAGAACAGGAAAACAAATCTGAATTAGTTTATTTTCATTGTTCTGGTGAAAAGTGTGGTGGCTAAAATCACTGACCAAATTTTATGATTTTGAAATAAATGTTAATTTTTTTTTTTCTGCTGTGCTATTTGGGATCTTAGTTCTCCAACCAGAGTCAAACCTGTGCTCCCTGCATTGGGAGTGCAGAGTCTCAACCACTGAACAGCGAGGGAAGTCCCTGAAAGACATGTTAATTTTAATATCCTATTTGTTAGTCAAAAATCAAGAGATAAAATAATTGAGATTATTCGGGATATTTGACAGAATGACAAGTTTTTCACCCCCTCCAAAACATTTTTATTTTCTTTGACTGTCAAAAACTGGATTCCTTTACCTAAACTTAATGCTGTCTAATAACTGTTAAATCATGAAAATTTGCTGAAAAGATCTTTTCTCAATTACAGCCGTTTATAATATTGAGACCTTGACAATAAAATTTCATATTTAAAAAAAAGAAATTAGCAGTCAGCAAGTAACTTGGGGAAAGACCACTGGGAATTCATGTGACCTCAGCCTGGACTTCGTTGTGTCACCTTGTTATCATAATATCACCTTATTTTAATCCTGTCTGAAACTATCTGAGGTTGGTATTATTGGGAATTCCCTCATGGTTCGGTAGTTAGGACTCTGCGCTTCCACTGCTGGGGGCCCAGTTCTGAACCCTGGTTGGGGAGCTAAGATCCTATCCCACATATTGTGTGGCATGGACCAAAAAAAAATGAGAATGGCATTATGCTGTTAAGATTCAGGTTGCGTTCTATATTTGAGCCGTTGGTACCCTCATACTGTAAAATCGGTGTGGTTGTGATAATTCCACAGGCATAAGTCAAAGATATTGTAGGTCTGGCTCCAGACTACCACAGTAATGCAAACATCACAATAAAATGAGTCACACAAAGTTTTTGGTTTCCCAGTGCATATAAAAATTATGTTTACTTTTATATGAAATCTAGTCTACTAGTGTGGAATAGTATTATGCCTAAAAAAAAAACCAATGTATATATTTAATTAAAAGATAACATTGTTAAAAAATGCTATCTATCACTTAGGCTTCCAGCAAGTCATAATCTGCTGGTGGAGGGCCTTATCTCAGTGTTGATGATTACTGACTGGTCAGGGTGGTGGCTGAAGGTTGGGGCAGCCCTGGTAATTTCTTAAAACAGCAATGACATTTGCCACAGTGACTGACTCTTCCTTTCAGGAACGATTTCTCTGTAGAATGCAATGCTGTCTGATAGCATTTTACCACAGTAGAACTTTAAAAATTGGGAGTCAATCCTCTCAAACTCTGCTGCTGTTTATCAAGTAAGTGTATGTATATTCTAGATCCTTTGTTGTTATTTCAGTAGTCCTCACAACCTCTTTACCAGGGGTAGATTCCATTTTCAGAAACCACTTTGCTCATCCGTAAGAAGCAATTCCCCATCCTTTAAACTTTTATCATGAGGTTGCAATAATATAGCCACATCTTCAGGCTTCATTTCTAATTCTAGTTTTCTTTCTTTCCCCACCATATCTGCAATTACTTCCTTCACTGTAGTCTTGAACCCCTCAAAGTCATCTATGAGGGTTGGAATCAACTTCTTTCAAATTCCTGTGTATGTTGATATTTTGACCTCTTCGTACGAATTATGGATGTTCTTAATGGCGCCTAGAATGGTGAATGCTTTCTAGAAGGTTTTCGGTTTACTTTGCCCAGGTCAATCAGAAAAATCTCTTATCTGTCACAGCTTATAGCCTTATGGAATATATTTCTTAAATAATAAGACTTGAAAGTCAAAACTACTTCTTGATTCATGGGCTCCAAAATGGGTGTTTTTTTTTTTTTTTTCTGTGCAGTAGGACCCAACTGTGGGCTTAAAATATTCAGTAAACCCACAGTAAAGCTGTCATCCATGCTTTGTTGTTCCATTTATAGAGCACAGGCAGAGTAGATTTAGCATAGCTCTTTTTTTTTCTAGCATAGCTCTTTTTTAGACAATTTTTATTTATTTATTTATATGTATTTTTTGTTGTGCCATGCTGCATGTGGGATCTTAGCTTCCTGACCAGGGATTGAACCCATGCCTTTTGCACTAGAAGTTGAAGACTTAACCACTGGTCCACTTGGGAAGTCCCTAGCATAGTTTTTAAGGGCCCTAGAATTTTCTGAAAAGTAAATGAATGTTGACTTCAACTTAAAGTCACATTGTCTCAGCTAGATCTTCTGGATAACTTGCTGCATAACTTGATAACTTCTATATCAGCTTCACCTTGAACTCTTATGTCAAGGAGATGGCATCTTTCCTTAAACCTCATGAACCATCTCTGCTAGCTTCAAACTTTTCTTCTGCAGCTTCGTCACCTCTCTGTCTTCCCTGAATTGAAGTTAGAGCCTTGATCTGGATTAGGCTTTGCCTTAAAGGAATGTTGTGGTTGGTTTGATCTTCTGTCCAAACCACTAAAACTTTCTCCATATCAGCAATAAGGCTGTTTCACTCTCTCATCATTCATGTGTTTACTGAAGTAGCCCTTATAAGTACCTTCAAGAACTTTTCCTTTGCAGTCACAACCTAGCTAACTGGTACAAGAGAGCTAGCTTTTGGCCTTTTTTTTTTTTTTCTTTTGACATGCCTTCCTCTCTTAAGTGTAATCATTTCTAGCTTTTGATTAAAGTGAAAGACTCTCCCTTTCACTTGAATACTTAGAAACCATTGTAGGGTTATTAATTGGCCTAAATTTTAATAGTGTGTCTCAGGAAATAGAGAGGCCTGAGGGGAGAGAGAGAGACAGAGAGACAGAGAATGGCCAGTTGGTGGAGCAGTCAGTACACACACAACATATTGATTAAGTTTGCTGTCTTACATGGGCATGACTTATAGCACCCCCGAAACAATTGTAATAGAAATGTCACAGATCACTGTAACAAATATAATAATAATGAAAAAATTTGAAATATTGTGAAAATTACCAAAATGTGTCACAAAGACATGAAGTGAGCAAATGTTGATGGAAAAATAGCTCTGTTTGACTTGCTAGAGGCAGAATTGCCACAAACCTTCAATTTGTAAAAAATAAAATCTTTGAAGCACAATAAAATGAGGTAAGCCTGTTAGTAGCTTCTGGAAGAGTAGTTGGCTGGTTTTTTAGGGTCATAAAGTCAATAGCTTTATGATAACCACATGGGGGAGCTCAGTCTTTCTTAACAGTTACCTTAGAAAATCACATTCTTTGTTTTTGTTTGCATATTTATTTATTGCAATTACTTTTTATTTTTATCAATCACCCACAAAATTAAAAATATTCAGTTGGTGTTACCTCCCCGCTCTGCAACTCTTAGTCTTATTCCCTAGAACCACTCACTAATTTTTTAGCTGTTTTTGTAAGTATTTGGCTCTGTGTTTCTAAATGTGGGACTTAGACTGTTCTATCTTGATTTAACAACTTCAGATAGTATATTATATATGTTCTGTTATGGTAGATGTGGATTTACAGTCAAGCCATCTAACCGCCAGGTTACACTAACCCCTCCCGCCATCTCCCATCCCATCCCCCTCCCACCCCTAACCTTGCCATACAGACACACACCAGTTGTGTAATTAGAATGCTTTCAAGAGAGAATTACAGAAAGACTGGGTTCTACTGGCTTAATAAGGGAATTTGTTATCTCCGTTTAAGTCTGAAACTCGTGTTTTTCAAGGTTGCACAACTCAGTGAAGCATTGAAACCTGAGTGCTTTCGTTCTTTGCTCTGCTGTCCTTGAGGTGTTGACTTTATCTTCAGGTTGACTGCCCTCATGATTGCTAGATGGTAGAAGCATGTTTATTTGTCTTTTCCACATGTCCAGAGGAACGTGGACAGTGCAGTGTCTTTGCATTTCTGTTTAAGAAGCCTCTCAACAGAATTGGATCTATGTTGGGATCAGCCTCCCCTTAAGCACATTGCCAAACAGAAAATGGTAGATCCTAGAACAAAATCTAAGTGAAGGAAGGTGGGAGATGGAGGGAAGGGATGTTGGATAGGCAGTAATACTCTGCCATAATAATGGAATTATGTCATAATTTTTGGTTCAATTGATAGTCATGCATAGATCATATATTGTTCACTTCTGGGCCAAATAATGTTTTATGGTTTAATTTATTTGCTTTTATTATTCTCATGCTTGCTTTTCCTGAAGTTGGTGATTGTAAGATTCATTTTACTTATATCCTTTTCAGTACTCTTCCTTATTTTTTTCCTATGAGATTTGTCAAACTCCTCTCAATACTTTCCCAAATGCTGAGTAAGTCAGATAGTTTAGTAACTTCATACCTTTTTCTGGGAGCTCACCTCGAAGGAGCTCCCTGGGGATCGCTCTGAACTGGTTGTTCTCTAGGTCAGTTGTCAAACTGTGGTTATTCTGTAACTCATTCTTAAATTTGACACTTGGTTTTGGAGATCCACAAATTTTCTTTCTCTTGATTCATTTGGTTATTTCTCTGGACTCTTAATAGCTTTCTAAGGAAGGAAGTTTGTATAACTTTTGTGTGTCTGCAAATGCTTTTAGTTTACTCTAAAGCTTGACCAGGTATAAAATTCTAACTTGAATTTCTTGCCTGGGGTGCAGATCACGAAGTCCTTATTGCAAAATACAGACTTAAATTGAAGAAAGTGGGGAAAACTACCAGGCCATTCAGGTATGACCTAAATCAAATCCCTAGCATTATACAGTGGAAGTAACAAATAGACTCAAGAGATTAGATCTGATAGACACAGTGCTTGAAGAACTATGGACAGAGGTTCGTAACATTGTGCACGAGGAGGTGATCAAAACCATCCCCAAGAAAAAGAAATGAAAAAAGGAAAAATGGTTGTCTGAGGAGGCCTTACAAATAGCTGAGAAAAGAAGAGAAGCAAAAGACATAGGAGAAAAGAAAAGATATACCCATGTGAAGGCAGAGTTCTAAAGAATAGCAAGGAGAGATAAGAAAGCCTTCCTAAGTGAACAATGCAAAGAAATAGAGGAAAACAATAGAATGGGAAAGACTAGAAATCTCTTCAAGAAAATTAGAGATATCAAGAGAATATTTCATGCAAAGATGAGCACAATAAAGGGCAGAAATTGTATGGACCTAAGAGAAGTAGAAGATATGAAGAAGAGGTGGTAAGAATACACAGAAGAACTATATAAAAAAGATCTTACTGACCCAGATAACCACAATGGTATGATCACTCACCTATAACCAGACATCTTGGAGTGTGAAATCAAGTGGGCCTTAGGAAGCAACACTACGAACAAAGCTAATGGAGGTGATGGAATTCCAGCTGAGCTATTATTTCAAATCCTAAAAGATGATACTGTTAAAGTGCTGCAGTCAGTATGCCAGCAAACTTGGAAAATTCAACAGTGGCCACAGGACTAGAGAAGGTCAACATTTATTCCAATCCCAAAGAAGGGCAATGTCAAAGAATGTTCAAACTACCGCACAATTGCATTCATTTCACATGTAAGCAAAGTAATGCTCAAAATCCTCCAAGCTAGGCTTCAACAGTATGTGAATTGAGAACTTTCAGATGTACAAGCTGGATTTAGAAAAGGCAGGGGAAGCAGAGATCAAATTGCCAACGTCCATTGGATCATAAAAAAAGCAAGAGAATTTCAGAAAAAAATCTACTTCTGCTTCATTGACTATGCCAAAGCCTTTGATTGTGTGGATCATAACAAACTATGGAAAATTCTTAAAGAGATGGGAATACCAGACCATGTTACCTGCCTCCTGAGCAATCTGTCTTCAGGTCAAGAAGCAAGAGTTAGAACTGGACATGGAACAATGTCAGGGAATGTTTAACGGGAGGATTCCTACGTGCTGTCTCTCATGAGTCCTTTGTCCCTCTTCAAGCGGAACAGCACGCTGCTCCCAGGGACTGAGGTCATTGTGTGAGGCAGGCTTGGGTCTCCTTTAGTAAACATTCTCTTTAGGACAAAACTGCTTAGTCTCGTTCCCCTTTCTTGAGATATGGATTGTGTCCTGACCTTGTGACTAACATTACCCCTTGTTCCCTTGGTAACGGTTGCTGTACGTTTGGTTTTCTGATCTCTATCATTCCCGAAAGAAGTTTCTTGTACCACAGCCTATATATACTCATAGGAAAATCATTAAAGCACTTTTGCTCCACCAGAGCTTAGGTCCCCGGGTCTTTTTTGTCTCTTTCTCTCTCTCTCTTTCTCTCTTTCACTTTCTTATCGTCGACTCCGTACCACAAGGTTCCGGTCCATTAAAGGACCCCAACAGAACCACAGTCTGGTTCAGTATTGAGAAAGGAGTACATCAAGGCTGTATATTGTCAACCTGCGTATTTAACTTATACACAGAGTATATCATGCGAAATGCTGGGATGGATGCAACACAAGCTGGAATCACGATTTCCAGGAGAAATATCAATAAACTCAGATATGCAGATGACACCACCCTTATGGCAGAAAGTGAAGAGGAACTAGAGAGCCTCTTGATGAAGGTGAAAGAGGAGAGTGAAAAAGCTGGCTTAAAACAACATTCAAAAAATGAAGATCATGGCATCCAGTCCCATCACTTCATGGCAAATAAATGGGGAAATAATGGAAACAGTGACAGACTTTATTATCTTAGGCTTCAAAATCACTGTGAGCAGGGACTGCAGACTTGAATTTAAAATGCTTGCTCTTGAAATTAACTTGCTCCTTGGAAGAGAAGCTATGACCAAACTAGATGCATATTAAAAAGCAGAGACATTACTTTGCTGACAAAGGTTCATCTAGTCAAAGCTATGGTTTTTCCAGTAGTCATGTATGGATGTGAGAGTTGGACCATAAAGAAAGCTGAGTGCCTAAGAATTGATGCTTTTGAACTGTGGTGTTAGAGAAGACTCTTGAGAGTCCCTTGGACTGCAAGGAGATGAAACCAGTCAATCCTAAAGGAAATCAGTAATGAATATTCACTGGAAGGACTGATGCTCAAGCTGAAGTTCCAATACTTTGGCCACCTGATGGGAAGAGCTGACTCATTAGAAAAGACCCTGATGCTGGGAAAGATTGAAGGCAGGAGGAGAAGGGGACGACAGAGGATGAGATGGTTAGATGGCATCACCGACTCGACGGACATGAGTTTGAGTAAGCTCCGGGAGATGGTGAAGGAAGGGGAAGCCTGGCGTGCTGCAGTCCGCGGGGTCACAAAGAGTCAGACATGACTGAGTGACCGAACAACAGCAACAACGATAACAACTACAAAAACAACAACAAGGTCCTTACTGAGAAGTTCAAGCCATTCTCATTCCTGTCCACTTGTGTGTGATCTTTTATTCTCTCTTCTGAAGACTTAAAGGATTTTCACGTTATTCCCAATGATCAGTAACTGTAGGATGCTGTCCTTGAAGTGAGACATCTGAAATTAATAGTGCTAATCATTTGGTGAGTCTTTTAAAGCTATAGATTTGGGTCCTTCAGCTCCACTGAAGTGAAGTGAAAGTCGCTCAGTCATGTCCGACTCTTTGTGACCCCATGGACTGTGGCCCACCAGGCTCCTCTGTCTGTGGAATTCTCCAAGCCAGAATACTGGAGTGGGTAGCCTTTCCCTTCTCCAGAGGATCTTCCTAACCCAAGGGATCAAAATCAGATCTCCTGCATTGCAGGTGGATTCTTTATCAGCTAGCCACCAGGGAAGCCCTGAGCTCCACTTGAATTATTTCTTAGATTATCACTCTTTAATTTTTTTCTTTTCTTCTCTTTCTGGCACTTAGAATGATCAGATATTCCATAATCTGGACTAATATTCTGATTTTCTTATCTTTTGTATTTTTCATCTTTCCCTTGCTCCCCTGATCTCTTTTTTTCATACTTTCTGGGAAGACTATTTTCCAACCCTTCTATTTAATTAAAACTTTTTCAGTGTATAGATTTTAAGAGCTGTTTCTTGTTCCTGGATTATCTGTTTTTGTAGCATTGTTTTTAAGGATATACTTTCTAGCTAAGGTTATTCTCTTTGTCAGTTTTTATCTCTTCACTGTATTGTTTATCCCCTTTTCCCTTTCCATTCCTTGAATTTTTCTGTTATTTCTCCCGTTCTTTTCATGTTTGCTTGTTGTGAATTCTCTCTTCCATGTTGTTGTCTTCCAGAAATAACTGTTAAAAATCTGATAAAGCATTCATTCATATTTAAGGGTGGAATCCCAAGCAGTTGGTTGGAAGCTTGTTTGTAGCCACTTCTATGAAATCTTTCATGATTCCTCTAACCTCTGCGCTTTTAGTCTTTTAATCCCCAAAGCACTCTGAATCTCTCTTATGGCATTCACATTCTGCTTTATATCAGTTACCTCTAACCTAGTCTTATACATGTAAACTCTTCTACGAGATATGGATTCATTCTCCTGGGATAAGTTGCATTAAACCAGCCCGGATAACTTTGGAACATTTTGTTTCTTCTATTTCACTGTCAATGCCATTTATCATTGTCAATTCTTGTTAATCAGGAACATGGTTGAAATTCCTGGATTAACTTTGCACAATCTGGTAAAAATAGCCATAGAATTGTTTGACAAATTTACTAAATAAAAATTGTCTATCAGTATCTTATTTTTGTATTTTCATTGATTTGTGGGCAGCATAGTTATCCTCCAAGGTGTTGGGTCTGTCAGTCATCAGGGAGATGATACCCTAAGAACTCACAAGAAATA
Source organism: Cervus canadensis (assembly GCF_019320065.1). NCBI lineage: Eukaryota > Metazoa > Chordata > Mammalia > Artiodactyla > Cervidae > Cervus > Cervus canadensis. The sequence continues at coordinate 49,378,316 of NC_057400.1, read as the reverse complement.
GCTTGTTAAAAACTGGAGTGATTTGTAAACATCTACTGAATCAAAGAGTGATGTGTAATAAATGGCTCTCAACTCAAACTAAAGTATGATTAGAAAAGGAATATTTCTTTTTAAAGATGGTGAAGGGCTTCTAAGAAGTATAGTGCTTCAAAGTGAATACATTTTTGTCAACTTCCTTAGCAATAGTCATTGTTTAATTAACTATCAAGAATATATATTTTTTAAGAAGATAAGAATTATTTTAGTGCTAATAGATTGTGCATTTTACCTCTCTGTTATGAACTAGAAAGAACATTTACCTTGAAACATTGCCATATAATTATAATGAAACATATATATATCATGAAACAATGGCTAGTGTGCAAAATGATGATTTAAAAAAAAATCAAGTCAACTGATGTAGAAGAGTTGATGCAAAGCTTACTAAAATTTCCTGAAAGGTGTAAAGATTGAAAGCTTAATCTATGTTGATGGTGAACAAGTCACAATTTCTTTCCCTTTGCAACTAAACAAAAAATGTTGACTCTGACAATTTTCCTGAATTGTAAGTGTAACAGAGATTTGTTTGCTTAGTTAATTCCTTGAAGGGCTTCCCAAGTGGCACTTGCTTAGTTACTCAGTCATGTCCAACTTTTATGACCCCATGAACTATAGTCTGCCAGGCTACTCTGTTCATGGGGTTTCTGGGCAGGAATACTGGAGTGGATTGCCATTCCCTTCTCTGAGGGATCTTCCCGAACCAGGGGTTGAACCTGGGTCTCCTGCATTGAAGGTAGATTCTTTACTATCTGAGCCACCAAGAACCTGCCTGCCAAGCATGAGACACAATAGACTCGAGTTCAATCCCTGAGTTGGGAAGATCCCCTGGAGGAGGGCATGGCAACCCACTCCAGTATTCTTGAGAAGATGAATTCTCCTTATTCTGGAGAATCCCACAGATAGAGGAGCCGACAGATAGAGGATGTGGCAGGTTACATCTGTAGGTCACATGAGTTGAACACAACTGAAACGACTTAGCATGCAAGCACAGACAATTCCCTGAAATCTGTGGTGTGTGAGTATGTGTGTTTCTGTGCTTGTGTGTGTACTTGGCTTGGTGAAGTGGTAGAAGGGGAAGAAAGGATGCTTGATCTCAGAGAAGCCTTACCTTTGCTTGAATACCCCAAATGGGAAAATAATGGCAAAAAGGAGAGGCGTACTTAGAACATTATTCTGGGTACTAAAAGACTGGTGAAAAAAGGTATGGTAGTTTTAAGAATTGGCTGCTGTTTTTTTGACAAGCGTCCCATCAAGGAGTATGTACCCTCTCCCTTTGAATCTCGGCTGGCTTCTGACCCCCTCAATAACCAATAAATGAAGTAGAAGCAATGCTGTGTGCCTCCTGAGGCAAGGCGAGAAAGGTGATATAGATTCAGCTTTTGGAACCTTGAGCCACCATGTAAGTTCCCATACTGCCATATTGAGAGAAAATCCATATCACACAAGAGGCCATGTGTAGGCGCTCAGAACCATGCAGGGTCTCAGCTGATAGGCAGCATCACCTATTAGCCATTTGAGTGAATATACCTCCAGATGATTCCAGCACATCTTTTCCTCCCGTGCCATAGTCAGTGCCAGCTGTTGAAACTTCCCGACTGAAGCCTCAAGTGTCACAGAGCAGAGGCAAGTCATATTTGCTGTGCCCTGTTAAAATTTCTGATCCACAAAATTCACAAGCATAATGAAATGGTTGTTTTAAGCCTCTAAGTTTTAGGGTAATTTGCTATATGGCAATAGTGATAAAATAGAAGGGACAAAAGGGAGTAGATTAGTCAGGTTCTAGGGGAAGAAAGCTGGGTTGTGAGATGACTTTGCTGAACAGAAGCAAATTTTCTAAACACACAGGTAGGTCATGAGTGAGCCCCAGGTGACAACACTTAACTGTTCTGATATCACCCTAGGAATTCTTCAGATATATTAACAAACACAAGAATGTAAAAGAATTAAAATACTAATGTTCTCTTATTTTTTTTTTTTCCTAAGCGGTAAGAAAAGGATTTATTCAGATACAGAGAGACGCACACTCCACAGACAGAGTGTGGGCCATCGTAGAGGGCAAATGCGGCCGTTCTCTTATTCTGTACAGTCTTTCATGAGTTTCTCCAGCTTCCATGGAATATTGCTGGGTGGCACAGTTCCTTTTCTTAGCACTCTTGGTGACACCTGAAGTATATTATTAATAATACTGACATGAAGTTATGTTAGGAAGATTAGTAAAAGTAATGACATCAAACATTAGAAGTTAACTTCACATAGAACATATGTGACTACAAACTCTACCACGTTGATCTAATTTGCAAATATTCAATAATACCACTTAACTCCTCTTGTAGGGCGTATATAAGCCCCTGAGCACATTTAGTCTGTGCTCAGTCATCTTGCATTTCCTGAGATGTGGAGCAAGCAGCAAATCTTCAAGTTCAAACCCAGGTGAACTGTTGTCTGTCTTCACCATTGCTCCTGAATCCACTGTCTGCTTTTTGTCTGTGAACATTTTTACCTCTTGCTTCCGATCATCTTCAGCAATACAGACCAAGCAGTAGCCATCAACTGTTGAAATTATTCTCTGTATAACTTTCTGAGGCTGCAGAGCTATGGCTACACAAACTTCTTTAAATATATTTATTTGGTTGCGCTGGGTCTTAGTTGCGGCACACAAGATCTTTGATCTTCTTTCAGCATACACATCTTTTAGTTGCAGCATGTGAACACTAAGCTGCAGCATATGGGAACTAGTTCCTTGACTAGGATTCTAACCCGGGCCACCTGTATTGGGAGCTCAGAGTCTTAGTCACTGGACCACCAGGGAAGTCCCTACACAAATGTTTTCTGATATTGATGGGGGAGAGGAAACTTGAAGTTTTTGCAGATGGTTGCCAACTTGTTTATCCCTTCACTGTATTGCTTTCCTTTATTGGCCAGAGAGTTGCTCTTGTTTCCATTGGGCTTTTTGGGGGAAGAAAAACAGGAGTCCTGTTTTTCAGGACTCTCTTATGACATGCATGTATTGTACTAAGGGTAAATAAGAATCAAGCTGGATCAACATTTAATGATAACTTAAATGAGTTAAAATTGAACTTTCTTTTATTCTCCATAACTGAACCTATGTTGTTGATGAGTCCTTATTCCCTCTGATAGTAGAAAACACTTGTAACGGGATCTATAAATGAAAATTTAAGCTAAGATCATAAGATGACAAATGCTAGATGTCAGAGTGGATTGTGAGGATTTGTAAAATTTCAAGGGAAGTTTCTAAATCTTTTTCATATCCAAGTTCTAAAGGATAGGGTTGGAAATGCGAAGCAAGGATTGGATAGAGGATGTCTTTGAAGAGAGCTCTGTTGTGAGCCCTCCCTGCCTCCTTTCTGTTCAACTAAATCTGGTGGGAATAGCTCCTCAGGAATCTTGCTATGAAATTCATAGTTGAGGGTGGGGTGGGGTGGGGTGTAGCTCTGTGAACTGATGTCTGACTTTTGAGGGAAAAATGTAAAAGACAGGAATGTGGACTATCCAGCTGATCCAAGGTGGGAGCAAAGGATGTGTTTGTGTGTTTTCTCAATCAGATGTGATCATTGGGAGAAAAGACAGGCCTGAGGCTCTCTGAGGCCTGGTGTGCTGCAGTCCATGGGGTTGAGAAGAGTCATGACTGAGTGACTGAACTGAACCGAGGCTCTTTGAAATCCCAAGCCTGGACTGAATGATGGGAACCCAAGGGAAAGAATGGACTGTGGAATGTCAAGGGGGAGCAACTAGCAGGGTGGGGGGTGGGGTGGGAGAGATGCATCCACTAGGACTAGAAACAAAATAGAATGTTTCCAGTGAGGATTTCTAGAGGGAGTCCTAAAAGGGACCATACATTTAAAGCCAGCTTTAAACATCTATCCAATCAGAGGGCAAGGACCATTTAATGACAGTTTCAATTAGCTAATAACTTTCCTGTTCTCCCTTCCTGCTCCCGGTTTCCTTCTCTCCTCCTGCTTTGACCCTTGAGAAGTTGAATAACACATAGCAAAATAAGACATAGGTGAGAAGGAGTAGAAGCTTAGGGTGGAGAAATGAAATCATATTCCAGTCTCTGGTTGACTTACCTAAAAAGACCTCAGTTGGAAGAGGGGAGAAGTTAAATTTAATGTTTTGGTAGTTACTTGAGATTGCATACTTTCATATTCCTTTTGAGACTTTGTTTGCAACTCAATGTGACCATTTGGGGTTTTTATCATCTAGGAGTGACCAGAAAAGTCTAGGACTACCTGAATTTCATTCTGGGTGAAAGGAGGAGGGAACCAAGGAACAGACTCTTCACTTGCAATTTTAACTTCCCATCTTGTCCCAACCTAGAAAGATCTTTTATCCTTCTAGGGGTAAAAAGACGCCCTTTCTTTCAATATGGAACCATTGGTATGGGTATCACAAAATTCTCTGATTAGTCTTTTAGGTTTTAGCTGAAATCTTACAAGTCAAGTCCTGCTGCATTTCAAAATAAATTAATCACTGTATTTTCTCAAGGACTTGTAACTCAGATCCTTTGCTTTTGTTTTCAGACTGTCTCTTTTGTGAGCTGAGGGAGCAACTTAATTGGTTTCCTTATTCCAGGCTAGGTAGGTAAGTAGCCTCAGGGAAACTAGGAATTACTACCAGTTAGGAGACCAAAATTGCATTTGTTTACTATTTTAAAAAATGTTGTTCTGCCTCACACCAATATTAGCCAGCCTCATGGCATGTAGTTCCACTGGTCTCCATTTGGCTTATAATGTACTAAGGTAGGGGCTTCCCAGGTGGGCTCAGCAGTAGAGAATCTGCCTGCAAAAGAGGAAAGGCGAGTTTGATCCCTGGGTCAGAAAGATTTTCTGGAGTAGGAAATGGCAACCCATTTCAGTATTCTTGCCTGGAAAAATCCCATGAACAGAGGAGCCTTGTGAGCTACATCACAAAGAGTCAGATTATATGGACCTTTGTTGGCAAAGTGATGTTTTTGCTTTTTAATACTCTGTCTAGGTTTCTCATAGCTTTTCTTCCAAAGAGCAAGCATTTTAATTTCATGGCTGCAGTCACCATCTGCAGCAATTTTGGAGCCCTAGAAAATAAAGTCTGTCATGGTTTCCACTTTTTCCCCATCTATTTGCCATGAAGTGATGGGACCGGAAGGTCGGTGGTACCATTTGTGATGTTTCTGAGGTATACGAGCAGGTGTAGAAATATCTGTTGAAATATCAGGTGTAAAAATACCATTTCAGCAATTGTAGTGACTCAGTTCAGTTCAGTTCAGTTGCTCAGTCGTGTCCGACTCTTCACGACCCCATGAACCACAGCATGCCAGGCCTCCCTGTCAATCACCAACTCTCAGAGTCCACCCAAACTCATGTCCATTGAGTCAGTGATGCCATCCAGCCATCTCATCCTCTGTCGTCCCCTTCTCCTCCTGCCCTCAATCTTTCCCAGTATCAGGGTCTTTTCAAATGAGTCAACTCTTCGCATGAGGTGGCCAAAGTTTTGGAGTTTCAGCTTCAACATCAGTCCTTCCAATGAACACCCAGGACTGATCTCCTTTAGGATGGACTGGTTGGATCTCCTTGCAGTCCAAGGGACTCTCAAGAGTCTTCTTCAACACCACAATTCAAAAGCATCAACTCTTCGGCGCTCAGCTTTCTTTATAGGCCAACTCTCACATCCATACGTGACTACTGGAAAAACCATAGCCTTGACTAGACAGGCTATTGTAGACAATGTAATGAGCTTTAAACCAACTTTTTCACTCTCCTCTTTCACTTTCAGGAATTATTACTTCCTTCAATTTGTGGATTTATGGGATCTCAACTGGTGAAGTAAAATAAAGTAAAATCAAAGTCAAATGGTACTAGAGGAGGTGCTAGGGAAAGACCTTTATTATTGGTCAATATGATATGGCAATTTTAAATCTCACCTCAACTTGCAACATTGTGTGTTAGAGTCATCATTATCTTGAGTTATGGAGCCAGAAGCTCTTTTTATATTTAGTTCCACAAATCTTACGCTTGTGGTTAAAAAAAGAAAAAGAGTGAAGTTTAGGTACAGATGGAATAATATCTCAAATAAAGTTTTGGACTGCAGTTCCTTAAGAAACATGGAATAACGTGGTTCAATCAGTATTCTGAAATCAACTATATGCTACACATAGTATAGTGTTTTCTTTTATTCTTGAAGATGGGGTAACATTTTAATGATTAGAAACTGGGAAAATCTTATTGGCCACACTCCTTGAAAGATCTTTGATAATTTGTACCATTCTTCCAGGCTATCATTTATGGTTACTTATTGGTTGATTCCTTAAACTCAATTTGTTATAAATACAGATACCATAGGGACAACTTTGTGCTTCAGTGAAAAACTATACACTCTCTAGGGGATGTCTTTCCATGTTTTCTGGTTTTGATTTTTTATGAGCTTTTCACAATTCTATAAATTATTAAAAGTTGATTGTAGTGTGAAACAGTTCTTGTTTATAGATGTGCAAATTCTGTCCTGTCTAGTAGAGGTGCAATTGACTACTCTCCCCTACTACAGAAAAAGCTAGTTTTGCCTCTGTTTGCATGTTCATTTCACAATTTCTTGACTCCATGGAAATTTGTGCTTTTTTGACTTCTCCTTTCAATTGGTTGTAATACCTCCTTACTTTCCTCATTGAGTTAAATAAAATTTTTAATTTAACACATTCATTTTCATAACTGCATGAGATGATTTTACCTTAAAAATTATCTTTTGACAATGTGTTGTCAAAAATATTAGTGTCTGGCAATCCATGTATTGCTCACCAATGTCGTGAAGTGGTGATGATTGCAGCAGAGATTTGATATGGAGCAATGAGTTTTAAATCAGAGTTTCTTGCTCATTTATCTTGGAATATCAGTGGCTTTGGTGATTTTGCTGTGTAGCCTGTTATTTATGGGCAACAGATAAAAAGGCAAGGAATGTGCATGTTTGGGGCAAGAGAATTCTGATGACTGCGAAACTATTATGGAATCCCTTAGAAACTCCCTCTGGTCACCTTTCCATTGTTGAACCAGAATGAAAGCACCAAAAAATCAACATCAAATTACAGCAGGCAAGGCCACCCATACCTCTCTCTGCTTCAGGGCATCCAGAAGGAGTTCTTTTCTGATAATATCAGCAGAGATCATCTCCTAGAAGCTTAGAAAAATGTAAAGGCTGGTTTCTGTATTTAACTAGGAGACTTCTGATGTTTTCTGATGGCAAATTAAAAAAAACCAGAGTGGTTCCTTGGCATGAAAATCTCCAAATACAGAATATTATTATAGCAGCAAGTCATGAAAAACGTCTGACATAGGTTGACACCCATGACCTTGTCAACATTGATGGGAACTTGTGTGGAAACCAACTGTTGTCCTCTTTGAAGTCTGAAGGTTTGAGTAGACTCTCGCTGCTTTGCTAGGGCGCTGACACTGATTTGTTCTGATATCTCCCCTTTAAGATTCTCTTAGCAATTTGGCTGCTGCACAAATGCTTCTAGGGGCATGTGCTACCATTCCTCACAAATACAGTCACGTACTTGGCCTTATAGTTTTTGACACAGAAGAAAGCAATGCCAACTAAAGTGTAGTGTAGTCACTTGTTGAAGTGTAAACACATTCTAAGGAGGTATGTTTTCCCCATCTATTGGCCTCATCTATCAACTCCACTTTTGATACTACTTGGTCAGTCCTCTGACAGGAAGGGAGAAAGTGTCATGTGTGGTCACCTTAAAGTCTAGTTAGAGCAGAGATGTCATATAAGCCTGGCACATTTCTCTGAACACTTTCTTGGTGATGAGAAGAGAGTCACCCCCATCTAACCTTGATAATAATTATTTAAATAATTGTTGCACAGTTGCTTCATATGAAACACATTCATGTTTCATGTTTTAATCTGGAAGTTGAAGCCACTTTGTAAGAGCCTTGTGTCTACTGCTACGGCTCCAAATTTTGATAAAATGATTCCTAAATTTACATGATTGGGATCATCACTAAAGTTCCTACGTTGGAGGTAGCTTTGTTTACCACCTCAGTTTCCATAACTGTAAAGTGGCATAGTAATCACCACTTCGTAGATTGTTTTAAGTATTTAAAATACTGTATGTAAACTACCCAGCACAGTAGTAGGCCCATAATACGGCATCTACTCTAAATTGGTTAAGACGTAAGTCTTGGTAATAGACAAGAGCTCCAACCATGTGAGCCAAGACAGATGCTGTCTGAAGGACTCCCATGACTTGGGTCAGGGAGAGGTCGGGTAGTCCTGGCTACTTGAAATTCCAGGGCTCATGCCTAGCAGAGTACACCTGATCTACAGGCTGAAGGGCCTGGGGCTGCTGATAAGGACTGGCTTAGAACAGGCCTGGGACTGAGGCTACCTCCTATGGAGGTCAGAGGACAAAAAGGACATTCGGAGAAGGCAGAAAATGTCAGTACTCTTTGTTGGTAAGATTCACCTGTGATCTAGTGGAATGGTCTTTTCTCTAAGGAGACTGGATCTTTTGGGAGGATACTGAATTCTCAAATGTGTGTGTGGGGTTATATGTCTTGCAATTTTACTGTTGCAGGAGGAGAGAACATTAGCAATCATGACATTTATTCATAGAATCCTTCCACTAACCTGTATTATTACATGCAATTCTGCCACAAATGTGAATATTATCATTTTTGCTTAGTACATGAGGAAGAGAATGTAATCAGATGACTGGGCCATATTACATTTGGGACTAGAATCTAGGTAACCTTTCTCCTAGGCCAGAGCATTTCCAATTTGTATAGGTTTAAAAATAAAATGTTCTGAAAGGGTTTAACTGTTTGGCAAGAAATACGATAGTGCTTAGAAGATGAAGTGTATGTGAGGAGCCATTAAATCTTGGAAATTTCTAATGGTGTAGATGAGTCAGAACTGACTTAAATAAGTTATTCTTGAGGTCTTAACTATCACCAAACTTTTACTAAAAAATGTCATTATTACTTATAGTTGGTCTTAGCTTACTGTATGAAGTTAACTAAATTATGAAGAGGCTCTTCCATATTTTACAGTAGCATGCATAAAAGAAAAATTTCCTAATGTCTTGGGAATTAGAAGGATAGCTATTTCTAGTGACTAATCAAATGGGCCAAACTAATTTGATTACAAAATGATAAGTCTTGAAACAAATGTGACAAAATGTTAATGTTTGCTAATTCAGAGTGGCAGTTAAAGGGTATTTGTTGTATTACTCTTTGTATTACTCATATGTATGAAAAATTTCTTTACTAAAAAGAAGTGTAAGGTTTTTTGCAGTACTTATCACTTTGTACTAAAATTATTATATTAACATTGCTGCATGTCTGTGACTTCCAGCATGTAGCAGAGATCATGACTTATTCATCTTTGTATTCACAACATCTTTAATAAAATATGAAATCATACATAATGACTGCATAAATAAGTAAATGATCAAGTTAATGAACAAGATAAATAAAGAGCAGAATGTGTGTGGCAAAAAATAAATAAAAAAAAAAAATAAAATAAAATAAAAGGTATTGAAGAGATTTTTGGTACTGATAGTAGGGCTTATTTTCCTCTGTGACCTGTGGCAGATTTTTAAAACTTGTTTTTAATTGGAGGATAATTGCTTTACAATGTTGTATTGGTTTCTGCCATATATAAACATGAAACAGCCATAAGTATGCACATATCCCCCGCCTCTTGAATCTCCTTCCCAACCCCCACCCCAGCCCATCCCTCTAGGTTGTCACAAAGCACCTGATTGAGCATCTTGTGGTATACAGCAATTTCCCACTAGCTTCACTAATAGCTTAGTTGGTAAAGAATCCGCCTGCAATGTAGGAGACTCTGATTCAATTCCTGGGTTGGGAAGATCTCCTGGAGAAGGGATAGGCTACCCACTCCAGTATTCTTGGGCTTCCCTTGTGACTCAGCTGGTAAAGAATCTGCCTGCACATGCGTGAGACCTGGGTTCGAGCCCTGGGTTGGGAAGATCCCCTGGAGAAGAGAAAGCCTACCACTCCAGTATTCTGGCCTGGAGAATTCCATGGACTGTAAAGTCCATGGGGTCACAAAGAGTCGGACACGACTGGGCAACTTTCACTTTCATCTGTCTTACATATGGTAATGTATATGTTTCAGTGCTACTCTCTTAATTCCTTCCACCCTTTTCTCGCCCCGCTGTGCCCTACAAGTCTGTTCTCTGTGTCTGCCTCTCTATTCCTGCCCTGTGAATATACTTGTGGGATTTTTAAAACTGCACAACAGCCTGTGGGTAACTTTTAATTGAACCTCTATGTAGATTACACACTGAGTAAGATTTTATGGCAGAATTTATGTTCCCAGTCCCAGGGAAACCTTGCCCAACTGTGCACTTTTTGACATAGCAAACAGTTCAATAAACAGGATGGTTCTGGATTTGTCTGAAGCTAGCTGTGTGGCTTTAGGCAAGTTTCCTAGTCTTAAAAAAGACTGTCATTCTGTGGACTTCTCTGGTGGTGGCTCAGATGGATTCATTGCAAAGAATCCATCTGCAATGCAGGAGGTCTGGGTTTGATCCCTGGGTCGGGAAGATACTTTGGAGGAGGAAATGGCAATCCTCTCCAGTATTTTTGCCTGGGAAATTCCACCAACAGAGGAGCCTGGTGGGCTACAGTCCACGGGGTTGCAAAGAATTGGATACAACTGAGCAAATAACACACACACACAGTCGTTTTAGCCTTAGTGTCTTAAGTGATCTGTGACGACCTCCTTCAGCTCTGAGTAATAATGATACTGTGCTCCAAACACTATATTTTACAGACAGCGTCATTTGTGGGTATTGCCCTCCTTTGATAGCAGAGGACCCTGAAGCTCGAAGAGATAAACAGATTTGCCAAGGTCACAGATGGAAGACCAGTTTTCAGTGCAGGTTGGGAACCTCGAAGTCCTTGCTGTTCTCCTGTGCAAGGTCACCCATCAGTTTGTCTCTCCTCCTTCACTGGTGAGAAGTCAAAAAATTCTTAGGGTAGCAACCTCTGGTATGGAGGTTCCCCCTCAGGCATGTGCAGGATACCTGTTGAGGAACACGGAAGAATGTCTCCACTTTGATTTATATTTTTCTCATACTTGAAGCTTTTCTATTTGGGGGGTGTATTTTAAAAATGTATATGATGTATAAATACATTGATTTACACACATCATACCTGGAGGTTTGTGGGCTAGTCAGTAAACTTGTTTTTTTCTGAAAGAAAAAAGTTTTAGAGAGCACTGATTGTCAATCTAATTTTAATTTTTCATTAAAAAGTTATTGTGAAAATAAATAGACCATAAAAATATTGTATAATAGAAAGACAGTTGCAGACAGTTCTATTTGGATTATTTGACCTTTTAGATTATTTTTACTTTTAGATTATCTGGGGCCACTGTTTTACATCAGAGCAGATGCCAGGAGGCTGATTGAAGAAGAGATGTCTGCTTTGTGTGGGTATTATTTGACTTTCTATTTTTTTTTTTTTTTTCTTTTGGCCTCACTGCTCAGCATGTGGGATCTTAGCTCTCCAACTATTGACTGAACCCGTGACCTCTGCAGTGGAGTCTTACCCACTGGATCACTGGGGAAGTCCCTACTTGACTTTCATAATCTTGCTTTTATTGATATTCTGGTCATAATAATAGCTGCTGTTTAGATATCTGTGCCAGGTATAGTCATAAGCATTTTAAGTTGTATCTCATTTAATCCTCTCCATGGCTCTGTAAGTCAAGAATAATAGCTCCATTTTATAGAAAAGGAAATTGAAATTTAGTAAAGTGCTGAGACTTGCTCAAGATTACCCATTTAGAAATTGAACTTTGATTTTTCTGACTCCATAATTCACTTCTTTCTTGTTTGGTAATCTCTGTTAAACATGTTAGATATATTTGTTAACATATTGATTTTATAAAAATCAAGATTTTTTTGTTTCTCCTTTAGAGTCATTAAAATGGATCCTACAATACACATCTCATCTAAACTTCAACACAAAATTTCCAAAGTACTCATATAAGAGATAATTCTAAAAAAATTATGTTTTATTTCTTTTTCTCCTCCTTAAATAGAGATAAAACTAAACTCTGAAAGGGTTACCTAATTAGCATATTTTATGAACAACTATATCACTCTCAAGACTCTAAAGTATTAAATATTGAATTATTAGAAATAACTTAAAGTAGATAATTTTTGTATTTGATATAGGAAGAGTTAAGGCTGTAAATTATTTTATTGTCTATTTAGGTTTGCTACATAATTTCGATTTGTCCCATTAGTTTCTATCAGAAATTGAATACATTGTTTTGTCAACAGAAGGCAAATTACTTACTAATGTTAGGTTAACAAAAAGCAAACAAAGATACAGGAAAAAATCTATTAATTATGTGTGAAATAATATTTACTAATTTGATCTGGCTTTGTAAGATATAATTCACTTTCAGTGAACAAGTCATAGACTTAAGTAATACTCAATGGAGATTTTGGAAAATGGCAAATCACATAGAAAAGAATTTCAGGGATAAAAAAAATTAAATTTGGCCACTGGGTATCCATCTTGATCCATATTCACTAGTAGTTAGGGCAAGAGAAATAAATCTTTTAAGTGACTTCAGCTTTTCTTTGTAGTTCTCTTTCCAGAGAGTTAAGGGAATGCTTTTATTTAATAACTAACACAGTAACACATTTTCTCTTTCAAAGTCTTTGTGATTTCTTTCACCACCATGAACAATCTTCAGAAAATCTGAAGAGAAAAAAAGACTTAAAAAAAGCAGCAAAAGAACCCCTTTAACAAAAATGGAGTCTTTTGGGGCTAAGCTGTGTCTTGACTGACTGTGTAAGACAGCCCTGGGTCACTTTATTTCTGCACAGTACTCTCACTATATAAAATTTCAAAGTCTTATAGGTCATATATTGGTCTGGAAAATATAGCTTTCTTAGTGAAATGGTACATTTTTTTAAATTATTACTTTTTCAAACTTGGAAAAAAATTAAACTACAAAAGGTATATAGTGTGAGGGAGACATATCACCCCCATGATCGCCTTACATTTACCTCTTTCTAATGTATCCTAGGAGTACATCAAGGCTGTATATTGTCACCCTGTTTATTTAACTTCTATGCAGAGTACATCATGAGAAATGCTGGGCTGGATGAAGTACAAGCTGGAATCAAGATTGCCTGGAGAAATATTAATAACTTCAGATATGCAGATGACACCACCCTCATGGCAGAAAACGAAGAGGAGCTAAAGAGCCTCTTAATGACAGTGAAAGAGGAGAGTGAAAAAACTGACTTAAAACTCAACATTCAGAAAACTAAGATCATGGCATCCAGTCCCATCACTTCATGGGAAATAGATGGGGAAACAATGGAAACAGTGACAGACTTTATTTTCTTGAGCTCCAAAATGACTGCAGATGGTGACTGCAGCCATGAAATTAAAAGACTCTTGCTCCTTGGAAGAAAAGCTATGGCCAACCTAGACAGCATATTAAAAAGCAGAGACACTACTTTGCCAACAAAGGTCCATCTAGTCAAAGCTATGGTTTTTCCAGTAGTCATGTATGGATGTGAGAGTTGGACCATAAAGAAGGCTGAATACCGAAGAATTGATGCTTTGAACTGTGGTTTTAGAGAAAACTCTTGAGAATCCCTTGGACTGCAAGGAGATGGATATAAATCAGTCGTGAATATTCATTGGAAGGACTAACGTTGGAGCTGAAGCTCCACGACTCTGGCCACCTGATGAAAAGAACTGACTCATTGAAAAAGACCAAAATGCTGGAAAGATTGATGGCAGGAAGAGAAGGGGATGACAGAGGATGAGATGGTTGGATGGCATCATCAACTTGATAGACATGAGTTTGAGCAAGGTCCGGGAGTTGGTGATGGACAGGGAGGCCTTTCATGCTTCAGTTCATGGGGTTGCAAAGAGTCGGACATGATTGAATGACTGAACTGGATTGACTTGAATGTATCCTGGAATCTGGATATACTCTATGCATACATAAACACTTACTGTACATATCTCCTTCCATTTGCAGGTACACAAGTGGCACAATATACATGCCATTCTGAAACTTAAAAAAAATTATTAGTGTATCTTAGAAGTTGCTTCATATTAGTTAATATAGATCTGCCTCATTCTGAATTGAGACCATACTTTTTTAAAGATGGGGCTTCCCTGGTGGCTCAGATGGTAGAAAATTCACCTGCAATGCAGGAGACCAGAGTTTGATCCTTGAGTCAGGAGGATTCTGGGAGAAGGAAATAGCTACCCAGTCCAGTATTCTTATCTGGAGAATTATGGGCAGAGGAGCCTGGTGGGTTACAGTCCATGGGGTTGCAAAGAGTCAGACATGACTGAGCGATTAACACTTTCACTTTTTAAAAAAAAATAGTAATTGGTGCTCTGATGTGCTCATCTCTTAGGATTTTAAAAGTGGCACTGAAGGCAAGAATCTGGTTGGATGTGCCAATCCAGATTAGAGGAAATGGAACACAGAAAAGTTCGAAACCCTTACCTCGGATGGTCTGCAAGTCTTTGATGCCCCTTTTCTCTTCCTCCTTCCAAACGCCTCCAACAATCCTGAACAGAACTCTGACTTCTGTTATCTTACACTCCCTGATAAGTCTTTTTAGAAGCTGATGGTCTACTTATGCCAAGCCACAGCCATATGATGGTCCCTGAGACACACCATAGCAGAAGAAAAGATACCACAAAACTAGATAAAGCTAGATATTTGCAAATAACATTAAAAAAAAAAAGCCATCTCATTTGCATTAAAACAATGGAGCTTGATTTCATTCATTTCTGAACTGCTAAACTGGATTGAGCATTTTTTCGTTTTCTCAAATTTAGTAATTTGACTTAAGTCTGTTATCCTGTAAACAGGGTTACCCAAAATGAGTCTCTATAATTATGGTGGGTTGCTGTGGCCCCAGATGTACCTTTTCATTGTGTTAGACTGACATTGAAACCATTCTGGACAAAGGATCGGTAATATTTCCAAAACCAGTGGAATCATGTTGTGTTGAGATATAGTCTTAACAGGTAGCTGATGATTCCTGACTTTCTGGCCTTGCTCTACTCAGTTCTTGGGTTTCAATATCCCCTCCCATCCCAAGCCCCTTGGGAGACTTTATCTAGGTTTTGAATTCATTTGGTTTTGAGCACTTTCAGTCTTGCTCTCTATCCCTTGGGATCATTAGAGTACCCTGGGAGTTAAGTACTGGGGCGTACTTTTTTACCAAGCTGTGTTTTCTTTCTCAGTACAGGTCCCTTGGTTGGTGAAAGGACCTTTGAAAAGACTCAGGGCTTCCATAAATGGTATAAAACTGGCCTATTTGGAGCAACTCTGTTGCTTTGCCCTCTAAGAATTAGGAGACATGGTTGGCACTTGTGTCCAGAGGGGAATGTTGGATGTTTTAGGCCCTGTTAGGATGTTCAGAGGCTGCCCTTGATTTGCAGCTAAAGTCTCTAGTGGCCTCCGAAGCATCCATTACACCTTGACTGGGAATAAGTTGAAGTCAAGGCAGCCCAGTAGGTTGATATGCAGGCTTCTGGAGCAGTGTTTCAATGCATCTTTAAACTTTGCTGCTCTTTAACTTATCAGACCTTGAAAGCATTAATGCAGCTTCTCTAAGAGTCCAGCATAAATGAGGAGGGCCAGAGGTGCCAGCAGCACGAAGAGTGGCTCTCAGGTCCCCACCAACAGTGATGCAGAAGAATGAGTTCCCTTTCTGGATTGCTCAGGGGAACTTTGGCCTCTAGCTTCTACTTCTGCCTTCAGCTGGGAACTGCTGCCAAAAACCAGGGTCAGATTAGCCTTTTGGAAAGACAAGTATGAGAATTAGTGTCATTTCTCACATGCCTTTGGGCTAGATAGTAACAGTTTGTTCATCTGTGAAATAAAAAATGATAATAATGGCACTGTCTGTGAAAGCAATGAGATGTTTATAAAGAATTTGGCACAACTCTCAATAAATAGAGGTCACTAGCATTAAGAGTTGCTTTAGTAGTTACCTGAACAGGGTAACTTTAATTGTTCTTTGTCTGAAAGAGGACCTGCCCTCCTGATGTGATGCATGACGTTTTATAACTAAAAATTCACTTTTGGGGCTTCCCTGGTGGCTTAGGATCCCTGATGGTGAGCAGGGTCCTGGGCAAATGGGCCTCGGGCAAACCAGCCATTTTCGGAGGTAGTAAGAGAGGGAAGAGAGGCCGGAAGAGGGCATGTTGTGAGGGAAAGAGGTCCTCACAGCCTGTGGGAGGATCCCTGGGGACAGATGCCTCCGTCACCTTTGAATGACCTTGTTCTTTCAGCTTTTGGTAGAAAGATCTCTGGCCTGGAGACCATCTCCAGTCCTCGTTTGCTGTGTGACCTTGGGCGGGTCACTACTTCTCTCTGGGCCCCAGGTATCCCTAAAACTTCCTCCAACGCTAAAACTCTTTAATTTTGCAGGAAAGCTTGTGCAGTTACAAAACTGGTCGATCTACTCAGGCTACGTAGCCGAAGTGACCCAGACTCGAGTGAATCTTTCTTCAGTCATGGGCGGAATGAGGCGACCTATTTAATTGAGTCACTTTTATTCCTTTATCATCAGTTGCAAATTGCATGACTCAAGGCTCATTAATGTTTTTCTAAAATTATCGTGGGATTCCTGTCCTAATTCCTGGCTGTCTTTAAAAATTAGAGATGGGGTGAATGCTGAGCTTGTAGGATTGTCTCCAGTCTCGTTACTGCTGAGGCTGTCTTTCCTTTGATCCAGATGGTGTGGTGGCTTGATTCTCCCAGTACCTGGCTGAATTTCGGACATGGTTAAGAACCAGCTGGTTGAGGTTCAATGCAGACAAGATGGATGTGATGCTGCTAGGCAGGGGCATACTTGGAGATTAAGGGAGGGAAAGTCCAAACTCAGTCAAGTATATAAATGTTATATTACTCTTCCACTGTTTGAGAACTGTTGATGGGCCAATAATTTCGAGTTTGGATGAGATTAAAAAATCATGTCAACAATGTAAAAATTATCAAAACAACAATTTGTGATAATTTGATAAAATGGAGCCACTGGATAAAACTGTATGTAACAGTTACAAAAAGGAAAACCAAAAGTGTTCTTTGCAGAATCAAAAGGCTTTGCAGAACCAAAATATACATGTTTTGGGGTGGTGTTAATAAAAATCAAACTGAGAAAAAGATGACGCTAATTGTCGCATAGATGTGGGACTTCCACATGTAATGTATTACTGCTTTGTAATTTACATGCTGCCTGCTACAGTAAAGGTAAAACTCAATTTATCTAAAATGTCATTTTTAAAAATAGGTGAAGTATTTTAACATTTAGGTATTCTCAATTGAATTAGTAGTTACCCATAAATTTTTACCCACACATCATGTGCAGGTTGTCACTTTTAAATAAAAATTTAAGGAAATAGTCTCAAAAGGGACTCTGAAAATTGTTAGATACAAGATTTGGTTTTAGGGTTTTGAATATACTGTATTAATCTATTTCATTCAGACAGACCCAGAGTCTAAATTGTTGCAAATATTTTCTTGATGCATTTTGAGAGGTACTTTTTTGAACTGCATAACATGTGTGTATAGTATTCCTTTTATCTGAATCAGGTATTGGTCCTGAATAAAAGGTTGTATTTCTTAGGTACATGTAAATTTCCAGGTTTATTTATTGGTTAGTTTGGGGTACTGGTTGAAGAAAAATTGAGACCTTAAAATACTTTTGTTAAAAGCAAAATAGTAACTTTGAGGGGTTTGTGTGTGTGTATATGTGTATTCATTGGAAGGACTGATGCTGAAGCTGAAACTCCAATATTTGGCCACCTCATGCAAAGAGTTGACTCATTGGAAAAGACCCTGATGCTGGGAAAGATTGAGGGCAGGAGGAGAAGGGGACGACAGAGGATGAGAATGGCTGGATGGCATCACCGACTCAATGGGCATGAGTTTGAGTAAACTCCGGGAGTTTGTGATGGACAAGGAGGCCTGGCATGCTGCGAACCATGGGGTCGCAAAGAGTCGGACACGACTGAGCAACTGAACTGAACTGAACTGAACTGATGTGTGTATTGCAACCTCTATAAAATTGTTAAATAACTTTTTTAATGGAATATGCAATAAATTGCTTAAAAATAGTTTCCCAGTATAATAGCAATTTTGAATAACTTAATGTGGTAAAAGTTAATGTAAGTTTGCCTGAAAATAAGGAAGCCTTTAGGTGGGGAATGGGAGCTAAAGAGGCATTTATTCAAGCTTTGTAATGATTTTTTTTTGGGGGGGACATTAGCCACAAATCTCACATAGAATTAACCACACCTTTTTGCTTAACTGTAAACATTTTACAGAACTACCTAACAGAATTCTAACAGAACTACCATTTTGGATATCATAATAATAAGGACTGTAAACTATAATAATTTTAAACAGCTCATGTGTAATGGTGAATTTTTTCATGCCTTCAACTCTGTAATGTTCCCTTTTCTGCTCCTCTGGTATCAGCAGTCTTTAAAGATTTATTTTTTGGTGACCCAAGTATAAATATTGAGTGTTTGTATTTGGATACAAAGAAGACATCTATTAAATTAATCCAAAGAACTCAGGGTAAGAGGTGATGATAACAAGGAGGTAGATTCTGGTTTGCTAAAAAGAAGAATGTTCTAAACATTAGAGGTTTTTTTGGAGAAGAACAGCCTTTTAATGAGACATTGAGTACATTGGAGGTGTTTAAGCATAGGCAGGAAAGCCTGGTAGTGGGGAAACAGAATGAGGAACTCCTACCTAGACAGTTTAGAAACTGACTAAAGACCTCTAAGTTCCCATCCAACATTAAAATTCTGTGACTAATGAATAGTTAATTTATACATATTTGATACTGAAGAGGTATACAAGATTTTGAGAAAGACTTTGCATTCTTTAAGACCCAGGTTTGACCCCTGGGTTGGGAAGATCCCCTAGAGAAGAAAATGCCAACCTACTCCAGTACTTTTGCCTGGAGAATCCCATGGACAGAGGAGCCTGGCGGGCTACAGTCCAGGGGTTGCAAAGAGTTGGACACGACTGAGCGACTAACGCATGACACATGACTGGTGGCTCAGTGGTAGAGAATCCACCTGCCAGTGCAGGAGACATGGGTTCGATCCCTGATCCAGGAAGATCTCACGTGCTACAGAGCAATTAAGCCTGTGTGCCACAACTATTGAACCTGTGCTCTCGAGCCTGGCAGCTGCAACTACTGAGCCACATGCTGCAACTACTGAAGCCCGTGCACCCTAGAGTCCAAGTGTTCAGCAACAAGAGAAGCCACTGCAGTGAGAAGCCTGTGCATCACAACTAGAGAGTGGCTCCCACTCCCTGCAACTAGTGAAGAGCCTGTGCAGCAGCAAAGACCCAGTACAGCCAAAAAAGTACTTATAAAAATCAAAATGTCTTGGTAAGTGGAAACACCTCCATGAGCGAGAACAGTGAGAACTGGCAGCCATTTACACATTAGTCAGAGTAAACTAATCTTATTTTGATAGGGAGCAAGAGGGGCACTGGGTCCTTTGGAGAAGAGAGAAGTTTTCCCACCCAATAGAGGAAAAGCAAAGATTATTAGGGCTCTGGCCCCTACAGAGAAACTTCTTCGACTTTAGGGTTATATACAGAGTTCCTCTATTTCGTTGATGTCTGTGCCTCTTTGGAAAGAAATGTCATCTAGTGATCTATGTGTATTTAGTCTCATGGTTCCCTCGCTCCATTATTAATCACTCATTAACTTATTTGCTTAACTTAGAGCAAGACTGGAAACAGTGTGGGAGCAGGGACCCCAGATTTGCTCTTATTAGCACATGTATAATGCCATTATCAATATTTGTCTTTGAAGGAATACAATAGGCATTATACACACACACACACACACACACATATACATATATGTACACAAACTCTCTCCCTCTCTCTCTCTGTATATATATGTGTTAGTCACTCAGTTTTGTCTGACTCTTTGCAGCCCTATAGACTGTAGCCCAACCAGGCTTCTCTGTCCATGGAATTCTCCAAGCAAGAATACTGGAGTGGGTTGCCTTTCCTTTCCTGATCCAGGAATCAAACCCGGGTCTCCTACATTGCAGGCAGATTCTTTACTGCTTGAGCCACCAGGAAGGCCCCCTTTTGTTCCAATATGGTGCTTATTGAATAATATTCAACATAGCTGAGTTGTCAAACAATAAATGCCTGGGATAGCAGCTAGGTAAGACCAATACATATCTGCAAATTTTATCTGGAGCTAATTACTCAGAAAAGACACAGTTCAATTGCATGAATATTTATACTTTCTAAAATGAATCTATCTGATTAGAAGTCAGAATAGGTGGTTACCCTTGGGGAAAGTGACCGAAAGGGTCAAAGGGGAGCTTTCTGTGATGTTGATAATGTTATATTTCTTGGTCTGGTGCTGACTACATGAATTAACTTATGAAAAATTCATCTAACTGTATACTTAATGATTTGTATGTGTTTTTTATTCTTTAATTTTAAAAGTTTACTTAGAAGAATATAGATTGTCTGGTTACCATCTATATGAAAGACCTTTAGGTGCTATATTTTATACTTTCATTAAAGTAAAAATTGAAGCAAGTAATGGGAAGGCAGAGGTGCAATGATTGTATTTAATCCCCCACTGTTGTTCTTTTACTGTCTCCTGAAAGTCCATGCATGCGTGTTCAGTCATGTCTGACTCTTTGCAATCCCATGGACCTCAGCCCACCAGGTTCCTCTGTCCATGGGATTTTCCAGGCAAGAATACTGGAATGGGTTGCCGTTTCCTCCTCCAGAGGATCTTCCCAACCCAGGGATCAAACCCAAGCCTCCTGAGTCTCCTACATGGGCAGGTGAATTCTTTCACCGCTGAGCTACCTAGGAAGCCAAAAGAGCTAAATTTAAGAAATGCAACAGATAAAAATCTACCTCTTGGGCATCTTTTGACTAAATTGTATTGGAAGATACACTGGTTTGTAGGTTTATGATTATTTCCATGAGCCACAGGTTAGAAATGTTTATCACCTATTTGGCCGTCTTTTTAAGTGCATTTATCTGATTGTCTTTCCACCTGCTCAGTAAAGGAGATGATAATTCCTCATCTGATCCTTGCAAGGACATGGTTTATGGATAGAGGGGGGCAGAAGTGCCAGATGTAAAGCCATGAGTTGATCAGAGCTCTCGTAGATGTTCAGCATGTTTCTCTGCTTCTGCTCCTCACAGTGTGAGGGCAGGTCCAAGCATATTTTTCTTGAAATGAATGTTAGCATAGAAGGGAGTGGGAATTAATGGGTTTTTATCAAGAAATGGGAGGAGGAGGCGGCTGAATGCTATTGATGTGGAGCTGACTACGGCCTGCCACCTATTTCTCATTCTTTGATCTTTTGCCATGATTTCCACCTTTAGAAGTTTTAATTAAGGCTTTGCTATGGAAAGTATGGCAACCTTATGGGCCCACCAGAGTATGTTCAGTCCCTGAAGTTTTATAGATTTTACCAAATTAATTTCTTTTACTAATTTACTAATTAATTTTTTAGTAAATTAATTATAGGCAACTTGAGCCATTTTATATTTAAAAATAACTATCAGTTTTCTAGAAATGTAGTGACAGTTATCTCCAGGTTCTGTATTCTCATGCGTTAGCTACTTTTTTGTTAATATGACAACTCACTGTATGATGCTTTTTTTTTTTTCATCCAGAGTTGGTAAAACATTGTTTTGAAATGTCGTGGGAATTCCCTCAATTTCACTTTCCCTTTTCTGGTTGAAATAAAAAACCTTAATTTAAAAAATATACATGTCAGCTTTAGCAACGAAAGCTGTTCTTACATCGCTTGAAACACTCAAAAATGGTAAGAACCTTGTCAACATTTTAGTTTGGTTCATATAATCATTTGCCCCCTTTGGCTCCCTATATTTTTTCAGTTTTTTTAAGGTATAACTGACAAACAAAATTATAAGATATTTAAACTGTACAATGTAATGATTTGATACATGTATACATTGTGAAAAAAATGCATACACTGCATTAATTAACACATCCACCCTCTCTCTGTCTCTTTTTTTTGTGAGAACATCTAAGTTTTACTCTCTTAGCAGATTTCAGTTACACACTAAAGTGATCATGTTACACATTGGATCATTTGATCCTCCTACCTCATTCATCTTATAACTGAAAGTTTTCATCTTTTTACCATTCTTTCTTTATTTCACTTTTCTATTCTTTGTTTCTCTGAATTTGACTTTTTTTTTTTAGATTCCACATGTAAATGATGCCATGTAGTATACTCATCCTCTATCTGGCTCATTTCACTTAGCATACTATTTAGTTCCCTATTTAAAGTGTGCTAAAACTCCTTGGTCTCAGCTCTGTGCATCTCAAAGTCAGTCCAAAGACATTTACAAGTAAATAAAAACAGATTAAAGTTCAAAGAGCAAACATCTTGATTTAGTGCTACTTAAAGTTCAGATTTTACAAAACGTAGTTTGCCATATAGTTCAGCAGTCCCACTTATGGTCTGTTCATTATGTATCAAGCTCCATGTCAGGCATTACACAACACAATGACATTCAAAGTTGCATTTGGATAGAAGTGGTGCCATTCTTCCTCAGTCTGAGAATGAAACAATTGTATCAGACATAAACTCAAACAGAAAATGGTCTCTGAGATTTGTTTTGTTCTGCATATTCACTCTTTTGATCTTTCCATCTTTCAATATGTTATTTGAAAGCCATGTCTTTAGAAATGCAGTGATGCACTCAAAATAAATTAAATGACAAAGCTTCAAACACAACCACTATTTAAAAAATTATATGTAGCCAAGAGGAGAAAACAAAAACACACAAGTGAAACACTGTAGTTGCTATTGTGAAAGACTGGTATAAGTGAAATGGAGACACAGGTATTGACTCAGTACTTATTTTGAGACCCAGATATTAAATGAGTAATTTTTTTCCATTGAGTGATATCAGGAAACTTCCTTTTAAAAAATGCCATGCTTAGGAGGACTTCCATTGAAAAGATTCCGACACTACTATTCCTGCCTGCAGCCACATTCCAATCCTATCTCTAGTTCAGAGATCTGAGAGCCTGAGTTAAAGAGATTTTACAAAATTGTAATTTTTTTTTTCCTTTTGCTGTAACTCAATCTGAGGGCTTTTCATCTAAGTTGTCATTCTTGGGGGAAAACAAAGATCTACCTTCAAACCTGGTAATGCTTCCTTGGCTGACTGCAGATAACAGCATTTTTGCCATAAAGTTGACTTTGATTAGTTTAAAATTATTCCAGTGAATTTGTTGTCAAAGGAGATATAATATCTTTGCATAAATTTCATATACTATCTTTATTTTCAGTAATTGGTATATAGCACTTTTATATGTTTACCCTTGTTGTCAAGGAATAAAGTCTGATTTAAGATCGCCAAAGGTTGTTTTCATGGTATATATGTAAGTGAGATTCTGATTAATTAATGAACTGACTGTTCTTTCTCCCTACCATGGACTTATGGGCATACTCTTTTCTCTTACTTTGTTGTCTAGAGAGTCATTTACTTGTACCTAAATTAACTAACATCGATATGAAATCAGAAGATAAGAATATTATATGAGTCTCTCTTTTCTCCCCTAATAGTGGCTTGTATAGTTTAGCCTGCTTAATGTAATCCCGCGTAGCCATGCCGTGCTAAGCCACTTCAGTCGTGTCTGACTCTGTGAGACCCTATGGACTGCAGCCTGTCAGATTCCTCTGTTGATAGAATTCTCCAGGCAAGAATACTGGAGTGGGTTGCCATGCCTTCCTCCAGGGGATCTTCCCAACCCAGGGATAGAACCCACATCTCCCACATTGCAGTCAAATTCTTTACTGTCTGAGCCACCAGGGAAGCCTGGGCCCATCTAGTGTTCTTTCAAAAACAGATATGTTCATGGGGACTTCCCTGGTGATCTAGTGGTTAGGACTTGGCCCTCCCCCTGCAGAGGCCTGAGTTTGATCCCTGATTGGGGAACTAAGATAAGACCCCACAAACTGCACAGCATGGCCATAAAACAAAAACCAGGTACATTTAAACATACAGTTATGAGTAAGTAGTGATTACTTGGAATGTAATGTACCACATGATAAATACAATTAACACTGCTGTTATATATGAAAGTTGTTGTGAATTCTCATCACAAGGAAAAATATTTTTTTCTATTTCTTTAATTTTATTTCTATATGAAATGAATGTTCACTAAACTTTCTGTTTAATCATTTAATCATCTCATGATGTAAGTCAAATCATTACACTGTACACCTTAAATGTATACAGTGCTCTATGTCAATTATATCTCAATAAAACTGGGAGAAAAAAACATTTGATGACATTTGATGACATTCAGAGGGCAGACAGCCCGAAACCACAATCACAGACAACTAGCCAGTCTGATCACATGGACCACAGCCTTGTCTAATTCAATGAAACTAAGCCATGCCATGTGGGGCCACCAAGACAGACGGGTCATGGGGAAGAGGTCTGACAGAATGTAGTCCAGGGGAGAAGGGAATGGCAAGCCACTTCGGTATTCTTGCCTTGAGAACCCCATGAACAGTATGAAAAGACAAAAAGATAGGACACTGAAAGATGAACTCCCCAGGTCTGTAGGTGCCCAATATGCTACTGGAGATCAGTGGAGAAATAACTCCAGAAAAAATGAAGGGATGGAGCCAAAGCAAAAACAACACCCAGTTGTGGATGTGACTGGTGATAGAAGCAAGGTCTGATGCTGTAAAGAGCAATATTGCATAGGAACCTGGAATGTTAGGTCCATGAATCAAAGCAAATTGGAAGTGGTCAAACAGGAGATGGCAAGGGTGAACATCGACATTCTAGGACTCAGCAAACTAAGATGGACTGGAATGGGTGAATTTAACTCAGATGACCATTATATCTACTACTGTGGGCAGGAATCCCTCAGTAGAAATAGAGTAGCCATCATGGTCAACAAAAGAGTCTGAAATGCAGTACTTCTATGCAATCTCAAAAACAACAGAATGATCTCTGTTCGTTTCCAAGGCAAACCATTCAATATCATGGTAATCCAAGTCTATGCCTTGGGCAGTAACACTGAAGGACCTAAAGTTGAATGGTTCTATGAAGACTTACAAGACCTTTTAGAAGTAACACTTAAAAAAGATGTCCTTTTCATTATAGGTGACTGGAATGCAAAAGTAGGAAGTCAAGAAACACCTGGAGTAACAGGCAAATTTGGCCTTGCAGTACAGAATGAAGCAGGGCAAAGGCTAATAGAGTTTTGCCAAGTGAACGCACTTGTCAGAGCAAACACCCT
The DNA here is from genome assembly GCF_019320065.1 of Cervus canadensis. Lineage (NCBI taxonomy): Eukaryota > Metazoa > Chordata > Mammalia > Artiodactyla > Cervidae > Cervus > Cervus canadensis. The sequence goes on along the minus strand of NC_057400.1, from coordinate 49,352,914 downwards.
CTTCCAACAACACAAGAGAAGACTCTACACATGGACATCAGCAGATGGTCAACACCGAAATCAGATTGATTATATTCTTTGCAGCCAAAGATGGAGAAGCTCTATACAGTCAGCAAAAACAAGACCAGAAGCTGACTGTGGCTCAGATCATGAACTCCTTGTTGCCAAATTCAGACTTAAATTGAAGAAAGTAGGGAAAATCACTACTCCATTCAGCTATGACCTAAATCAAATCCCTTATGACTATACAGTGGAAGTGAGAAATAGATTTAAGGGACTAGATCTGATAGAGTGCCTGATGAACTATGGACGGAGGTTCGTGACATCGTACAGGAGACGGGGATCAAGACCATCCCCAAGAGAAAGAAATGCAAAAAAGCAAAATGGCTGTCTGAGGGGGCCTGACAAATAGCTGTGAAAAGAAGAGAAGCAGGTGAAACAGATCAGCAGCCCAGGATGGATGCATGAGACAAGCGCTTGGGCCTGGTGCACTGGGAAGACCCAGAGGGATCGGGTGGAGAGGGAGGCGGGATGGGGGATCGGGATGGGGAACACATGTAAATCCATGGCTGATTCATGTCAATGTATGACAAAAACCACTACAATATTGGAAAGTAATTAGCCTCCAACTAATAAAAATAAATGAAAAAAAAAAAAGAAGCAAAAAGCAAAGGAGAAAAGGAAAGATATACCCACTTGAATGCAGAGTTCCAAAGAATAGCCAGGAGAGATGAGAGAGCCTTCCTCAGCGATCAATGCAAAGAAATAGAGGAAAACAACAGAATGGGAAAGACTAGAGATCTCTTCAAGAAAATTAAAGATACCAAGGGAATATTTCATGCAAAGATGGGTTCGATAAAGGACAGAAATAGTATGGACCTAACAGAAGCAGAAGATATTAATAAGAGGTGGCAAGAATACACAGAAGAACTGTACAAAAATGATCTTCACAACCCAGATAATCACAATGGTGTGATCACTGTCCAAGAGCCAGACATCCTGGAATGTGAAGTCAAGTGGGCCTTAGAAAGCATCACTACGAACAAAGCTAGTGGAGGTGATGGAATTCCAGTTGAGCTATTTCAAATCCTAAAAGGTAATGCTGTGAAAGTGCTGCACTCAATATGTCAGCAAATTTGGAAAACTCAGCTGTGGCCACAGGATTGGAAAAGGTCAGTTTTCATTCCAATCCCAAAGAAAGGCAATGCCAAAGAATGCTCAAACCACCGCACATTGCACTCATCTCACAGGCTAGTAAAATAATGCTCAAAATTCTCCAAGCCAGGCTTTAGCAATACGTGAACTGTGAACTTCCAGATGTTCAAGCTGGTTTTAGAAAAGGCAGAGGAGCCAGAGGTCAAATTGCCAACATCTGCTGGATCATTGAAAAAGCAAGAGAGTTCCAGAAAAACATCTATTTCTGCTTTATTGTCTATGCCAAAGCCTTTGACTGTGTGGATCACAATAAACTGTGGAAAATTCTGAAAGAGATGGGAATACCAGACCACCTGACCTGCCTCTTGAGAAACCTGTATGCAGGTCAGGAAGCAACAGATAGAACTGGACATGGAACAACAGACTGGTTCCAAATCGGGAAAGGAGTACATCAAGGCTGTATATTGTCACCCTGCTTATTTAACTTATATGCACAGTACATCATGAGAAATGCTGGGCTGGAAGAAGCACAAGTTGGAATCAAGATTGCCAGGAGAAATATCAATAACCTCAGATATGCAGATGACACCACCCTTATGGCAGAACGTGAAGAGGAACTAAAAAGCCTCTTGATGAAAGTGAAAGAGGAGAGTGAAAAAGCTGGCTTAAAGCTCAACATTCAGAAAACTAAGATCATGGCATCTGGTCCCATCACTTCATGGGAAATAGACGGGGAAACAGTGGAAACAGTGTCAGACTTTATTTTTTTGGGCTCCAAAATCACTGCAGATGGTGATTGCAGCCAAGAAATTAAAAGACACTTACTCCTTGGAAGGAAAGTTATGACCAACCTAGACAGTATATTAAAAAGCAGAGACATTACTTTGTCAACAAAGGCCCGTCTGGTCAAGGCTATGGTTTTCCAGTGGTCATGTATGGATGTGAGAGTTGGACTGTGAAGAAAGCTGAGCGACAAAGAATTGATGCTTTTGAACTGTGGTGTTGGAGAAGACTCTTGGAGAGTCCCTTGGACTGCAAGGAAATCCAACCAGTCCATCCTAAAGGAGATCAGTCCTGGGTGTTCTATGGAAGGACTGATGCTGAAGCTGAAACTCCAATACTTTGGCCACCTGATGCGAAGAGTTGACTCATTGGAAAAGACCCTGATGCTCGGAGGGATTGCGGGCAGGAGGAGAAGGGGACGACAGAGGATGAGATGGCTGAATGGCATCACCAACTAGATGGACATGAGTTTGGGTAAACTTCGGGAGTTGGTGATGGACAGGGAGGCCTGGCATGCTGCGATTCATGGGGTTGCAAAGAGTCGGACATGACTGACTGACTGAACTGAACTGAGCTGAACTGAAGGGTTTTATTAGGAGTCACATAAGTAGTAAATTGGTTTTTAAAGAATGATTTTTGAAGCTACTTGTTCCACAGATTTCTGTCATTTTGCCCACAGTTATCACAATCAGTAATCAGATGGCAGCTGGATCAATATCCCTCTGCTACTCACCAAACATTGCTAATGATAGGTTGTATTTTTATTTTTACTGTAATTTTAAAGCCTTTTCTATTTAGCATAATTTGCCTTTCACATTGTGGTATTTCTAGGTTTAAATATTATTTTATGAGATTGTCACCTTTATGTTGATAGAACATACAAGTTCTGAAGAATATAGGTACATTTTTATTTCTACTGTTGATGATATATCATCCAAATGTTGTCTTGCAATATATTCAAATATAACAAGTTATTCTTCTTGTGATATATTTGTTACTAAAGAGGTTCCTGTAACAATAGGGGGCCCTGCAATCATTAGGTAGAACATACTAAGCCTTCAGTTAAAAAAATTAGAATTTTGGATAACTTGTATCTGTCAGTGGAGCTTGATAACTTAACAATATTTTTGCTTGAGTTTTGTGGTGATTCTAACCAATGTGATTAAAAATTCTGTAATGAAATATATCAACTTTTAGAAGAACTGAGTAACAGTAAGTTGGTATTTTTCAAATGACTAGTGCATAATTTTACAAAATCACTTCAAAGTGGAAGATAGACCAACAGACTTTAATATCACCAAAGATGAAAATTTCATCGATATGGTTTCAGATTCATTATTTGTAATTAACCTTTAAGAAACTACAACTTGTTGAGTTTTGGTGTAGTGTCAGAGAATAGTCACAAATATATAAAAATATATTAAAAAATTTTAATTATAAAAGAATCATTTAAAGGCATTGTAGAGCACTAAGACATTCAACAACTTGAGAGACTGAGATACAAAAAAGAAAGAAAAGATTGAGGTAAGCCCCCAAATCTACTACTTTTCTTCTCAAGGCATTTCTACTTTGTAAGTTGCACTGAACTAAAAGGTCTAATGTAAAGTGGATGCTAAGATGTTAGAAGATTACCCAGAGCTTTGGTAATATGATGGTGCTGATGAGTTCATATCTCATATTTCCATTGAGATATCTAAGGGGCTATACCCTAGCAACAGGACAGAGCAGCACCAGTTCAGCTCTCAAGAAGACTTAAATTTAGTCTTGAGACACCTCAGTCTAACTAGATCAAGGATTCACCCCCATTCTAACTGCCTGCTTGAAGGAAATAAATCCCCTTTGGAGAAGATTTCATCATCTACAGCCTGCACAACTTTTCACATTCAATATAAAGTATTCAATTAAAATTTGCCAGCCATACCAGGACCTAGAATGGAAAGACTGAAGACAAAAATATAATTAATTAAAAACAAATCCAAAGTTTGTTCTTTGAAAAGACCAACAAAATTGATAACTGATAAGGAAAAAACTGTTAGTCACTCAGCCGTGTCCAACTCTTTGTGACCCCATGGACTGTAGCCCTCCAGGCTCCTCTGTCCATGGAATTCTCCAGGCAAGAACACTGGAGTGGGTTGCCATGCTCTTCCCCAGGGGATCTTCCCAACCCAGGGATCAAACCCAGGTGTCCTGCATTGCAGGCAGATTCTTTACAGTCTGAACCACTAGGGAAGCCCCATGCAGTAATGAAGAGAGAGATCATATAACAAATCATGCAGATTCCAAAAAGATGATAAGAGGATGTAATGAATAAATTTACGCCAATATGTTTAAAATTTTGAATTAAATGGAAAGATTCCTAGAAAAGCACAAATTGCTAACACCAACATGAGGAAAAAACAGGAAAATCAACCTCTTGGTGGCATGCTGATTACAATGGAGCTTTTCATATGGAGGGAGAAATGATTCGTCCTTCCTAGAATCAACAGATCCTCTAAATATGAGTTTCTTTTCCCTTCCCAAAGTGCCCCACCAACACTATAATTATGATGATCTATTAAATTCTCATGTAAATGACCAGCTCAATAACAAAACTATGGGACTAGGGGACTGTCATCTAAGATGTAGTATGTGCAGATAGATGATACTCTGTCCCCAAGGAGTGGAAGAAAAACTGGTGTCTCTCACCATCATCTCAAGAATTTGCTAAATGACAGAATGTAATTAAGCTCTGCTGGTTTAGAGGGTCTTGTTCCTAGACATGATGATTCCACTGAGGGACACAATAAAAGGACCACAAAACATTTAGGTATGACAACTGCCTGGGCCCCTGGCTCCTCATCCAGGCTTCACCTTATCTTACACTGGAAGAATTATGCTCCAGGGACCTTCTGCAGCATGCCTTTTACTTTTTGCCCTGGAGCTTCTCCGTTGCTGCAGACATTGGCTGGCTCAGCAAGCGTACATGCAGATTCCAGGTTAAAGGGACAGTAATGCCCATGAAGATAACTTTCTACCAACAGCAAATGGAAGCTGATTGAGAAATACTTCTGCTTGATAGTCAGGTGGATAATTCTGAAAAGCCTTTACTGCTCTGTTTAGAAGGCTCTGGGAGAACTAAATGCCAGACATCACATTGATATAGCACCTGTTTATAGCTTTCCTCTTTGGAGTTATTTCTCAAATAAATGACTTGCACTCAAGTGTTTGTTTCAAGACTCTTCTGTCAGGGAAAGTACAAGCTTAGGTACTCTGAAGTACTCTGAAGCTGATCATACTGGATTCAAATTCTAATAACTGTGTGACATTTGGAAAATCACTTAACTTCTCTGGGCTTAGCTTCCTTTTCGGGATAGTAGGAGTGATTATAGTAACTACTTCATTAAGCTGCTGTGATAAAATAACCTGATGTTCCTAAAGCACTTTGAACTGTATTTAGCATGTAGTAAGCACCACATAAGTGAAGTAAAGTCACTCAGTTGTGTCCAACTCTTTGCGACCCCATGGACTGCAGCCTACCAGGCTCCTCTGTTCATGGGATTTTCCAGGCAAGAGTACTGGAGTGGGTTGCCATTTCCTTCTCCAGGGGATCTTCCTGACCCAGGGATTGAACCCAGGTCTCCTGCATTGCAGACAGACGCTTTACCGTCTGAGCCACCAGGGAAGCTAAAGCACTACATAAATGTTGGCTATTACTTGCTCAAGGATCATTTTTTTCCAGTGAGGTACTCAATTTTTTATTAATTTCTAGGAACCTTTATATATTATTAAATATTAACTTTTTTGGTCATGGGTGTGAATTTTCCAATTTGTCTTTAAATTGTTTATTGTGTTATTGTGTTTTTACTAACAAAATGATTTGATTTTTATAGGTAAAACTATCAATTCTTTCCATTCTAGCTTCATGTTTTATAATGTTAGGGTTCCCCATTCTATTATTATAAAAATAAAATGTAATAAAAATAATTTCTCCAGGCAATTCATTCAAAACAAGGTGTATCAGTATTTGCATACTAGTTAGCTGGAATTTTGCCTGATGTCAGCAAGTTTTCATATGCATGTAAGATTCTTTCATGCTCACTCAGTTGTGTCCTGTTCTGTGTGACACCATGGACTGCAGCATGCTAGGCTCCTCTGTCCATGGGATTTTCCATACAAGAATAGCAGCGTGGATTGCCATTTCCTCCTCTGGGGGATCTTCCCGACCCAGGGATTGAACCCCTGTTTCCTGCATCTCCTGCATTGGCAGGCAGATTCTTTATCACTCTTAGATCGTTTCTGACACATATTGGATATTCAGAAAATTTTAGTTACTAATTTTATTCTTTTAAAAAAATTTGTTCATAAAACAAAATAAAGAGGAGGTCTCGACTGATTATAGGACTGGGTCAGAAATTTTAGAAGCTGAACCTGGAGCATCTTGTAGGGCTGAAAAGTAAGGAAGTGCTCAAAACAAAAAAACCCCAAACCCCACAATGATGAGAGTATGTTAAAGGGACAAAGGAATGAAATGAAAGAGTTCCTAGAACAATTTGAGCAATAAAATAATACAGTATTGGGTTATGATCCAAACTATAAAATAAATATCCATAATTCCATAGTGATATAAATAAATAATTGAACAAAGAAATAATCTGGTTGACTCTACTCCAATAGAAAATGGTTTTGGTGTTAAAAAATTTAAAAAACAAAAAAATTAATAATTAGGGACAAACAGATAAATGCATTCATGCAGAAGAATTCTCTTACTTTGCCCTTAAAGAAGTGGAATGTGGGATGTGCATAAATATATCCTTCTAAAGAGGACAGGATGAAAATCGAGGAAAGGAGTGATCGCTATGTAGCAGCATGACAAACATGACTTCAGCCAGGTGGTCAAAATTAACATCAGCATGGTAAGTCATGTTGACAGTATGTACTGTTGATACGATGTGAGGATTATGGCTGTTTACCTCTGTCATCTTGCCCCTGCAAAACCCTAGTCAAATAATGAAAAAAAAAAATTAGACAAATCTTAATTGAGGGGCATTGTACAAAGTATCTGACTAGTACTCTTCAGAGCTGTCAAAGTCACCCAAACCAAAAATAATGTCTGAAAAACTCTCCCAGCCAGTGGGTGTTTAAGGAGACATGATGACTAAGTATAAAGTAACCCTGGATGGGATCCTGGAACAGAAAGAGGGCATTAGGTAAAAGAAAATCCAAAAAAGTATGGACTTTAGTTCCTAAATCAATATCAATAATGGCTCATTGATTGTTACAAAAGCACCATACTAATCTAAGTTGTTAATAATATGCTAAAATGGTTGTAGAATATATGTGAGCTCTCTGTACTATCTTTGCAATTTTTATGTAAATCTATTCTACAATTAAAAAGTTTATTTTAAAAAGACTTTGAGGAATACAAAGTTTATTGGAGGTGTTATGACTGTAATCAAAGACCTACTACCACAAAGTGAAAATCTTAATGAAGGTGAGTGTTTGATGGAATAGGGTTACAGGAAAGAAAGAGACTCTCTGGGAGAGAAAGAGGCGATTTTATCACAAAGGAGAAAATATTTGAGCTGAGGCTTGAGGAGAAAATAGCAGTTGGTCAACTGGAGAGAAGAGAGAAATTAAGTACTTTTCTCATTTAGTCTGCATCTACTTAAACATTGCTGAAGCATAAGAACCGAGATACATCTGCATTTTGAAATACTTCTTAGAATGCCCCATCTTAATGTCTATTTCTCTTGACTGAACTCTTATAGTCCTTTGCCTATGGCATTGTCCAGTTACTAAGGAGATGATATTAGCAGAAGTGGGTTTTAGATGAATTTTTGATTCTGTTCTTGATCTAAGGGTCTGAATGCCATCTTCAAGGTTTAGTTGCTACAGACCTTTTTTTTTTTTTTTTTTCTGTTTAGCTCTTTTTACTCTAAGCATGTAGTCTTTTTTTTTTCCATTTATTTTTATTAGTTGGAGGCTAATTACTTTACAATACTGTAGTGGTTTTTGTCATACATTGACATGAATCAGCCATGGAGTTACATGTATTCCCCATCCCGATCCTCCCTCCCACCTCCCTCTCTACCCGATCCCTCTGGGTCTTCCCAGTGCACCAGGCCTGAGCACTTGTCTCATGCATCCAGCCTGGGCTGGTGATCTGTTTCACTATAGATAAATACATGTTTTTGATGCTGTTCTCTCAAAACATCCCACCTTGCCTTCTCCCACAGAGTCCAAAAGTCTGTTCTGTCATCTGTGTCTCTTTTTCTGTTTTGCATATAGGGTTATCATTACCATCTTTCTAAATTCCATATATATGTGTTAGTATACTGTAATGTTCTTTATCTTTCTGGCTTACTTCACTCTGTATAATGGGCTCCAGTTTCATCCATCTCATTAGAACTGATTCAAATGAATTCTTTTTAATGGCTGAGTAATATTCCATGGTGTATATGTACCACAGCTTCCTTATCCATTCGTCTGCTGATGGGCATCTAGGTTGCTTCCATGTCCTGGCTATTATAAACAGTGCTGCGATGAACATTGGGGTGCACGTGTCTCTTTCAGATCTGGTTTCCTCAGTGTGTATGCCCAGAAGTGGGATTGCTGGGTCATATGGCAGTTCTATTTCCAGTTTTTAAGGAATCTCCACACTGTTCTCCATAGCGGCTGTACTAGTTTGCATTCCCACCAACAGTGTAAGAGGGTTCCCTTTAAGCATGTAGTCTTATTTGGAGAATGACAACTGGTCAAATTTTTGCTTAAGACATTTATCCATACTTAACCAGAGGTTTCAGAGATAACACCACTCAGGTATTCTGAATTATTTTATGTTAAATAGGAACATTTTCTCAATAGTCTTAACATTTTCTCTTAAGTCACATCTCATTTATCTTCCTCCTTAAGAACTACATAGGCTTGTTTTAAATAGTTTAAACACCTGTAATAAACTACAGATTGCTAAGAGTAGAGGTACTTTGGTTAATGCTCAAAATGATATGGCCAGAGGAAAAGCCAGCATTATTAAATATGAATGCAATCCTTACCAACACAAATTGAACCTTTTTTTCCCCCAATAAAAAAGCTAGTCCAAAAAATAAGGTCTCATTCTATGAAGATTTATCATTTCCAAATCACAGTGAAAGGAACTTGAATAATTTACCAATTTTGTTTTCTACTATGTGCCTTAAAGATACCTCACTAAAAACTGGTATCTGGCACAAGAGAATGACATATGCAGAATGTAATATTGTAGCGACAGTACTGAGGTTGATTGTTACAGACATATTTAAATTCTAAGTATTAAATGTTACATCCTAATTATTTATACAGAACATTGGTCCAATAACAAAAATAGAGAACAGCAGCTGAAAGTGTAGCTCATTCAATGTTCAGAGATAAAAGGGTTAACCATTCTTTCCATTATTTTTGGCAGATAGTCCTTTTTTGTCATATTTAAATCTGATGGCAACTGAAGAATTCTGGCATTTTTCCGAGCTACTGTATGAAAAGGATGCTGAAGGCCATAATGATACAGCATACTGCAACATAAGGACTCTTCCGTTCACCAGTTCTGGCACACTTCCAAAATATACCCAACAACCCAGTTTTATTTCTGTCCAGGAGGCTGGGTGCCAAGGATCGGATATAGGCACAGGTACATATAAGCAGCAAGATTACAGTCAACAGACTCTGAAAATTGAAAATGGCAGACATAGTGAGGTCGGCGAAGCCCCAGCCACATCACCCTTCTGGGCCCAGGGCAGAAGCTCTACAGACCTTTTGATTGCACTTTCAGAGTTTCTCATCCTTGAACTAGTGAAATTTGAGAGCAGATGATTCTTTGTTATGAGATGGGAGAAAGGATAAGGTGGAAGGAAAGGTTTGTCCTGTTCCTTGTAGGATGTTGAGCAACATCCCTCATTTGTACCCACTAGATGACAGTACAACTTCAAGTTACAGCAACCACGTGAAAGAAAGTGAAATTAGCAGTCGCTCAGTCCTGTCCAACTCTTTGCCACCCCATGGACTGTAGCCCGCCAGGCTCCTCTGTCCATGGAGTTCTCCAGACAAGAATACTGGCGTGGGTTGCCATGCCCTTCTCCAGGGGATCTTCCTGACCCAGGGATCGAACCCGGGTCTCCCACATGGTCAGGTAGATTCTCTACCATCTGAGTCAGCAGGGAAGCCCCAGCAACCAAAAAGGTCTGCAAATATTGCCAGCTTCCCAGGTGGCACTAGTGGTAAAGAATCCACCTGCCAGTTCAAGAGATGCCAGAGATGCAGTTTCGATCCCTGAGTCAGGAAGATCCTTTGGAGTGGGAAATGACAGCCCACTGCAGTATTCTTGCCTGGAAAATTCCATGGACAGAGGAGTCTGGCGGATTACAGTCTATGGGGCTGCAGAGAGCTGGACACGACTGCGTAACTAAGCCACATCCCCATGGGACATTAGAGAAATAATGCTCATTTTATAACTCAGATTGCAACTTTAATTGTAGGCCTTCAAGGCAAGGATAGCTAGAGAGTTTAAAACTCTGATATACCTTGAGGATGCTTCTAATAGCATGCAAGATCTCAAGGTCTCTTCAGAGTAAGTTGCATCTTATATTGTTTTATTTCATTTGTTCACTTGTTTAATCTGCAAACATTTATTGATTGGCTTGCCATGTATCAGATCACATGTCAAGTTCTGAGAATTTGGTGTTGACTAAGACAAAGCTCCAATACTTTGGACACCTGATGCAAAGAACTGAGTCACTGGAAAAGACTCTGATGCTGGGAAAGACTGAAGGCAGGAGGAAAAGAGAACGACACAGGATGAGATGGTTGAATGGCATTTCCGACTTGATGGACATGAGTTTGAGCAAGCTCCAGCAGATAGTGAAGGGCAGGGAAGCCTGGCATGCTGCAGTCCATGGGGCTGCAAAGAATTGGACATGACTGAGCAACTGAACAACAACAGCCTATAAAGGAGTTGGATTTGTCTTCAGTTCAGTTCAGTTGCTCAGTCGTGTCCATCTCTTTGCAACCCTATGGACTGCTACACACTAGGCTTCCTTGACCTTCACTATCTCCTGGAGCTTGCTCAAACTCATGTCCATCAAGTCGGTGATGCCATCCACCATCTCTTTTCCAATCAGTTGGCTCTTTGCATCAGGTGAACAAATTATTGGAGCTTCAGCTTCAGTATCAGACATTCCAGTAGATATTCAGGGTTGATTTCCCTTAGGTTCGACTGGTTTGATCTCCTTGTAATCCAAGGGACTCTCAAGAGTCCCTTAATAGGGAACCTGGCTGAATTCTGAAGCAGGTCTCCAAGCAAAGTTGTTCATGGAAGACTGGAATTATGTCTAATGGTGATACTGAGATAGTTGTCCTACTTGATTTCACCTGAAGCATGATATATGGATCCTGACTTTATATATATAGGCTCTTTCTTCATGAATGTAGTACTCCTCATCACAGACCTCTCTGTGGACATCCAGCCCTTTCATAACCCCTGAGATTAGAGATGCACCCTGGGAATTGTATTGGTCTTGGGCTCTCAAGAGTCATTATCCAGGCAGATGTTTTCACTGACCTTTGTCTATGGAAATTGCTCCTAAGAAAGAGGAATTTGAAAGTGGGAGGCTAACCAAGTTGACCCTGCTACTGTATTTCTAGCCTTCCTCACGATGCACTATCAAGTACCTCTGCGCATACTCTTGACTGGCGCTTGTGGTGCCATCACCATCTGAACATGTATGCCCGCCTTAGGCCCACCTGATTCTCAGGGCTCCGGCCATCCTGTCTTTAAATCCTAAGTTTTTCAGGCAAGTCCTAATTCTATTGAATTTTTTTTTTCAATCACTGAGACTCATTAGATTCTCAACCGTTTCTTTAAACCTCTGCCAAGATGTTCCCAATGACTGTATTCGCAAAGAGAGAGGATTGCCTTGTCATATCATACCTGGTATCTCTGTCTTTGGTTTAGAAGACATGGCTGCTGCCTTAGTTGTCCTTTTAGGTCTTGCTGTGACTTTTCCAGGCCTGGTTACCCACCAGGAAAAGTGGTGGCTCAGGACTGCTTATGGCTCGTGGCTCAGGATGCAGTTCTGAGACTGGCAAACCAAAAGTTGGAAAAAACCAAATGAACGATGTCCTTTCTTTGTGAGTAGCAGTTATTATTACATCAGAAACATACTGGAACTTCTTGATAGGTGAGATACCTTCTGATGACTTTTTGGCACTTTTGTATGGTTTTGGTCTGGCTCTGTTTTACAGAGGGCAGAAATCCATTCAGGCTCCCTCAGGGAATAGGATGATGATTTTAAGGGTAATCTAGGTTAGGAACTAGACCTGGAGCGCTGTCAGGAATTTGGATAGCCCCATGAAACTCTGCTTATATCCCCCTTAGGCGCCTTAATCTCACCCTCAAGAGTGGAAAAGCAGACAGTCTGTTTTCGAAACCAGGTGGAAGCCAATGTGGCTGTGGCCAGATTGTCACATGAAGGTCACGAGATGGCCAGTGGCCAGATCATTCAAGAGCTTGTAGCAATGCAAGAATCTTAGAATTTTATTCAGGGATAATGGGGAAACTGTTGAAGTGTTAAGACCAAGTGACTGATACAGCCTTGTGGAAGTCGCTCAGTCATGTCCAGCTGTTTGCAACGCCATGGACTATACAGTCCATGGGATTCTCCAGGCCAGAATACTGGAGTGGGTAGCCTTTCCCTTCTCTAGGGGATCTTCCCAACTCAGGGATTGAACCCAGGTCTCCCGTATTGGAGGCAGATTCTTTACCAGCTGAGCCACAAGGGAAGCTGATATGGTTTGGATGACTGCAAAAAGTTACTCTGGCAACAGAGCGAAAAAATTTGAGGAGGCTAAAGGAATACAACAAGTGTTGTGTCAAAGAACAGGGCTGGGGAAATCAAGAGAGCTGTGAAGGGGTATCGAAGAGTCTCCTAAGGCAGTAGGGGTGATTAGGGAAGGCTTCCTGGAAGAAGAGATATTTCAGATGAGACTGGAAATTTGAGAAAGTTGAGTAAGACCTAACCAGATGAAAGGAAGGAATGATAGGAGAATAATACTTTGGACAGAGGGAATAATAGGAGCAAATCCTGAGAGACAAGAGAGGAATTGTCCTTGTGGAATTTCTGACTTGATGCAAAGTTTTTAAAACTTAAAAAAAATAATTTTAATATAATTTTAAGCTCACAGAAATGTTGCAGTAGTGCAAGAGACATTGCCCTTTGCCCATGTGCTCTCTTTCTCTCTTCCTAATTTATAAATTTTGAAATTATGTTTCTGTATGTATTTATATTTTCTCTGTGTCTCTCAGGTGGGATCTTAGTTCCCAGACCAGGGATTGAATCCCAGCCCTAGGAGGGAAGGCACAGAGTCCTAACCATTGGACCACAAGGAATTCCCATTTGTGAACCTTTAAATATTTTAGGATATGGTCCCTAAAAGCAAGGACATTATCCTTTACAACCAATATGAGACATTATAGGATATTATTATTCAATCTATGCTGCTGCTAAGTCCCTTCAGTCATGTCCGACTCTGTGCAACCCATGGACGGCAGCCCACCAGGCTCCCTGTCCCTGGGATTCTCCAGGCAAGAACACTGGAGTGGTTTGCCATTTCCTTCTCCAATGCATGAAAGTGAAAAGTGAAACTGAAGTCGCTCAGTTGTGTCCGACTCTAAGCGACCCCATGGACTGCAGCCTACCAGGCTCTTCTGTCCATGGGATTTTCCAGGCAAGAGTACTGGAGTGGGGTGCCATTGCTTTCTCTCAATCTATAGTTCATGTTAAAATGCTTCTGATTTTCCCAATAATGCCCTTTGGAGCTATTTCCCCTGCTAGTCCAAGTCCAACCCAAGCCTGTGCATTGCACTTAATTGTCTTATCTCTAAAAAGTCCCTCAGCTTACAGTATATCCTGTTTGGATTCTTCTGATGCTTTCTCATGAATATGTTGTGCATTTGTGTAGGTATACACTGTGGTATCTGCTTTGTTTAGCCTATGTCTAGCTTTGGTAATCTTGATGCATCTGCCTTTGCCTGCATTTGCTGCATACACCTTGTCCTGATAATATACCTGACTCACCTTGCCTTGATCTCCTGCCTCCTCCAGAGTTGGGGTAGGGAGGAGGGGGCAGGGTGTTATGTTCAAATACAAGGACATTATCAAATACAAGGACTAACTATCCTATCCAAAACCTGCTTACCTGGCCTGTCTATTCCCTGTTCCTTCCTGTGGAAACAAAGTAAAGGTTCTTGCCCACAATTCCCTCCTTTTGCTCTCTGAGTGATGACTTTGGCAGTTGCCTGTATGGGTTTCAGTGTCCTGACTTGTATTCCCTCTTCTGGGATCTGTGAGTACAATAAACAATGGCTATCTCCTGTTCTGTTGACCTTAACATACCTAAGTAATGGTGGCTCAGATGGTAAAGAATCTGCCTACAATGCAGGTGACCAGGGTTCGATTCCTGGGTCAGGAAGATCCCCTGGAGAAAGGAATAGCAATCCACTCCAGTATTCTGCCTGGAGAATCCCATGAACAGAGGAGCCTGGTGGGCTATAGTCCATGGGGTCACAAACAGCTGGACGTGACTGAGCGACTAACACACAACACACACACATTAAAACACCTGCTAGGTTCTAAACTTGTTACTATTACTCTAATTAATAAGTCGTTTAAGGAGAGATACTTCAAACTTTTTTGACTGAGATGCATAACAAGAAAGATATTTTACATAGTGGAATGTCTGTTTCACAAGAGTTTTGTGAAGCAACACATATCCTCTCCATATGAAAGTTATTTTAGTTTCTATTCTGTTCTATTTGAAAATAATTCTTGTCTGACCTACTATGTTGATTTCATAACCCTCTAATAGTTAATTACCTTTGTCTGAAAGCACTAGTCTGGTAGAAGTATCACTTGGATCATCTGCTTGTGGAATGGAAAATAGATGTGCCAGGGCAGACTGGCAGCAAGGACCCCATTATAAGGATCTAGCCGTAATTCAGGTGAGAGAGTTGTGCTACTGGCAACGAGACTGAGAAAAATGGGTGAGTTTGATTTGAGAAGAAGTGATTGGATTGAGGAACCTGTACATGGAGTACGGAAGAGAAAAGGGTCAAAAAGAACAATTTCACAGACTTCCCTGGTGGTCCAGTGGCTAGCACTCCAAGCTCCCAATGCAGGGGGTCCAGGTTTGATCCCTGGTAGGGGAACTAGATCTCATAAGCCACAACTGAAAAGATCCCATGTGGTGCAATTAAGGCCCATCACAGCAAAATAAAAATAAATATTTTTTTAAAAATGACAATTTTAGCTTTGGCCTGTGGGGTGGATGGTGGTGCCCCTTACTGAGATAAGAAACACTAAAGGTTTATAGTTCAGGCTCCATCATGCTAAGTTTGAACTCTTATGGACATTGGATTTAAACTGTTCAGTGAGCAGTTAGCTCTGTGGCACCAAGTGGCAAATCTGGGTTAGATTATTAGCAAGCTGGAGTTGGACTGGTACTCAAGGAGTTTTTCCACTTCATGTCCACTACAGGAAGCAGAAGTTAAGTCAGAATAGTAACAAATGCTTTGAAAATATTACCAGTAGTTTGGCATTGAGATGCATAATAAAATAAAGTAAAAAATATATTTAGGAAATCAATGAATACTAATTTAGTAGAATAAATTTAACTTTTCAGCACTTTCCTCTCTTTTGGTTAAGGGCACTGTAAAGTCCTTTATGTATAGATGTAGAGAGAAGTGTGGAACATAAAGAGATTTTGCATTATATAGAAACTTGCATTACATAGAAACAGTGCTGCCGTAAATCAAAACTGAGCGAGCCTGCGCTTTCCCGGATACTAGTCCTTAGTTTTAATCCCCCAAATCTAGCAACAGGCATTCCCAGGTATAGATACCGAGATAAAAACTGGCGCACGGTGCAGGCTGTAAAAAGATGTCTGGTTTTAAGTGGCCTGAGTTTGGTAGTGCACTGAAAAATTGGGGTTTTCTAGGGGAAAAGAGTGTGGATGTGCGAGTGTACACACAGTCTCGGGAATGATAGGCAGTGTTTCGTTATTGGTCCCTCACCCTCCATCCCCACCCCTTCATCTGCTCCCCTCCCTCCTGCCCTCCCTCCATTCTTCCCCCCTTCTCTGGCGTTTTTCTGGGATTAACGGCGGGGTCGGCCCCATACACAAACGCAGCTGGTTCGTACGGTCAGCCTGAGCCCTGCTGTGCAACCACGTCAGGAATTCCAGTAAGTTGGCAACACCGCAGCACAAAGACAGCAACAATGAGGGAAACCCTTCAGTGCAGAAAGGAATGTTTGGAGCCCGCGCTGCTAAACAGAGAAAGGACACAGACGCCGCCCCCACGCCCGCCCCCTCGCCCCCGATCGCGCCTGCGCTCCCGCTCCCGCACCTTCAGCTCCCCACGCACGCCCCGGGCGGACGCAGCCTCTCCGGCGCCCGCGGTGCCCCGACCCGCGCACCGCCTGCGGCGCGCGCCTCCCCAGCGCCCGCAGCGGCTCTTTGTAACTGTGGTGCGGGGACGCTCATTGACTATGCAGGGCGGCCCCGGCCGGCGTCGGAGTGCTCTGACCCCGGCGCGGTCTCGTACCATCGCCCCGGCCGCCCGGAACCGGCATAAATCACCCACCGAGACGAAAGTGCAGCTTCTCGCTGCCTCCCTCCTCCCGCTCGCCCCGTCCCCTTGACTTCCCAGCCCCCCGTGCCTTTCGGGTCCCCAATCCTGCCTCCTCCGCGGCGCCGCCCAGCGCCAGACGCCCCAGGGACTTCGGTCGGAGCCGAGAACTCTGGATTTCCAGTTCTTGAGAAAGCCGCTAAATCTCTCCCGCCCCTGCTCGCACCTTACTCTTTTTTAAGTCAAAGTTTTCTTTATCTGGGTCTATTTCTCTCATCCTGTCTTTCAAAAATAATATCTATTTCCCTCCCCTCAAAGCTTCACCAACCACTAAAGCCCGGACTGTTTGGGGTCAGTAGAGTTCTACAGAGTCTCAAGATCCAGGCTCGGGGAGAAGGGGTGGCAGCCTCTGGGTCGGGGACTACGTGGGTGCTGGGATGTCGTCTTGACGGCCACGGCTCCTCTGGCTGAGAGAAAGGGCTCCTGACTCCCTGGACCAGGGCCTGGCTCCGGGGTGAGGAAATTCCGGGGTGACCCCTGGCCTAGAAACGGTTCCTTCTCACACAGGGCTCCACGTGGCCAGCAAAGAGGTTGCACGGACCCTCCTTTCTGTGGGCACTGGAGCCACGTATCGGCTGAGAACGATGCTCTTTAAGTTTCTCTCACAGTGCTCTTTGGGGCTCCCTCCTCCAGCCCTCGCCAGCCGGGCTAACGCTGCCCCAAAGAAAGGAGCGGCGGGATTCTCTGAACCCCTTTAGTTTCTCCCTCGCATAAAGGGGCACCTGCACCGTCGAGAAGACGTTCATTCTTTCAGTTTTGCTTCAAAATGATCAGCGTTGTAAGAAGCACGATCTGGCCGTGACACCTGTAGACGTGGTGCTTGAGAAAATCTCAAGGATCCGACGAGCCCCCATCGCCCCAACATTGATCTAACTCCCCCCGTAACTCGTAAAAACATAGAGCACGCCAAACTCTACAGGGGAAACCCGGGTGTCCGAGGGAGCTTGAGGACTGTAAACTAGAGAATAAAATAGTCACAAATTTCGAGCAAGCTCTCCATTTCTCTTTCCCCTTCCCTCCTCTTCCTTCTCTTATTTTCCCTTTTCAAAAACTATAGGTGGCCGACATCCGTGTGGACCGCCTAGCCACCTTCTGTGCGGAAGCCAGTCCTGCCCGCGTGTGATCGTGTCAGTGTGAGTGTGTGACGGTGATGAGCGTGTGTACCTGGGTCGTGTGCGTGCACGTGTGAGCGGGTGCGTGTGCGCGCGCGGCTGTGTCTGTAGGAGTGCATGCGTGAGAGTGCACGCGTGTGTTCGGGTCCCGACTCCTCTCGCAGCTGCAAAGTGCAGGGGGCGGGCCGGGCGGCAGGGGGCCTGCCCCGCGGGATTCCCGCAGGCTAGTTCCGGGGCGGGCGGGTCTAAAGGGCTTTATGCAAGTTCTGGAGGGTGGGGACTGGCGCGGGTAGAAAACGCGATTCCTCGGGCGCGGGTCCCGGCTTTCTGCCACTAGGAGCCCGCGGAGGTGCGGCCCTGAAAGAGCGCTCCCCAGTGGAGGCGCTGCAGTGCCGAGTGCGACGCGCGCCCACCTCCCGGGGAGGGAACGGCGAGGCCGGGGACCCGGACAGTCGCGGGGATGGAGCGCTGGGCGGCGGCGGCAGCGTGCACGCTGCTGCTGGCTTTCGCCGCCTGCCTGGCGCCGGCCAGTGGCGGAGGTAAGCGCCCACCGGTCCGAGCTCCGCGCGGAGTGCGGGACTCCCCTGGCTGCGACAGGGTCGGGTCCGCGGGCGAGCGGAGGGGGCTGCGGCCGGCTGAGGCCGGGAGCGGGAGGCGGCCGGACAGCTCCCTGTGGGGCACTCAGGTTGCCCTGCGTGGGGCCAGCAGGAGCGCCCCTCCTTCGCCCGCCCCGGTAGTGAGCTGTCCCAAACTTGAGAGAGCAGCCACTGCGGTTTCGGTGACAGCACACCCCACAAGGACCCCGCCTTTGTTCCCACGGAGGTTTGTCCCAACCCTCCTGGAAGGTACTTTGCTGCTCTCCCCGAGAGTCCGCGGCCGGCTCCCCGCGCTGGTTTCTTCTCTCCCGGGCCAAGCGGTCCTCCGCGCTGCTCCGCGCGCAGCTTTCCACCTGCAGCGACCTGCCGGGGAATCCCCTCGCGCGCCCAGGCTGCGGGCTCGGGCACCTCGCCTCTTTGCAGCAGCGAAACTTGGTCTCGCCGTGACCCCCAGGAGACCGCATCTCGATAAAGATCATTCACTAGTCGAGATAAGGCTGGGAGGTGGGATTGGCCGAGAGAGTGGCTGATACGCTGCAGCATTTTCTTGAAGGGTTTCCCTTTCCAGCCGGGAAGTGGAGGCTTTTGTGTTGATGAATGGGGCTCGTCTGCGCGGCCAGAGTTTTGAGGGCTCGAATGGAGAAAGTTTCTGCGATGAAGCGCTGTAAACTTCTCTCAAGTTGTCGGGAGAGTTTTAGTTTTTTTACAGGAACGGAGGCGACGGAAAGAGAAGGAGGGAGTAGGGGAGAGAATAAAAGGAGTGGGAGGGGAGGAGGAGAGAAGACTAGAACAGAGTAAAAGGGAGAGAAGGAGGGGAAAGCGAGAGATCGGGGGCTGGGGTCGGGGAGAAGGAGAGAGAGAGAGGAAGCTAGGGATGAATGGGAGAGGCTAGGAGGCAGGGGAACAAGCGAGCTCTCTCCCTGGCTTTGCGTTGCTAGGTAGCAGCGAAGAGCTGCGTGTGACCGACCACCAGACAGACGGAGCGGACGCTGCTGCCTCCAGGGGCACTAATCTGTCTGTGGGGATGGGAGACCACCCTCTCCCCTCCCCCCCCACCCCTTCCTCCCGCTCCTTCCTTCTCGGACAACTTAATTGCCCTACAATGAAAATGAAACCCCTATTGTTGTAGGATTAGCCAAAGCAATAAATTGATTTCCCTGGATCACATATTAGGGTTGAAGAGTGGAGACTGCAGAAGCCCCCATTTATGGCAGAGAGAGGGGATGGGCCAGTGGCATGTATTCAAATGGTTAATCTGCTTTCTTTCCTCAATTCTTAGAGTAAGCTCCTTAGAGGGAATCAACTAAGTAATTATACAGCAACTCCTAGCAGTACACATTGCAGACTTCCTGGGAAGAAGTTTGGAAACGCCGACGAACCTCACTGGTCGTGTAAAAATCTTTGGAAAAGGAGGGGAGGCAGGAAGAGAACGTTAATAATTCTAACTTTGAAAATCTTTTCTCAGGGTTGGTAACAGAGAAAGAGAATTTATTATTATTGTGGAGGGTTTGTCCTAAATATAGCCACAAGTTTTACTATATGTTCCTGTCAGTGCCTGGCAAAAGGAAATCTTGTCTGGATTAAACTGGGATACATCTGGGTTGTCCACATACAACGCAAACGGATGTTCTCATCCCTTTGTTAAAATGTCTTAGTCACCAAATGACCTGTACTTACTCTTCTTGGTAGTTTAGACCCATCCATCTTTCATTCTATAATAATAATAGGTGTAGTATATATCATATGATGTCATATATATCATATACTTATATGTGGCAGGCCCTGTTCTAAGTATTTTGCACTTGTTGAAATTTAGTCTTTATCATGCCCCTTTTTAAGTAAGCACTCTTACTGTTTCTGTTTTACAGATGGGAAATGAAGGCATAGACCAGTTAACTTCCTTCAGGTCATATGGCTAGAAAATCACTGTGAGACAATTCCCAGAGATTCTGATTCCAGAGGCTTTAACTAAACTGCTCTAGTATATGGCTCTTTTGTACTAGAAATGCCATACCCCTTTAGTTACTGTCCACATGTGAAGTTACTAAAGAAGCCAAGGGACTTTTTCCAAGTCTTTGCCACATACTGTAGAATTTGCTTGCTGCTCATAATTGGATATTTCCAGAAACTAAGGTTTCTATCCTCACTCTCAGTCTTCCCACTTGATCATTTTTACATACATGTCCTCTGAATATCGTCAACCTGGGGGTTTAAGAAGATTTCTAGATGCCTGTTGTAGTGATTTTTGACTTAGATGAAGAAGTGTGATGACATTGTAAATGCCCTTATTTTAGCATAACATATTTTAGGTAAGATCATCCTGCAAACTGCATATCATTAGAAACTGGGAGAGTGTTTTGCAGTTAGTCTTTTAAAAAATATTGCATATCTGTGGCTAGAAATTATTTGCACTGCCCTCTATTTTGCATAATGCTTTTAAAAAAATGCAGGAGGGCCTGAAGCAACGGCTTCACCTCATTCTAGCTGTATGACCTTGCGGAAGTCCTTTAACTTTGCATGGCTCAAACTGCTTATCTGTAAAACTGGTATGATAATGGGAGAATCTATTCTGTGACGTTTTATGAACATAAAGTGGTAAGTGTGCCTTAGCATGGTGTAAGGCATTATAGACAATGATCATAAACTAATAGCCCTTTTTATTACTTTGATTCATAATACTTTTCCTTGCTTACTGATCATATTTCTCATTTCAAAATGCACATGAGAATATCTTTAAGTATTTTCCACCTAGCATTTCTCTGAAGAATTCCCAGATTCCAGGATGTGATTTGAAGTTTTTCAGAAAATGTTATGGTTTCTCAGGACAATGATATTCTTTCATCCAATAGAAGTTTGATTGTACCCTTAATAGGATCAGATTTTATGACAATTATGTCTTTGGGTACAGTTTATATGCTTACAAGGGTTGTGTGGCCAGTAGCAAACAGGCAACATTTTGGTTCTATCACATCTCTATTATCTGCTGCTGCTTTTATTTCACAGCAGTTGGCTTTTCTTTCTTCTACTGAAGTTCTTCCTTGCCAGTCTTTGGGGCTTCTGCTTAAACTTCCTGTCCCTGCCCTATTTTAATATAAACTATTATAACCTTAAATATATATCTTGGACTGCTTGGCATTATTTTATAGCTAAGTAACTAAACCCTGGAGGGAGACTGAAAGGAGTGGAAGGGTGGGGATTAAATGCCCTACCTAAGGGCTTGTGTGATAGAGCCAAGGTCTGCACCTGAGACTCCTCATTCTTCTACAGGACCTTTTTTAGATGCATGTCCTCTAACTGTCCCCACATTGAGATCTCTAGATTCCTTTTGTGTTGATCCTGACTTATCAGATGAGGCAAAGCATGATGAAAAGATGATCTTGGCGAATCTTCAGTTGGGTGGGTCACCTGTCTCAGGCCTAAGCTGAATCTCATGATAGATTAATGTAACCATGTGTTTTTAGCTTGATCCAGAACTCCCAAGTGATGGCATCTGGTCCCATCACTTCATGGGAAATAGATGGGGAAACAGTGTCAGACTTTATTTTTTTGGGCTCCAAAATCACTGCAGATGGTGATTGCAGCCATGAAATTAAAAGACGCTTACTCCTTGGAAGGAAAGTTATGACCAACCTAGATAGCATATTAAAAAGCAGAGACATTACTTTGCCAACAAAGGTCTGTTTAGTCAAGGCTATGGTTTTTCCAGTGGTCATGTATGGATGTGAGAGTTGGACTATGAAGAAAGCTGAGCGACAAAGAATTGATGCTTTTGAACTGTGGTGTTGGAGAAGATGCTTGAGAGTCTCCTTGCAAGGAGAACCAGCCAGTCCATTCTAAAGGAGATCAGTCCTGGGTGTTCATTGGAAGGACTGATGTTGAAGCTGAAACTCCAAAACTTTGGCCACCTGATGCGAAGAGTTGACTCATTGGAAAAGACCCTGATGCTGGGAGGGATTGGGGGCAGGAGGAGAAGGGGACGATAGAGGATGAGATGGCTGGATGGCATCACCGACTCGATGGACATGAGTTTGAGTAAACTCCGGGAGTTGGTGATAGACAGGGAAGCTTGGCGTGCTGTGATTCACGGGGTTGCAAAGAGTTGGACACGTCCGAGCGACTGGACTGAACTGAGAATTCCCAAAGTCTGTGCCTCTGGATCCATTTTTAAAAATTGTGGACCATCAGAGCACATTTCTGAAGAGCTGATATAACCCAGATATTAATAGTTTTAATCTATTAATTTTGTGATCTTGAGGAATTAAAAAATTGTTACATTGTGGTAATCCACAAACATTTATTAAAAAGCATCTACAGTGTGCTAGTAAGACAGCAGTATCAATATAACAGAGAGGTTAAGGACGATGAGAACTGAAAAGGGGAGTCTAGATTCCACAGTTAAAATGAGCTGCAACTTTGTGTTTAAAATTCTGAGATAGTCAATTTCTAGTTCCTAATGACTCTGGCTAGGATTTCACCAATATTCGATTTGACACATTCTAGCCTCGGTGTTTTGGGCTGCTTTTAGAATGATCAGATTGGTAGATGTTTTGCAATGTCAGAGATATTTCTTTGATGCTTCCCATGTTTTATTAAGGGCCTGTACAAATGTTTCCTAATTGATTTCTTGACCATCTTAGCATTGTGAGACAAAGTAGGAAAAGTGTGAATTTGGGGATTAGAGGATCTGGATTTGAAAGTTGCCTCTGCCATTTTCTATCCGGGAAATTCATTACAACATACTCAACTGCTCTGGGTTGGTTTTATCTATAAAACGGGCACATATTTACCTCACAGGGTAGTTATGCCAGTTAACTGAGAAGAGTGTGAAATTCTTTTTAGACTGTGAGGTCTCATGTATTTCTATCCATCATGACTTCTGTTTTCAAGAATTTAATTTTTTCTATCATGTCAATGTATGGCAAAAACCAATACAATATTGTAAAGTAATTAGCCTCCAACTAATAAAAATAATTGGAAAAAAAATTAAGTCGGCATAGTTTTACTAAAATCTTTAAAACTGTAGTGTAGATGGGATGATACGTTGAATAATTACCTACTAATCTTTAAAGCCTGTTTTTATCTTTCTTATGAATAAAACTACAGTATTAACATTAAAAAAAAAAGAATTTAACTTTTTCTAAACTTGTGGAGAAGATATTGTATCGTGGTATCTCTCTCCCCCGCCCCGGGCTTTTTAGTACAAGGGATCTTTAAATTATTTTCTTGTGCATCTTGGACACAGTGCTTTAGTGCCTACAGCAACCTTACACATAAGTCTGAATTCTCATGTTTGTAAATGACAGAGAACTCAGTTAAACTGCTTGAAGCCAAAAGGAAGGAGTATTGAAATACATAGTTGAAAAGATAGAGCTATTAGGTTGAACCATATGGGATTGTTGTTTTCTTAGGTCAGAAGCAGTCAAATCTGGCAATTTGGTTCAACCTAGTACAGATGGGCACTCAGCCTATTTCATGTTGATTGGTTTCTCTGTCTCCTGGTTCTGAGATGACTGTGTTATCTAGTGTATTCTTCTCTGGTGTTACAAGGTGACTGTCACATCCTTTAATGTTATGTCCAATGGAAAAGAGTAAGTTTTGTTTTAATTATTCTCAGCAAAAGTCTCAATTGCATTTCAGAGACTCCTCTTAGATCATAAGCTCATCGGAGAACCAGTCACTATATCCAGGGACATGAAATGTGCCTCTGGCTTAGACTAGAGTCACATGCTTGATCTCTGAAGTCACAGACTAAGTCTAGACCCCAGAGGGAAAATGAGGTAAGGCTCCCAGAAGAATGGTGAACAGATGTGGAGTTGCAGAAACAACAGATATCTGGAACACCTTATCAGATAAAACCAGTTTTCCATTTTGTGTATGAAGACAGACTTGAAATTTCTCAAGAGTAGGTGGTCCTGGGATCACTCAGTAATTGAAGAGGGAAAAGTCTTGCAAATATTAAAGCAAGACATGGACATGATGTTGTGTTCATGTGATCATGTTGCAACTAGAAGGGTAGTTGTAGCCTAAAGGATTTTTTTGTAGCCTAAGGGATTCTTATTTGGAGCTTTACTTTGTGATGAACTGGAATGTTCTCGAAAATGATCTGATAGATCAAAGTATGGAAGCTCTTGAGTCCCTTGTAGTCCTTTGCAGGATTTCATTTTTCAGCAAGTCCTAGGCCTTTGTCCCTTTTCCAACTTACTTCATTTGTTTTTATTCCTAAAATGTCCCTTTTCCAGGCACTAGACCTTGGCTGTGAGAAAGAGCTAGAGAGAAAGGAGAGAAGAAGGGTTTAGAGACACAAGAAGGTGCTTCAGTGGAGACGGAATGCACTTTGGTGCTCATCTAAGAATCCTTAGCATATACCCTAGGAAACTTCTTCTACAGACAGTGGAACAGGTGTCTTTCACACTTCACTGGATTAATTCAGAAATGCTAAACATTTGTCCTCTATGCCAATGGTTATTTTTCCGGTCTTTAAGTCTTATTTCTAATATCTCTGTATCATGTACCAAGAAAATGGAAACATCAGTTTTCAGGAAATTTAAATGTCTCTCCAAGAAAATAACAGATTAGACAATGTGAAATTTCACATTAAAATCTCTATGCTTTTGGTCATTAGCCCTAAGGTCTTGCCTGACCCCCAGCATTATTGGAAACAGTGAGAAATGAAGAAAATGTAATTACCACTCTGTGCGTTAAAAAGTTAAGCCACTGTTATTATGGATACAATGGTTTGTTTATTATCCAGGTCTTGAGATTCCAAATTTGGAAGCAATACTAGAGGTCTCCTTTAAGTTTATATATCATCAGCATCGTGAAGATCAGCAACTTTGAAAATAAGCCTTTACTCACTGATTCACATTAATAGCATATCTACTTTTGAGTGCCCAGTAGTTATTGAGGAAAACCCCCAAAAGAGGAAGAAGACCATGGCTACACTTCTGTTCTGCTAGACTTTCTTGGATTCTCATATAAAAACATCCTGTCCATCTCTCAATAAACAATGCAGAAAGTAAAAAAAACATCCTGTCTTATGGTATCAGAGACTTGCTTGTCATTTTGAGCCCAGTTCTTTGGGTTTTATTCTCATTAACAAGGAGATTTTCTTTGTTAAAGGTAAAAAAATAAAAACTCATTTAGTTTGATAAGGAAATCCTTAAGTAAAATTGAATTTAGGGATGGAAATATCTGAAATATGTCAATCTTACCTACCTTTTACTGTCACTAAAGGGAAGGAGAAAATGCTAGTGTGTACTTCCACACTGGTTTGATTTTGATGTGGGAAGGCTGTGGAGAATACTTTTTGTTGTAAGAAACAGAAAACCCACCTCCAATTGGCTTAAACAATTAAGGGTATTTATTGACTCATGTAAGCAAAAACTTCTGAGGCAGAGTGGGGTTCAGGTAAGGTGCGTTCAGGGCTCCAGTTCTCTTTCTTTGTGTCCTTTTTGACTCTGCTCTCCTCTAGGTTTCAGCTTTGTCTTCAGGCTGGCTTCCCATATTGTTATATTGCAGCTGCCAGGGCAAATGGGGCTACATGTTTTCTTGATCCTATCTAGGGACAATTTTGAGATTTCACCTGTGTTCTCAAAAGCATTATTTCATCACAATTTATAGAATGTGATAATCTCTAGGGTCCCTAGATGGAAATAAGCTAGGTTTTTAAGCTTGGCATATAAAAATTATCTGGGGAGCTTTAAATATATATTCTTAGGCCAAAACCCACACCTACTATATCAGGAGTATAGAATCTGTATTTTAAGCAATTCTGAGAGTCAGATGATTTGGAAACAACTGATTTGGGTAATCTGTCTCAGTTTTGTAAACTGAAACTAACTTGCCATGGCAAATTACTTCCACTAGCAGTGGAGAGTACTCCAGTTATATCTATCCTTTCTTTTGGATGGGGATGTTACAAGGTAGTTACAGTAACAAGGAAAACGACTCATTTATATCCCAGGGTGATATGAAGTACTCCCCCATTCCTGGCGGTCTCCTTTCCTGGCCGATGTGCCAGTCCCTCCCTGCAGCCACTGTTTGTGTCTTAATTGGATTCTTTGCTTTCTCTGCTCTTTCCTTGGACACCCTTGATGTCCTTCCTCCCACTGTTAAGAATCTGGGGTTCTTTGAGCTGACCCAGGTCGGGAATTCATCTCAAGAGCATCCCCTGGCAGAGCTCACTGGCATCTATCCCATGTTTGGCATTGGGAGTTAGAAAATCTTATTGCCCAACTCTTTGTTGATTCCACTCCAATGATTCCAGTCCATTGATCCTGCCACCTCTTCACTGTCCCTCAAATCCCGCAGTTATTTACTTCCTTAGCTTATATTTTATGGCCCATCATTAGCATCACTTCCTTGCCTCCACCCTCAGCAGTCTGGTCCTCTTTTCTCAGACCTCCAATACCACCTGCTCCAACAACATTGCTTCTTATAGACATGAAAATGGAAGCAATCAACAGAAGGACGCAAATTCTCATAACTCAACCATCATCACTTGCACCTCAGCCTGTATATTTTGTTTTTCCTCCTGTTCCTCGGGACGAACTTTTCGTGCTCTGTAGTCCAGCCAGTTCATTCATGTTCTAGATCACACTCTGTCTTACCTCTCACCATTTGTCTCCTCTCATCAAATCTTCATTTCCCCCACATTCCCTTCTTGCTATCACCTATTTTCTCTGTACCTTGGCAAAATTCCTTGGCAGATTTATCTTTACCCACTGTAGTTTTGCTCAGTTTTTCTCATATCCATGCCATTCAGGTTTTTTTTTTCCCCCACCACCCTTGACCAAGGTGTTTCTTTGGCCAAGGTCACTGGTGACTTCCATTTTGTTAAGTCCAAAGATCCATTCTCAGCTCTCATCTTGTTTAGCTAACTAGCAACACTGCACACAGTGTATCTTGCCTTCCACCATGAAACAGTTTGGCTTCCGAGAAACTACGTTCTCCTGGTTTCCTTCCTTCCTCGTTGGCCTCCCCTTGTTCCCTCATGTTTCCTTCCATCCACCTTTCTGATTACTCTGATTACTTTTCATCTCTATCTGCATTGCTTTGGTAGCTCATTCTGTCTCGTGACATACCATCTGTATGCTGACAACCTATACATTTAGGACTATAATCCAGGCCCTACCTACCCTAAACTCTAGCCTGTATGTCCAACTGCTTGTTTGATAACCTGGTTGTACAAGAGTCATTTCAGACTTACATCCAAAAACTGAACTCCCGATCTCCACTAATGCCCCAAACCTGCTTTATCCATTGATTTCCCCATCTTAGAAAGTGACTACTCCATCTTTGCTTAGGCTCCAAACTTTGAACTCTTTCTTTTTATACCTTACATCCAATCCATCAGAAAATCCCATCATTTCAATCATCAGAATATATGTAGAATCCAATCAGTTTTCATCTTTACCACTGCTGTGTTGATCCAGGTCATGGTCACCTATTACCTGGATTATTGCAATGCCTTCCCTACTGATCACCTGCTGCCCTTTGGTACCCCTCCTGTCAACTCTCAGCCCCCTTTAAAAACCAGTCAGATCTTGTCACTCCTCTACTCAAAAGCACCAATGGCTTCTGTCACACATGAATTGGATTTTTCAGAAACAGATGCTGAGATAGACTTTCGAGTGCAAGATATTAATGAAGATCAGTGTCTGTGAAGGGAAGGGGAGGAAGCGGGAATAGGCAGAGGAAGAAACTGAAGTGGGTAAGGCCTTGATTGACCCAGTGGGGAGTTCTGGAGCTGCAGCTGGCAAGGAGAATGTTCTGTGTCAGGCTGAATTGGCTTTCCTCGGTTGCTGGATGTGGCCTACCCTAGCAAGATACCTTTCTATTGATAGAACTGAGGTGGACCTTGGAGGAGTTGAGTAGGTAGAGAGTCCTTCCCTGCAGCTGGCCCTTCCTTGAAGGGGAATCTGGGTGGTGCATCTCCGCATCTCCCTGGCTACCGTTGCTTCCCAGCTCATACAGAGTCAGAGTCCAGGTAGACCCTAACCATTGGCTTGGACATCCCCTGAACTGTCTCCTTCTCTCCTCCACTCACAGTGCAATGGTTGTTGTTCAGTTGCTCAGTCGAGTCCAGCTCTTGGTGACCTCATGGACTGAAGCACGCCAGTCTTCCCTGTCCTTCACCATCTCCCGGAGTTTGTTCAAACTTGTGTATGTTGAGTCAGTGATGCCATCCAACCATCTCATCCTCTGTTGTCCCCTTCTCCTGCCTTCAATCTTTCCCAGCATCAGGGTCTTTTCTAATGAGTTGGTTCTTTGCACCCGGTGGCAAAGTATTAGAGCTTCAGCTTCAACATTAGTCCTTCAAATAGGTATTCAGGGTTTATTTCCTTTAGGACTGCCTGGTTTGATCTCCTTGCAGTCCAAGGGACTCTCAAGAGTCTTCTCCAGCACCACAGTTGGAAAGCATCAATTCTTTGGCACACAACCTTCTTTATAGTCCACCTCTCACATATGTACACTAGATGGACCTTTGTCGGCAAAGTAATGTCTCTGCTTTTTAATACACTGTCTAGATACAATGGTATTCTTGCTTTATTCCCAACATAGTGAACACCTTAAGGCCTTTGTACTTGCTTCCTCTCTTCTTGAACACTCTTGCCTCAGACTGTACATGACCTGCCCCTCACCTTCTACAGGTCATTGCTTATAGGTCACTTTCTTAGTGTTGATTTCTCAGATTCTTTGCTCTTTCTTCATTGCACTTATCACCCTCTGACATAATGGACATTGGTTTTTTTTGTTGCTGTTGTTTATTTACTTTGTTTCTCTTTTCTAAGATATAAATTCCAGGACTGCAGACATTTTTATCTCTCTTATTCATTGTCTTATTCCTAGTACCAAGAATTGGGCTAACTAAATAAATCTAACTTGGATGAACGATGGATAGATGCCACCATGGGTACTAAAACTAAGAAGCAGCCTCAGCTCATCACTATGTCCCTGGTATTGCCAGCCGTTAATTCCGCCAGGCTCCTGGAGGCCCCATCAAGGTCCTGATGGAGAAAAAAAGAAAATTGCTGTCTCTATCAAAACAAGTGGCTTAGCAACGCTATTTCTTTCCATTTGACTCTCCCCCTTCCTCCGCCTCACTGCCCCCCAACTACCGATGACTCCCAACACATTTGATTGTAGCGGATTCTGCATCAGCCTTTTTAACTTCCACCCCAGACACTTGGCTACTCTGTGAGAATCCCCTGTACATACAGAATGGGTCATTCTGCTATTTTAAGGACAGATTTGATACAGTAGCTTTTATAAAAAGATAAGCCAAAGTTTTTAGACTTTATGTTAGTGGACTGTCACTCCGTGTTTAAACAGAACACAAAAGAAATCTGTCTGAGACCACGGCGCAGTGAAAACAGCCTTGATCAGACAAAAGGCCCTCTGAAGAGGGGAGTGGTTTCCCAAGTCGGGGAGGCGGCATGGACTGTGGAGGAAAGAACATCACATGTCAAGTCAGGACATTCATGGGTCTTGTTCCTGATGAATGAAGGAAAAATGGGCCCAGTGGAAGAGGGCCAGACTGCTGAAAACCGCCCATGGCTGCTTATCCCTCGGCACAGTCTTTCTCACTTGAGACCCTTTTTTTTTAAATTGAAAAAAAGTATTTATTTGGGTATGCTGGGTCTTCATTGTGGCATGTGGGATCCAGTTCCCTAGCCAGGGATTGAACCCAGGCACCCTGCATTGGGAGCACAGAGTCTCAGCCACTGGACCACCAGGGAAGTCCCTAGACCCCATTCTTTTGATGGCTTTCTAGTGCAAGCATGACCACATAGTTCAGAGGCAGAGTGGTGACTCAGTGACATGCATGTAAGTTGTCAGCATACAGATAGGATGAGACTACCAAAGCAATGCAAATAGAAATGAAAAGTAACCAGAAAGGTGGGTGGGCGTAAGCATGAGGGAACAAGGAGAGGCCAGCAAGGAAGGAAGGAAACCCGGAGAGTGAAGAAGTTGGGAGAATGACCTGAAATTTTTATTGCTAAAATTGTTGAGTGTTTTCTATGTGCCTGATACAGTCCTAAGTGTTTTACAGGTGTAACTTTACCCACTTCTTTATTATTAACAGTTTGAGTTTCATGGATAAAGAACTAAGGCAGGGACTTCCCTGGTTAAGACTTGGTGCTTCCAATGCAAAGGGCCCAGGTTTGATCCCTGGCTGGGGAACTAAGGTCCCACATGCCTTGCAGCAAAAAATAAATAAGTAAATAAATAAAATAGAAGAACCAAGACAAAGATAGGGTAGGTAATTTGCCCGTAGCCATCTAGTTAGTAAGTGGCAAAACCAAGCTTTGACCGCAGAGTCCTTATTCTTATGTGTTATCACTGGGTAGATAGGATCAAGGGAAAGATAGTGCCTCTGTGTCCATCAGAGCCTCATTTAATGATCAGGTGACCTCATTTCAGAAGCTGGTACCTTTGCAACTCAACTCTTGGACATTTTTGTGCTATTTTTGCATTCATTCATTCATTCCTTGTTGATGGAGCCCATAGCATGCTTTGACATCAAGTAACTGGAAACAGCAAAGGATAGAGATTCCTGCCACATGGGTCTGTCCAAAGCAGCTTATCCTGAAAGAGTACATTTCCATTGTAACCCAGTGTTCCCTCTATTCTCTTTAGGTACTGGCTGATTCCTGCTTGCTGACTTTCTCCTCTACTACCCGTCCATTATCTAAGAATGTCTTCTTCTCTATAATTACACATCTTTTAATTCAAAAGACCCTTTGACTATCAGAGAGAGTTCTATTTTAACTTCCTTTTAGGGATGGCAGTGCAGGTATTGAAAGTTGTCTGTTGCTTCATACTTGATGGAAAAATTCCTACTAAGTTTCCTTATTCAAAGTCCTAGAAGAAAGTAATGAACAACCAAGTGAGAACTGAGACTCTTGGCAGCTGAAAAGGTTGTTCCTGGAGAGATGGGGAAGGCATTTGCCTATGGGTTGGAAGGGCTGGAATGTCTCTTGGCTCCGAAGTGTCTCTCACCCTGGCCAGAGATGTCTGCTCTGTCGCCATTAGAGCTAGTTCTTTAGAGGAATACATTCTTCCCCTTGAAACTCTGGTTAAAGTGCAGAAATGTTTACCCCTGTCTGGCCAAGTAGTTAGCTGAGATAATAATGCACAGAAAACATTCCTGAGTGAGGTTCAGAGAGAAGGAGATGCAAAGTTGATAGTTTGATGGGGGGCGGGGACGAAAGAAAGGAAGAAGGTATCTGAAGGTGAGAGTCTTGGAAGGGAGCCAGCTTCATCTTCTAATTAATTTGCTTAAATCAGCTTTTATAGGTAACAGAGATGTTATTGCTTGTTCTTTTTTCCTTAGGATGACATTATGGGGAGTTTCTGCTGTAAATCTGTTCAATTGACATTAAAGATTGAACTTCTTACCTTCTAGTAAGGCTCTCCTTCGTCTAATTAGCTCAGTGGAAATAAGATTGTTAGAACAAAAGGAAAGGTTGACCCTAAAAGCAACAAAGTCACAGCACTCTATCAGTCATTCCTTAGGGATTCATTGGTGTCAGGTAAGGTTAAGAGGAAGCTTTTGGATTTAGTGTACATGGAAGTTACAATTTTTCTAGACCATAATGATGACTATTAATAGGAAATCCAGTTTTATTCCTTAGTATGCAATAAAACAACAGTTTGCATGTGGATAAGGTAAAAGCCACACATTTCTCAAGTCAATTGCTAAATGGTTAACTTTTATGTACCACCTCTCTGAATTATTTTTCTAGTTCACTTCTGACATAAAAATTTACTTCTTCCCTAATATTTGGTGCAGTGAGGTGTTGAAAGAATTTGCTAAGTAATCACTGGAAGCTGAGATTCTAGTGAAAAACAAAATGCATGGTTTAAAAATTGAACGTACTAACTGGGAGAGAGCAAAGATTAGATGCTTCTTTTGTAAATAATTAAACCCAGCAGGGCAGACAAGGGAGAACATGGGACTTGAGCTAAGAAGGATGCATAGGGTATTGAACACTTTCACTTCCCTGTGAGGGAAATCAAAGAGGTCTTTAATAGTTGTTGCTGATTGTGAATATGTGCAACAAAATCCTTAAGCCAGATTTACTTCTCAAGCATTTTGCTGTGATCGAAGGAATGAGAAAGGGGAGAGAAGAGGAACTGTTTGATTGAGGCCCTTTAGCACGCTTTCTCTCTAGGAGGCCCAAGTGTGGTTTGTCACAGTGACCTGGGACTTTGGTTCCCTTCGGGACCACCACCTAGCACTGGGGATGCATGGGTAGATCAAAGACAATTGCTTTTACTTTTTCTTGCCGAAAAGCAGTGGATCTACGAATTGAGAGCTGGATTAACACAAGACACATAGGATGGATTCTTTCTGATTTTCTCTTTCAGAGTTGGTTTTCTTACACTCTCCACACCGTCTCCACTTTTTTGAGGTGGTTGGTCTTAATTTTTCTATCTGTAAGAAGGAAAAGATTTTACAGTTTTCCTATGGGTAAGCTTGAATATTAACCTTAGTGAAGAGCTTTATTTTATCATTTAAATTAACATAGACTTAAATTGTGCATGTATAGTTTTATAAATTTTCATACATGTATGTATTTGTGTAACCAGCACCATGACTGGGATTAGAACAGTTCAATAGCCCCCCACTCCCCCAATTCCCGTATGCTATTGCTGTAGTCACACTCTCCAAATAAAGTTTCTCAGTTCTTTTTTTTTGAAAACTCACTTTCCCATATGAAAGCCTCAATTTCTGCCTTTCATTTGTTCATTTTAATTCAAGAAATATTTCTAATTCATTTTTGAAGTAATTCAAAATGACATCGGTAAATGGTAAGGTTGCAAGCCTGGTTTCCCCCTACTACATGGAGGAAAAAACTCTGGAAAGATGGCTGCTCTTTCAGTATAGCCATATAGGAAAAAAATTGGCCTACACTTGGCTTGTTGCTAGATTGGAATCTGAAAAGAAAACACACTCAAGAAGTCTCCCTTGAAGCAGAGGACAGAGGTTTATTTTTTATTTAACGATTTACCCCTTGACACCTGGGAAATGATTAGTTGATGTTTTCAAAGAAGATTAAGTCAGTGTGGTTAATTAACTGTGGTAATCAGGTGACTTAAATTAATTAACTCCTTGTTAACAATTTCCATCAATTTTGTAAATAAATGACTGAATCAGTAAATTATACTCAAGATTAAAGGCTATATTTCCTGATTTATTTTATTGATGACAAATTAGAGAATTTTCTCTTCATCTCATTCTCTTCCTGCCAACCTTACAAATGAGAATTAGCTGGTTATAGTTTGAGAGGAATGCACCAGAGTAACCTTTAATGTATGGTTTTAAGGAAAAGTCAGGTGAAAGGACACTTGAAAAGATTTAGGGGAATGAAACTTAATCAGCATATACATAGCAACATTGAGGGAGAATGGGGGTAGTAAGTAATGATGAAACTAACTTTAGGATAAGCTCTTAACTATGAAGTCTTTAATGTTTTATTTTCTTTCTTTTTTCTAAGTGAAAAATGAATGAGGGATATAGCAATTTGGTTTTTAGCTAGAAATAGATTTGAGTGGATATTTAGATATTCTGTTGAGAAGGAATTTACCAAAATGTTGGGATGTAGTGATTGCATTAGTCAGTAAAGCTCGACTGCAGGTTTAAAGTGCCATACAAATATACAACTAAAATGTTCTTATTTTTAGAATCTTTATAGTTGAAAGTTCTCTTCCTTACTTACAAGTGAGTTACCAAACAAGTGAGCTGGAACATAACCAAACTATTCCTCATACCGTTGCAGTTTCTGAAAGGCGTTGAATGCTCAGGGGATTTGCATTTGTAGGACAGGTGATAGAGGGTTATTTAGGATTCCTTCTAGAAGGAACATTTGGCATCTTGAATAATGTGTGAGAAGTGAGAATATATTTACGAATTTGAAAAAATTCAGTGCTAACCTCAATCAGATTTTATAAGGAGAAAATTCCTACAGTTTCCTTGAAGGCAGCCTAAATTGGGATGGGCTGAAGCCAGTGATACACATTTACATTTCTGGCCGCTGAGCAAAATGTTGGGCTCTTTCCACTATTATGGAAGCTCTCTGGTCCTGCCCCCTGCCCTCTTCTCCACCCACCCAAGGATCCTCAATCTGAAGGGTCTCCTCTGGACACAGTTCACCTGTGGTTGAACCCTGTCTGGTGCTGGGATGCTGGCTGGTGTTAAGTTCCAGAGATGTACCTCTAGGCTGCTTGACCTCTCTGAGCTTCAGTTTCCTGGACGATTTAGTGATTTCTACTCCACAGGTTCCTGAGAATATTTAAAGGACATTGTGAGTGTGCAGGGTCCAGCACTTGGTGAACATTCAGTAAACCTTTGGCCCCACAGGGAACCTGGTGCTAAATCATTCATAGTTGACCAGCTCTTGCTTAGGTCAATGCAGCAGAGCAGCCACCATGCTGTGTCTTTTGAAATAAAGGAACCACTTGTCACATTCTCTATCCATAGAACTTGTTGGGGGAAAAAATATTTTTTAAAAAAAATTTTTTATAAGGAGAGGGAAGTCAAGGAAGCATTAGAAGACAGGCATTGTACCTTGCCTTTCTACCCCCAAGAACATTTGTTTGGGATTTCCCCTCTAGGGCTTGAAATCACAGACCCCAAATGTCATGTTACATAGTATTTCAAACTTCTCAATGGGCTCAGTGTTCCCATTTTGTGTGTCTTGTACCTACTTCCTGTAAATCTGGTCCTCTGCAGAGTTGACTGGTGATGTCTGTAACTCTGAGAACAAGAGTGATGGACGCGTGGGTCTAGGTAGAGCTCAGATGTGCGTGCCTTCTGGTCAAGGAGAAAGCTTTTCAGAGGGAGGAGTGTGTTCAAGGATGAACCCTCGGCTTTTAAGCAGACCATGTAAGGATCATAAATAGTGATTTTTTTTCTCTTTTAATAGTTTCTTATTCTGTGAAAATAGACAATGGACCGTTAGTGCTCCATAAATGCCCTGTGAGTTGAATTGACAACATGGAAGCATTCAGTGGCTTTAGAGGGTGCCAGGATCTTACAAATTTTTTTTTTCTTCTTTACATCAAAGGAAACCTGCTTCAAGTACACTCTTGGTGATTTGAACGCATGTGTCAGTGACACAGGATGAAGAATGTGTTTTTTTCTTGGTCATGCCCTATACTTTTCTGCCTCTGTGCCAGTTCCAGTTTGTTCCTTCTGCCAGGCACACCCTTCCCTCAGACCCACATATTGAAGCTTAAATGCACCTTCCTCCACAGGGCCTTTCTTGGTCTCCAGTGAATGTTATCTGAGCCTCTCTCACAACACTTATCATCACACCATGAATTAAAATTATTTATGTATTTTATCGCTTTCTCTAGGATAGGACCACTGATGCTAAGAGTTATGCTTGCCTCCTCTGGTATCCTGTGTCTGGCACAGAGCCATGTATAAGCAGGAAACTCAAGAAATCTTTTAGTGGAAAGTTCTCTGAGTTGTAGTAAAGCAACTCTGTCCTCCAGGGTCAGTGACGGGCATGCTCTGTTGACTGCTGTTGCAGAGAGGATTGTGTTTGGCTTTGATTCTCCCTTACATAAACAGCAGTAGGAGGCTGACTTGGTACTTCCATGCTATCATCAGGGACCTGCATACCTATCTTCCCGCTCCACCATCCTCTGCTGGTGGCTTCCATCCCTAAGATCACCTCATTGTCTAAAATAGTGTCTGTAGCCGTGGCTACCTTGCTCCATGTTAGGTGTGGAAATGGAGGAGGAAAAAGAAGGGCATGCTCTCTCTCTTTAAAAGAGACTTCCCAGAAGTCCTGCACAACCCTATTGCTTGCATTTCATCTCAGTGATTAAAACTTGCTCCAGTGACCACACTTAGCTGAAGCCTGGGAAATATAATCTTTTGGC
This sequence comes from Cervus canadensis, assembly GCF_019320065.1. Lineage (NCBI taxonomy): Eukaryota > Metazoa > Chordata > Mammalia > Artiodactyla > Cervidae > Cervus > Cervus canadensis. The sequence goes on along the minus strand of NC_057400.1, from coordinate 49,316,675 downwards.
TGAATACACCGTTCACCTGAATAAAACTGGGATTCTGTGTCTGAAGGAGGAAGAGGAATGAACATTGTGGTAGGCTATTGTGGTCCTGGCCATAGATGGTCAGGTGACCCTGGGTATTTGTTCCACTTCGAGGACCACACTTTTGTTAAGATATTTGAACTGGATTTGGAGGATAGATGCAAGGATGAGAGAACTGGAAGCATGTTTTGGGAGGAATGATAGAAAAACTTGATTTTTTTTAGGAGAAGAAAAGAATCAGAGGAACAATGGTTAGCTCTCTCTTCAAATATTCAAAGGACCATCATATGAAAGAAGGAAAAAGCCTTTCTTTTTTTTTTTTTGGTTATGCTTCATGGCATGTGGGATCTTAGTTCCCTGACCGGGGATGGAACCTGTTACCCCTGCAGTGGAAGTGTGGTGTCCTAACCACTGGACCACCAGGGAAATCCCCTGGAGAGGTTTCCCAAGGAGTCCCTAAAGCCTATTTTTAATGATTCTAAGGGGTAAGAAGGGAGTTGTAGGCACATAGGATGCACCAAAAGAAGGCTGGAGTTTTGAACCCAGGTGTAGACTTCAGGGGTTTGTCTCTGGAGTCTTTACGGTCTCTTTTAACCTTGGACCTTATCGAAATATGTATACTATATATATGCATCTGTGAGTCTGATTTTGAAGTTAGAAATAGTTCTTGTTCAGAATCCCCTTTTCTCAGTGGTTGCTGTAATGGTGCTACTGCATTGCAGTTTATGTTTTGAAAAGCTCAGGACTCGTTTCCTTTTTGCTTGATCTTTTTCAAAATGTCATTGAGAGTCAGAAACAATTTGCACAGGCAGGCTGAAATGAGAATTCTTAGACTGTAGATACTAATATCAGGGCTTAATAATTACAGATTGTTTAACTTAGTAATCCAATAAATGTTGTCACTATCAACTTCTTTGGACTAAGATATCTGTGCTTAGGCAACTGGTTAATGTTATTTAGTTAAACGTGAATTCTTTTAAATTATTACTAAATGTTTTAAACACCAGAAATGTAATTGCTGAAATGTCTTTTTAAAAAATTGGCTTAGAGTTGCTCCATGAAAACAGAGGCATTGTCAAGCAGAGAAATAAGCTAGAAGAGTTAATTTATCTTACTATATAATTTATTTTTGAAAGTGCATAGATGTGAATCTGAAAACGTGCCTATCTTTGTAAATTAAGTTCTTTTGTTCTAATTCAGTTTTATTTTGAATATATATATGTTCTTTTGTGAACCTCAGATATAAGAAATACTTAGTTAAGGAGAGAGTGTAATTTTTAAAAGGCTTCCCAGGTGGCACAGTAGTAAAGAATCCACCTGACAATGTAGGAGACACAAGAGATGCGGGTTTGATCCCTGGGTTGAGAAGATTCCCTGGAGGAGGAAGTGGCAACCCACTCCAGTATTCTTGCCTGAAAAATTCCATGGACAGAGGAGACTGGCGGGCTATACTCCAGGGGGTCACAAACAGACTAACTGAGCACACACACATATAATTTAAAATAGAAGTGATAATTTAATAATATGAGATGAAACTTCTGTATTAAATCAGCTTTTTGGAGGGTATAAACTATGATTCTTATTAGGGTAATTTAGAACTGGGTTGCAGATTATGAACACAGAAGTGCTAGAGTATAAGCAAATATGTGTGGAGCAAACAAAAAAACACTGAAAAATTCAAAGGGAGACCATATATAGAGTTTAAAGGGTCAGAAGACACCTGCCTAAAAATAGTAATCATGGCTAACTTTTGTTGACCATGTCCTTATGTGCCAGGCCCATACTTTTAAAAAAAATTTTATTTATTTGTTGTGTCCGGTTCTTAGTTGCCTCACTGTGGCATGCGGGTTTAGTTACCTTAGGGCATGCGGGGTCTTTGTTCTCCAACCAGGGATCAAACCTGCGTCCACTATATTGTTAGGCAGATTCCTAACCACTGGACTGCCAAGAAAGTCCCAGGCCCATACTTCTTATCCTATCTTCGTTTTAACCTTAAGAGTTGGAGCTCTTATTCTCATTTTTAGATGAGGAAACTGAGGCATAGAAATTAAGTAACATGCTCATGTACCACAGTGTTAGTAAGAGGTGGAGCTAGAGTTTTGAACCCAGGTGTAGGCTTCAGGGGTTTCTCCCTGGAAAGTCACTTGGTTTCTAAGCAGTCGTCCCTCTTCTCTCCCTTTCCTCACCCCACTCCTCCCCACCCCCATTTTGGAGTAGTATATCAAGCGCACAGCCATCTGGTTATTCAGACTTTGTCTTTTAAACTTCTGTAGAAAAGCTGTTGGCTTTTAGACATGCTGGGTTGAATGGAAGAAGGGAAAAGTAGACTCCTACTTGAGATGCATTCCTACAGGTGTAGTGGAAAGTATAACTTCAGGAAAGTGTATCAGCTCCATTCCTTAACAGCAAGCTTTGAAATGCTGGGCTTCCCTGTGTGTGTGTGTGTGTGTGTGTGTGTATGCATATATACACAGATATACACATACACATTGGGTGGAGTCAGTAAATCTTATATTTCCAATGGAAGGAAGTCTTTGAGTTACAAACAGTATAGCAAGGGGTTTCAGTTTACAGAAGAACCAAAACTACAGTATTTCAGTAAATCATATTCATTACTTGATTCTCATGGGTTTTGGCATCATTCGTTTTGAAATATTTTCTTAGAGCCTTTTTCTAAATCCCAGATTAATCTAAAACACATTACAGTGATTCAGAGATGTTATCAGTTCTCTTGGGAAACCCTTGGACTGTATTTTTGATGGCCTGTGTTTTTATGGAAAAATATTATCTCAGTGCTGATGCCATTTCCGGTATCAGCAAAGATAGCTGACCATGTACCACGTTTGGAGTCCTGTTAAGATCCTAAAATCTGTGCCATCATTCTGGTGAAGAAGGTATTTGGGCATTGAAAGTGAAAGTGTTAGTCGTTCAATCGTGTCTGACTCTTTGGGATCCCGTGGACTGCAGCCCGCCAGGCTCCTCTGTCCATGGGATTTCCCAGGCAAGAATACTGGAGTGGGTTGCCATTTCCTTCTCCAGGGGATCTTGCTGACCCAGGGATGGATCCCGGGTCTCCTGCATTGAAGGCAGATTCTTTACTGTTTGAGCTACCAGGGAAGCCTAAAATGCCACAATTAGAAATTTCACTTCTTTGAGGGCTTCCTGTTTTCTGCTGAAAATATCAGTATCCACAGAAAGCTTTAAAACTCACTTAAACTTTTCTGTGAGTAAATTCACTTAGGTGCAGATTTTGAGGCTCAGAACACTTTGGCCACATCATGGGGATCTAAAGGGGAGAGAAGGAAAGGATTTTTAGACTTGGGTGGAGGAAATGAAGCAGAGGTGGGACTCTTTAACTAGATAAGGCCCTAATCGCCTCATTCCTGGACTGTCAGAGGAAGCTTTTAGGTTTAAGTTGCTTTTCCCTCTTTGTAACTTTACCTACAAAACTTAGTGAAGTGTTGAGTGCTCTTAACAAACAGTGAACATACTCTTATCCAGGGAAGAACTGGCCTCACTTAGTCCTGGCAGGAGGTGGGCTGGTTGTGTGGGCTTGACTGAGGACAGCCAAATTATCCTGGACTTTCTGTCTTTACTGTGGGTCCTGACAGTTGTTATTCTGTTTCCTCGAGCATACAAATAGATGTTCTGCCCGAGCCTCAACACATGCTGTTGGATCGAACTGAGTTTGGAGCGTTTGCTGTATAAGGTGGAGACTATTTCGGAGGGTGATGAGAATTGTGTTTTATTACCAGGAAAGCCTGGGGCTGGGGTCATGGCAATGATGGGGTACTTTATTCCTCCTTTTGGAAGGGTTGGACCAGAGAGAAGGTAATAACTGAAGATGATAAAGTTTTCCTTTGGGTATATTGCAAGCCATAAATCACATATGATTTTAGTCAAAGAATATGTACATTTGTAGCATTTTTATATTGCATAAGCGAACATTTAGAGAATTCAGATACCGACTATCTTAAGCATTCTAAGGAAGAATTTGGAATTTCATGTTTTTGAACCTAGGCCCTGGAGAATTTATGAACTTTCTTAATGAAAAGCTTTTTAGCTTAGCTTCAGTTGATTAAAATCCTGAATTTCTTTTATGTCCTCAGTTCTATGCCATATGTTGAGGGAAGTGCTGAGGTCAAGGGGAATACTTTTATGACCATAAAAAACTTGCTGTGTCCAAGTTAATATAATGATTTAAAGCCCACTCTGGGGAAGCCTCTATATTTATCATCAAATTTTTTTGTGTGTGTTGAAATTTTTTTTTTGTGTGTGTGTGTGTGTTGAAATTATACACTTACGGGAGTTTGCATAAAAACTCCAGAGGCTCACCTGAGATTGAGTGATTTAAAATAGATGAAGAATAAAAATGTTTATTGTAGGAAAATAGGAAAATGCATTGAGAAGAAAATAGAAAACCAGTGGCAAGCTTGGTTTTGGCCCCAGCTTGACCTGTGTTTCCTAGGATAAATCTGGATTTTCGGTCTTGTCCTTGATCTCAGACGGGGCCAGTGGCTACTTTGTTCATGGGCAGGCAACCAACCACCTTGCTCTAAATGCTGAGCTTCTCACAAGCAAGGGGGCTCAGGCTCTGGGAGTTTTCTCTCCAAACTAATTGTCTTTAGTTAGGGGAACAGACAGGTCTTATCTGGTGAAGGCACTGGTTCCTGAATATTTTACTTTCTAGGCTGTTAGAATACTTGAGATGGATGAGAAGTGGGTATGCCCAGGAGGGAACTGCCCTTCACAGAGGGACTGCTGTACTTTAGGCTTTGTGCTTTTGGTTTACAGGGACCTCTTTAATCCTCATCAGAACTTGGTTTTGCAGGTCAGAAATTTTGCAGGTAAGGTAACAGCATGAAAAAAGTGTGAAAGTGTTAGTTGCTCAATTGTGTCTGACTCTTTTCAATCCCATGGACTGTAGCCTGCCATGCTCCTCTGTCCATAGAATTCTTCAGGCAAGAAGACTGGAGTGGGTTGACATTTCCTTCTCCAGGGGATCTTTCTGACCTGGGGATCAAATCTGTGTCTCCTGCTTCAGCAGGAAGATTCTTTAGCACTGAGCCACCTGGAAAATCCAGGGAACAGCATATCAGAGTTTAAATCCATGTTCACCAACCTAAATCAGTTAAGCAAGAAATCCTTACTGACTGAAGATTTAATAGTGAATAAAACAGAATTCCAGCCCTCATGGAACTTTTTGAATGACATGGGGACAGTAGTCTGTGCTACCCCTGTGTCTTGGATCTTAATCTAGTGTTATCTCCATCACTATCTTCTTATTTTAGCCCTAAATGAAAAATCTGAATTTCTTACTGAATTTAATTAAAATTGTCTTTAAATGATACCTGTATTTGGAATCTCAACTTATTCATTCATTGTCTAAGTCAGCACTGTATAATTCTAGATGTCTAATTTTCAGAATTAAGATGATAATTGAAAACTCCATTCTTGACCAAAATTCCTAATATCAGTTTATTTTCTTGTAGTTTTTTAAAAAGTACAATATAGGCAAAATTCTAGTAAGCAATAGTTTTAATTTTTTGTGTCAGAGATTTTGTTGTATGTACTTCTTAGTATAGTTTATTACTGAAATCACTACTTTTTTCCATCATTAAAATTCTAAGTTTTATTTTATTGCATGGTTAACACTTTAATTACAAAAATAGGTTCTTACGGTCATTACTTATTGATACTTAAATACAGATGAGGTGAAATCTTAGGAAATATACGTTACCTTTATCTTCCTGCTTTTGACCATCATTACAGATAAACTTATAATTTTATTTAAGCTGCTTTTAATATTGGGGAATTATAAATTCACCGTATTTAGTCAGAAACCCAAATACTGTTTCATTACACATGGGTATCAGTGGGTGATAATATAATATTGTTGATTCTGTGTCAACAAGCTACTGAGTTTCACATTATAGCATGAAGTGATGACATTTATAGAGCCTGGAAGTGATTTGGAGACCCATAAATGCTATTTAAGCCCAGGCATAGCAAACCAGGGCCAAAGGACTCCTGGTTTAACAGATAACCTGCTGGTGAGGCACGTCCTAAAGTTCTTGCTCAGTCTGCTAAAATCACTATAGTAGAGGAGACACAGGAAATTTTATATCATTCTACCACGCAAGTCTTTGCAAATGTAATAGATCCTATTTTATGGTTTTCCAACTTACCAAATACACCTTTACCTTTGATTCTATACGGAAAGTAACTTCATGCGTATGTTGCAAATCACTTATAATAAAAATTACAAATTTTTAAAAAACTTTTTGTATTGAGGAATAACCGATTAACAATGTTGTGATAGTTTCAGGTGAACAGCAAGGGACTCAGCCATTCATAAACATGTATCCATTACCCCTCAAACTTCCCTGGGATCCAGCATGTGCTATAACATTGAGCAGAGATCCATGTGCTATAAAAATTACAAATTTTGATTTGTGGAATCAGATATTCTCTTGCAGTTTCCTTTTTTTCCCCTATTTTTTTTTTTTGTGGGGGAGGGTACAGAGTACTCCAGAGTAATGCTGTATATAAATAGTTTGTATAATATGGGTCGAGGTCAGGGGAAGGGGGAAGTTCCATCGTTTATTGAATTAGCAGAGAATGACCCAGACATATAAAGAGGCTCTCAGGGATTTGGGGTTGGCTTCTAAAGAGTCTTTTGGACTCTTAAGAGAGTCAATATGGAAGATAATTTTTCCATTGGTAGTTAGATTGGAAGAAAAATGGCGGGATCCATTATAAAAGTACACAGATCATCATGATCTCAAGGCTTTATCAATCTTTTGGAAATCAGCTTCACCCACATATTCTAATGCATCTCATATCATTTGTTTATTGATTTGGGTACTAGGCTCTGGGATTACAGAGGTATTTATTCCTGCTTTTAGGAGCTCACACTTTAGAATTATGTGCTGTTCTTGGTAGAATCATAATAAATTCCTATCACCTTGCTATCACTCTTCTTTTGGTCTCTTAATCTCATTTACTTTTTCTGTTCTTTATTTTTCATATATATATATATATCAGGTCACGGTGGGAGAATTTTGAGCTTCTAATGAAACCCTTTCTGAGATATAAGGTGACTAGAAGGGAAAAAAGGTCAGTGTTTGTGTAAACACTATAATAAGCCCCACCATAAGCCTCACAATGATCAATATTTCTGGCCAGAGTTGTCATTAGACTTGCTTATTGATGTGTAAGCATTGGTTGCTTCAGAGTAAATTTCATGCATATATATACAATTATATATATTATACATAATATATATACAACTATACCTAATCTCCACTTTCTGAAAATGTACACATTTCAAGTGAGAGCTTAGAGTTCCTAGCAAGAAATTTGTGACCTATAAACCCACTTAGCAATTACAAACCAATCCAACCTGGATTTGGGCCACTGTTAAAGAAGAGTGAGTTACCATTTTGTACCACTGAGGTTAGGGTACAATGCTAGGTCTCATTACATTTAGTGTTTGGACACTGATATTGGTTGACTTTGGTATCTCTCCTTTCCTCCCCCTCTCTCTTCTTTTTCTTCCTCTTTTCTCTTTCTTCCTCTATTTCTGCCTCTTTTATCCCTTTTCATGTCTTGAGAGCATATTGGTGTAACTATTGTGAATGGTCAAGAACTAAATAGCATAGAGTGAGGGACTAAGTACAGCAAAGGGTTTGTTAAATAAAAACAAGGGAAAAGTGTACAGCACAGAAGAATATAGCCATTATTTTGTAATAACCGTTTATTTGTTCGTTGAGCTGGGTTTTTGTTGCTGCGTGCGGGCTTTCTCTAGTTGCAGAGAGCAGGGCCTGTTCTTCCCTGTGGCGCTTGGGCTTCTCGTTGCGGTGGCTTCTCTTGTTGCGGAGCGTGGGCTCTAGGGCATGCAGGCTTCAGTAGTTGTGGCACATGGGCTTACTGTGGCATACAGGGCTTAGTTGCTTCATGGCGTGTTGGATCTTCCCGGCTCAGGGATCAAGCCTGGGTCCCCTACACTCACAGGTGGGTTCTTATCCATGGTACCGTCAGGGAAGTCCTCTAATAATGTTGAGTGTAAGCTATAAAAATTTGATTCACTATATTGAACACCTGAAACAGTATTATTATTAATTTACATTAATAATAATAATAAAAAAATAAGATCAGAACAAGAAAGTGTTTGTATGATTCAGTCCAGAAGACCTGTTTTATAGTTACAAATGATTTGCCCTGTGACTGTAGAGAATCACCAAATCCATCAATTGGGAGTCAATTTCTTCTTCTCCTGCTATTGTCATAATTTCTGGTATCAAGCCATTGATCATTTGATAACCTGTGATCTAATTTACTTAAGCTGACCAAAACAGCAATGATGCCTGTAGCTTTAACACACATGTACTGATTTGACTTATGATTCAACACTTGAGACTAATTAATGAGAGAAACCCTGGTTTGGTGCTATTTATAAACTCTGCGTTCGGACTGAGAGTGGGTCTATCACACCCTATAAAAGCCTTAAGCAGGAAAGTGGTTTGCCTGGATCTGTGCAATCCCTTATTTCTCATAAGTGTGTGATTTTCCTTTTTAGTTTTTGATTCCATTGAACTATTTTCCCATAATTTATACTGCTAATCAGTAAGCCATGTAGGAATACTTTGGACAGCTGGGGTTGGAAATCAGCTCTTAAATGGGGGTGATTTATAGTTTTTGTACAAGTCATGTTAAGACATTGTGTTGAAGGGTGCTGGACTCTTTCCCTATGGGGTTGGATTCACTGGGTTCTTATTAACCAGAGCAGGGAGACTATTTTCTTTGGTTTGGATAGTGTTCTTTCAGCATGCTATGCATGTAGCTTTTTGGCTATCAGATAACCAGTTAGTTCCTTGGTGGGGAGTGGGGACAAAGTTCTTGGGCTTAGTTTGCTCCCAGGTGGAGTATGCGTCCCTCTGAGGAACCTCAGTGACTCAGCTGCTAAAGAAAACACGGCACGGATTATACGAGAAAATACAGGAAAGACTAGAACAAACAGAAATCACACACAAATCAGTGTTTGGTACTGGCTGGCAGGAAGTTTTCATTGCTGTGTTCTTGGTCAAAGTAGCTTCTTTTGAATGTTTTAGGCAGTCAGGTGATTGTCAATTTATATCTTTATTTATTTATTTATTTGTAAGTGTGGCAGGGTGAGGAGAGGATGTTTGAGAAAAGTATATATATATTTTTTGTTCTAATAATTACACAGATGGGAAAAGGTTGCACCAGAAGCAGGTGTGTTTATGACTTGTTTTTCACAGCAGTGAGCCTTTCCATTAGTGAAGAACAACTGCCTGAGGACTTCAGATTTTGGCTTTTCTTTTTTTTTTCCTGTGACTCCCCTCACCCTTGAATGGGTAAGCATGTGGACACCTCATAGAGCACTCCAGGATGGAACAGGCTTTCCTGGAACTGGGATTCTTTATCACTCTCCCAGGGAAGTTCATTTCAAGGTGCTGGTACTAGTAGCTGGGGCATGATATTGCCCAACCCCAGGCCCTCTTATTGATGGGTGGGAGGGAGTATGATTGTCATTTAAGAAATTCTATTATCTTTAGGAGGGAAGAGTTTCTTATAGGGGTTTTCTTAGATGATCTCTTTCATGTGGGGTAAGACATTTTGAGCTCTGAATGTCCAAGCCGCTTAGGTGTTCTAAGTTGTTCTCAACTGGGGGTTGTACCACCATTCTCAAGGGTGTTTGGACATGTATGTCACATGACAGGGGATGGGCACTCTTGGCATTCCACTTGTCAGGGGCCAAGGACACTAGACATTTGTGCTTTGCCCAGTGCAGTTGAATAATTTCCCCACCCTACGTGCCCATCACGTTCCTGTCAAGAGTCCCTGGGACATGTGATTTTATTTATAATTCAGTGCAGTACTGATGGACAGTCTGATTGTAGGGCTAAGAGGTGCTTAAGGAAAAAGAAGTGGTGTGGAAGAGATGAGGGTAAAGGAGAACGGCTGGTAGCTAGTGTTTAAACAAAATGGGGGAGGAATAGCTCAGTTAGAAAAGGTGGAAACGTAACTTCCCACTTCCCAGAATTGAGGGGCTTCTCTGATAGTGTATCATGTTATTCTGCTGCCCTTTGATCATTGAAAAGACACTTTAAAAATTATTAAATCTTTCAGCAGTCTTTATAACCCGCTATCTCCCAAGGACTGGCTCAATTCCACATGCTGGATGCTCAGACACATCCATTCAGCTTGGAAAAGACAGAACACTAGAAGGCCTTGGGTGGCCCCTGTGGAAACTGTTGGCCATCTGCCATGCACTGGAGTGCTTTGGATCAGTTATGGGCAACTGGAAGGGCTGCAGCGTGAGCCCATGCCTACCAGAGCCTCTGAATGAACCACCCACTGCCTTGCTCACCAAGCTCACCCAAGTCTGCTGCACCCAGAGCTCCACAGGAGATGCTCAAACACAGTTCTATCTCAGTCTCTGTGGGGTCCCTGGGTCCCGGTGTGTACAAGGCTTGTTTGACCCTCTCAGCGTCTCTGGCGGGAATGGGGTTTGATTCTAAATGCCAGTTCGGCTCTGGGCAAGGTTCTGAGGAGCCCAAGGCCTTCTCATGGCCAAATCTGTATCTTCATTCGATATGTATCCACCCAGAGAGCCTTTTAGTTTTAATAGTTACTGAAGTGAAAGTGAAAGTGTTAGTCGCTCAATTGGGTCCGACTCTTTGTGACCCCATGGACTGTAGCCCACCAGGCTCCTTTGTCCATGGAATTCTCCAGGCGAGAATAGTGGAGTGGGATGCCATTCCCTTCTCCAGGGTATCTTTCTGACCCAGGGATCAAACCCAGGTCTCCTGCACGGCAGGCAGATTCTTTACAGTCTGAGCTACCAGGGAAGCCCATTAGAGTTACTGGCAGTAAAGATTTCTTAGTTTTCTCACTCTCAACCCATTTGACCATGTCACTCTCTTCTTGACATTCAAGGCCCTTTCTTCTCCATCACCCAGTGTGGTTGTCCTCCATGTTTGAAGAGGTTCCCACACTTGGGCTTTGGAGGCCTGCTCATTAGACTTCACCCAAGCTGGGCCTCCTTCAAGTTGTTTGGACCCTACACAAAGCCCGGCCTCTCCGTCATCCACCTGAGTCCTGGTCTTTCACACAGGCCCAGTGCAGTCTTTTCTCCTTTGAGAAGCCTTCTCTCATCACACCATCTTATGGTGCTCATTTTTTCCTCCATGAGACCAATTGGTTCTTACTGTCTCTGGTGCTTATTTGGAACCAAATCATCTACTGTCATATGGCACAGCTTTGGGGTCATACTACCTGCTGTGTGAATCCCTGCTTCTCCATCTACCAGTTGTGAGATTTGGTCAAGCCTCAGTTTTCTCATCTATGAAATGGGGCTATAATACTATCTCATAGTATTATAGCAGTATTATCTCATAGTTGTGAGGATAAGTGAGGTCATCTATGGGAAACACTTAAAATACTGTTGGCACTTAATAAGTAAATTATGAGTGATTGAAAACTGTCATTTGTTTTGTGGGATGTGAGATAAAGAGTAGAATATAGGCCCTGGGTCTGAATCATTTTCTGCAAAAATTCATTTTTCTGCAAAAAATTCATTTTTCGCATCTGTGGGAATTTGACTGATGTCTCTGAGGTGCAAGTTCTCCTACTAAGGAAATAGAACTCTTACTTCATCTAGTTCTAAAAGAATCTAATGGATGTGTATAAAGATTTTTATATCATCTGACACATAGTAGGTGCTCAACAAATAACTGCTATTGTTGTTACATGGCTATGTAAATTATAATGCATAAATAACTTTTGTTCCCAATAAATTTGTAAGCTCTGTGTAAGAAAGATCATAGCTTATCATTCTTTGTTTTTTCCACAAACCTTAAACAAAGTCTTGCACACAGCGGGTATAATTTTTTTGTGGCTTTTTTGAATCTGACATCATATTCTTTTGGTCTTTTTTTAAAAAAGAAACTGCATTTAAATAACATGTGTACATGATCACTCATCAACTGGCTTTGTGGTTTTCCCTCAAAGCCTTTGACTTTTTGAAATATACTTATTGCTTTGTTTTTCATTTTTAAAAAGACTTTATTGAATTTGTTACAATATTACTTCAGTTTTATGTTCTGGTTTTTTGGTCATGAGGCATGTGGAATCTTAACTCCCTGATCAGGAATCAAACCCACACCCCCTGCATTGGAAGGTGAAGTCTTAACCATTGGACCACCAGGGAAGTCCCTTGAAATATCCTCTTAATACCAATATCGTTTCCCTCTATCAAAACATCAGGGCTCTGAAACAATTGGGGGAAGCAGTCAACTCAGTTTGTTTGTAAACTGGATTTTAAAAAAAAGAATAATTCTGGCCACTTATTTGGCGCCCTGTTCTGAAAACCAGGCAGCTAAAATGTTGCACAGGAAGAGTAGTGTAAACAGGTTGGTTTGCTGTACCTGTCCTGTTCCATTTCCATCAATTGAGTGGGCTGTTCCACTAGTTGACATTAGGCAGGGCAAGGTCACCAGGCAATTTGTTACCCTTGGGTGTCAGGGCTGCAGTGTCAAGTTTTGAAATTAGCAAGTGGCTTTAAATCTTCCAAAGGGGACAGGCCTTGTTGCTATGGATAAGGTGTGAAAATCGTAGTAAACCATCACCAGTTTATAAATATCACAAATATGTTTGTCTGCACCAAGGGAGTAAAATTAAGTACCAAAAAAGTAAAGTAAAAATTATGGGTGAATTAAGGAGTGTATTTGAGTTCAGTGAAGGTAGGATTATTAAAAATGCCACATAGTGTTACATGTTTTTAAAAAGAGCACATGTACCTCCTCAGGTAGACCAAAAGTGTCTGAATAGAACAGCATGTGTTAGAGGATCGAGTAGGAAAATAGGATTTGCCATAGAAATTACCTTACTCTGTTAACTTTGGACAATGTTCTATTGACTACAACTTGCCCTTTTCTTCTAAGAAGAGAATTCATGAGAGGAAAAAGAAACTGTTAGGAAAGAGCAAAAGAATGAAACATTAATATGGTAATATTTTTCTCTTTCTTTAAAAACTTTTAAATAGTCCTCCTATTTCAGATTAAACCAGGTTTCATTTTTCTTTCTATAGATTTAAGATAGTATGTTTCAATTAAAAGACATTGTTTGCCTTGATGGTTTTATGAATCTCTTGCCTGTAATGATCCCAAGAGACTGACTTTTACAAAGAGAAACCCTCATTTCCTGGTAAATATGTGTTTCCTGTCTCATGTGCCTAGCACTGTGCTCAGAGGCTGCAAAGGATACAGAAGTGGTGCCTCAGTTCTGTGCTCTGCCCCTTCGGGAAAAACAAACTTCTTTCCTCCTTGAGGCATTATCTGTTACTCTAGTATCTTATCTTAACACATTCTTAGCCCAACACTTAAACCAGGAAACTCTATGGCTATTTATGAAGAAAGGATTACTCATGTTTTTCTCCAGCTTGGAGCTCTGTAAGGTTAAAAAACAGGTTTATTCCTATGTCCACTGTAATTTTTCTTGAAGAGATTGAAACTTTTTTTATTTCCCTGCATTGCTTTTTTTTAAAAAGAAATTTCATTGAAGTATAGTTGATTTGTAATGTGTTAATTTCTACTGTATAGCAAAGTGGTTCAGTTATACATATATATATATACACATTCTTTTCATATTCTTTTCCATTATGTTTATCAAGTACATATTCCCTTTGTAATATTAATAGAATGGATGATCGTTTTCTAACAATAGTGGAGCATTTGGTTGATAAGTTACCACCGAGCAATGATAAAGTACCCATTTGCTTTTCTTGAGAGGTGTTTCCAAATAATAGTCATTTGGGACTTATAACAGACATGGAAGTTGACATTGAAAAGATGAACTTGACGAATTATCATGGATCTATTGCTAAGTTGAGTGAATTGGGCTTCATATATTTAGATGATTGAGCATTTGGGAGGTCAAATGTGAAAAATACGAACTAGAAAGGGTTACTTAATTGCAAAACTTTCTCTATCAATTAAAAAAAATTTTAATTTATGATATTAAATAATTGCCTTTTAAATGCTTAAGAAATTAATCTTGTGTATCTATTTTGTATTCTTTTCATGATGTGCTTAACTTCATATTTTAGCAAAAACAAAGAACAACCTCAACATTTGACTTGTAATAAAAGTTGCTTAAATGAAAAAAGAAAAAAAGGTTGATTAAGAAATAACTATATGTATGTATATATATATTTAAAACAGGCAATACTGAGAATTTGCTTCAGTATGCTCGGTTTCTAAATGTATGATTTTTCTAGCAATAGGAAACTCTTTGTAAGTCGACTGACCTTTAGACAGCTCCACTTTTTCAACCAGAAATTATTAGATACTAAGGGAAACAAATGTACTGAATTTACAAATGTATTATGTTGGATTACTAACAATAGACCTAATTGATAAAAGTGATTTAATATATGTTGTGTTAACAGCTAAACCTCCAAAGCCTCTAATCTCTCATGGAAATATTGCTTTGTAGAACAAAATCCAATGAGAAGTTCTGGGATTCCAGAGTGAATTTGTACATTCCTTAGGGGCATTTTTGCAAGGGAGGTTGTTGTGTTTTAAAGGTAGTTGATAAGAGACCTGCACCACCAACCCCAGACCTGCACCACCAACCACCATCATGCATTAGTCTATAGAAGGTATTTGGGTGTACGTATTCCTGTACCACTCGGTACCACCATTTAGTCAAGGAAAGTTTCTGACCATTTGCAGCATACATTATAAATCAGGATGTCACTACCAGACAATCAGATTTGAACATTCCATGAACAAAGTAGCCTATATCCCCTACGAATAGATCACTTAACTATGTTTATGTCATGCTGTTGATATGCCTGCCTTTACACAAGACAGGATAGCACGTTGCTTATTTATTTTTGGAGTAGGTAACTGATCTGTATATTTACTTAATTTCAGGTTAGTTAGTCAAACATTGAAATGGATAATTTAGCATGATTGCTTAAATACATGGGGAAAGTGTAATTATTCTTCCAACCCCCCAAATTATTCCTCTACCACCATGGGCTTGTGAAAGAATAATTTTGAGTCTCTTCCAAGTTGGGCTGATGTTGGCTGCTCTCTTAAAAAAAAAAAAACATGATAATGATACAGCACATAATGTATAGGGAGGTCACTGGTCAGGTATTTGGGAAAACTCTGAGGACCTCCAACTGCCAGATTAGTCCCCCAGGGAGAAGTAGGAAAGCTGCAGGATATACTGGTTGAATTTAATGAATTTCTTTAAGTTATATTCTCTTTCTGGTATCACTAGGGGTATCACTGCCACTTGGAAATGTGGCAACTTTGATGCCAAGTTTGTGCACTCAAGATTGGCTGCAGAGATTTTTTTTGTTTTTTGGACTTTGTTTATTGGCGGAGAAGAGCTGTACCTGACATCTTACAAATAAGTTAAACAAAAAGCCAAGATGTTGGTCTGTATCTAAGAACAAAGAACCATAAATTGCTGTACATGATTTAGTAATAAAAAGGGACTTAAAAAAACTGTAGAGTGTGAAACTGAAAAAAATAGCACTCTCACATATATGAAAAAATTACTCATGATGTTATTAATCAGAGATAGTTACCCGTAGCATTCTGGTCTTTTCTGTGCTTTTTTTCTATTTGTTTCGGTAAAATTTTGTTCCCTTGTCTTTGTTACATTATATTGTAAATATTTCTCCAAATCATTTAGTTCTTCATAACTATTTTAATGAGCTCCTAATATATAGATACAGATACAAGAAAGTTTAATCATTTTCACATTAGACATTTAGGAGGCTTGCAATTTCATTTATCATAAATAACTCTAAGATGAAAATCTCCACACATAAATTTTTAAATTCTCTGCCTCATTCCTTAAGGCATAATAAAAGACCTAGAAGCTTGTTAAAGTGTAGCAGTAAAGGTATTAAATTAAAGAAGTATTAAATTTAAATTAAATTAAAGAATAAGTGCTTTTAAAAAGCAGGATAACTGTTGTCAAATTGATTTCCAGATTCCTTACATCAAGGTGCCTTCTAGTTAGCTGTGTGTGAAAGTGACCTTCCTGCAAACCCCAAAACAGAATATAATCATAAAAATGTTGTATAAGTAATTTATATTCTTTGATTGCTAATTAGTGGAATACTTTTTTATTTCATCAAAAATCTGTATTTCTTTGAAATATCTATGTGGATAACTTTTTAAGCTGGCTTTCTCTTGCTTGTGGGATTACAGGATGTCGCAGTAATGAGTTTCAGTGTCAGCCTGGGCGGTGCATTCCTGCATCCTGGCGGTGTGATGGGACCCGAGACTGTCCAAACGGCGCGGATGAAATTGACTGCCGTAAGTGAAGAGGGACGGGGCTCAGTGCTGTTCTGAGTGACAGAAGTGATTTCAGCTGTAACAAAGACAAAGAGTTGTGACTTTAATAATAGTTTGTACTGAGCTCCAATCTTCAGCGTTAAAGTGGCATAAAGAATTCAGACCCTTTTGAGGAAGGGGTTCAGTTCACATCAGTTTGTGTCTCATCCAAACACCTTGGTAGGGAACCAACTTTCTGAGTTGTTTTCTGAAGCATATAAGCGATTATTTCATATTATTCAATCTGCAAAGTTTGTGCACTAACCAGAACAAAAAAATAATGTCTGTACTGCTGTGATTTGTAATTCAGGGAGTCTGTTTTCATAAACAGGATGTAGTAGATGTAGTAGGATGTAGAGGAACTTGTGTGAATTACTACAAGGAGGTCACAGAAGTGGCTAGTGCAGTTTATGTTTTAAAAAATTATAGTTAAAAGCATGATATAGACACCAAATTTAGCTTTTTAACTTACAAGTAATTATGAAAATCATTTTCCACATATTTATTCATTTAGTTCTGTCCATAGTATTCTGAAGTAGGTTTCAGATGAGGAAACTGAGGCTAAGTTTTCTACTAAACTTAGAGTTTAGTAGAAGCTAAGTAACCTACTAAAGGCTTCCTACTTGGTGTATTAATCCCAACCCTTATATCCATTTTTCTCCCACCTTGTGCCATAGGAGATCCATCACACTATTGCAGTTTCATTCATTTTGATGGGTGAATAGGTGATGATTATAACCCAAAAACCAAGAAGGCAAGAGAAAATTTGAGTTGTTTGCCATCCTTTGGCACAACAGAACAAACTTTGGTGTATTGTTTGGATGAGAATGCACTTTGAGAATGGGAGAAGTGTGGGGCATGAGGCTATGAGGTACTTCTCAAATTTTCATGCAGTAATGGATCACCTGGGGAGTTTGTTAAAGTGTAGGTTTTTATTCCTCATGCTTGAGGTGGGATCTGAGATTCTGCATTCTGGAAGCTCCCAGGAAATGCTGATGTTGCTAGTCTGGAAACCACACTTTGAGTAAGGGAGTAGTTCTATTTGTAGAGACATGATCATGTGTTATTTATTTGCCTCCTGGGCTTGCTGAGTTCATTTTAGGTTAAACACTAGGAGCAGGAAGTTAAGAAGAGTGTATTCTGATATAAAGGAATAGCAATTACACCCACAGATTTGTCAGTGTCCCATAAGTAAAGTAAGTAAGTGAAGTCACTCAGTTGTGTCTGACTCTTTGCAACCCCACGGACTGTAGCCTACGAGGCTCCTCTGTCCATGGGATTTTCCAGGCAAGAGTACTGGAGTGGGTTGCCATTTCCTTCTCCAGGGGATCTTCCTGACCCAGGGATCAAACCCGGGTCTCCAGCATTGCAGACAGACGCTTTTACCGTCTGAGCCACAATGATAATAGCAACATACCAATGACAATAGTGATTGCAACTAATTTGCGTGGCACTTTCACATATGCTAGGGCTTCCCCAGTGGGTCAGAAGGTAAAGAATCTGCCTGCAATTCAGAATACCTGGGTTCGATCCCTGGGTCAGGAAGATCCCTTGGAGAAGGGAATGGCAACCCACTTAAGATTTCTTGTCTGGAGAAGTATATGAACAGAGGAGCCTGGCAGGCTACAGTCCATGGGGTGGCAGAAAGTCGGACATGACTGAGCAGCTAACACTTCACAAATGTTACTTGTCTTATTTTTTACAGCAATGTGAGAAAAGTATAGACTCCATTTTGTGATTAATACATTGAGATTCAGAGAACCTGCTGAAGATTTTAAAGCAAACAAATTGTGAAAATAATAAAATGATTTGATTTGGAGTCTTATTTTCCAAATCTCATGGATTTTACAATTTATCCTCATGCTTTACTATTAGTTATTACAATACAAAATACTTCAAGTAATTTAATAATTATAAACTAATGGTTGATTTTATTGAAATTAAAAATGTAATTAAAATTTAAATTTAATATTGTTTGGTCATAACTGCATATGTGTGTTTTTGTATGTATGTATGCTATTTGTTTTATTCTCTGGAATTTTGTATCTCTTTGGATCATCATTTTGTTGTAATACCATCGAGATTATTTGACAGTGAACACTGGCTAAGGTCCAGAGGCTCTAAAGTTTTTTTATATTTGCTATCAAATATATTGAGCAGTAGTTGACATACTTCCTCTAAAAGGAGTATTGCTTGTTGGTATAATAGGGTGGATGTTTGACACAATGAGTTCTTTTCTGGTTTATTTTAGCCACCAGTAGTTGCCATTCCAACCAGTTCCTGTGTCCGAATGAACAGTTCTGTATCCCTAGCAGCTGGGTGTGTGATGGGGAAGATGACTGCAATGATGGTGCAGATGAACGTCGGCATTGCCGTAAGTGCTTGTAGAGGAGTCTTGTTTTGGCCCTTTGGACACCTTAAATTCTAACCTTTACAAATACAAAACACGGTGAAATGATTCTTTGTAAATGAAAGAAAAGTTGGGCCTTGAAGGACAAGGAAACCTGTGCCAGCCATCTCACCCAGGGCTTGAATGATACTGAAAGTGTGAATGTGCTAAAAATTTATCGATACATCCCTGTGATTTAGATTCCCAGCATTTAATTCAGGTTATGTTACACTTAAGAGTGAAACAAAACACTTTTTGGTGTCTATATGTGAGGGTCTTCATTTGTCTGGCAGTTGGATGTTTTGGCTGCAAAGAATGAAAAATGTAACTCAGAAAATTTAAACAAAAAGGGAATTTATTATCCACACAACAAGTATAAATGTAGCATTGTTCCAGGATTGACTGGAAGATAATGGAAAATCTCAGTTCCTTGAATTAATAACATCATCCAATTTTCTTCCACTGTTCTGCCCTTCTGTCTTTTTAGCCTGTTAGGTTTTCATGATTGCATGAAAGCTGTAAAAGTCCTGAATTTTACATTCCCATAATTCACGTTTCAATATCTCTAGAAGAGAAAGCATCAGCATCTTGATGGATTGAGATGGAGAGAAGATACAAGGCTGTGATGAACCTCCTCTAGCTCTTGACCTCAGGTGTCCTCTGGAAGTATCCAGCTCTGATTACTGTGTAGCATTCATCTTTGAACTTCCCCACATTCTGTTTCATTACACGCACATCCCACAAATCAGTGGACATCTATCATCACTCTGTGTTGGTTTTGAGATAGCCACGATCCTGTTGGCATTTTCTCATAGTCATTGCCCACAAAGATCAAAGATGAAATGGATGTTTTGACGAGTACTTCATGTGGGAACTTGTTTAGTTGTTAGGTGACTAGTAATGGAGATGCTATGGGCTTCAGTGGGTTCTGGGTGTATTTATAAAAAAATGGAATTTAGTCCAGGAATTTTGAGGCCAGCATGGAGTATGAACTCTTCTCAGTTGGGCCACTAGATACCTTCTTTTGAGGAAAGTAATGGAAATTCTCAATACTCATGAGTTTGACTTTGGTGTAAAGGTAAAATGTAGACTGTATTAAACAATCTGTTAGGACTTGTCAGTGCTGGTCGTGTTGCCATCCAGCAACAAAGAGATGGTGGTCCTTGGGACAAAGTGGTTAAGAAGAAACCAGTGAAATATGTAGAACTGTGAAAGGTGGTCGTGTGGTGGTAACAGATTGCAGTCTTGAGGAAGGTACAGACAGGAGCTGATCAAGGCCAAATGGGAACATGGCATATCTAAATCAGGTCCAGCTATGAATCAGGATTTAAGGTAGATTAGCACAATGGGAGTGGGGGCATGGTTCAGAAGTACTGAAAGGAGGAAGGAAAAGTACCAGGGATAGTGGGGAGCAGGAAGAAATCCTTGTTTCTAGGAAATCTGTCTGGGCTCTGATATTCTCTGGCCTCTCAAAGGTCCTAGAGGAAAAGGGTGACCTCTGTGCTTGATTGTGAAGCTCTGGAGAGCAGTGACTATGCTTTATTCAGCTTCTACCCCTAAGGCTTGTGTCACAGGGAGTAAGTTCTTGATAAATGGACACTGAATGAATGAATGACTGGTTATTTATCTTTTGGCTCCATATGCCATTTGGTTCCATTTCCCCTTGCTGCTGGCACTGAGTAGGAAGAAAGCTGAGCTGTAGATTGTGATGCAGTGTGTGGTGGATGACCTGTTGCTCATACTACATAGAGGGGATGGGAACTACCAAGGGCCACTGCTTGGGGAGATTTTATAATTTGTAAGCCATACTATTGTAAATGGGTATGGATTTCATAAGGTAACTCTTACATTGTAAAATTTGTGTTGTGTTTTCATCAGATCCTATTTCCCCCAAATGCTTCTCTTTTTATGTGGATAATTAAAAAGTCCCATCATATTTCCTGTATCAAACTCACAGAATAGAATTCACATGAAACAACCATCCATTTGATTTTGTCTGATTTATCCAGAGACAAATTTGATAAATTACTGATGTTCTGCCTTCACCTACCATAATCACCTACCATTTAAGCTAGCTTAAATGTCTGTTTATAAAACTGACACATATTCAGTGTAGAAAGCTTATAAAATAAGTTTTCTCTAAGACTCTAAAGAAAAATATCACTTACATTCCTGATATTCAGAAATAATTACTGTTTACCCTTTGGCATATTTCCTTCTGAGGGGAACTTTTGTTGTTGTTCAGTCACTAAGTTGTGTCCGACTCTTTGTGATCCCATGGACTGTAGCATGCCAGTCTTCCACATCCTTTACTATCTCCTTGAGTTTTCTCTAACTTATGTCCATTGAATCAATGATTCTATCGAACCATCTCATCCTCTGTTGCCCCTTTCTCCTCCTGCCTTCAATCTTTCCCAGCATCGGGGCCTTTTCCAATGAGTCGGCTCTTTGCATCAGGTGGCCAAAGTACTGGAGCCTTAGCTTCAGTATCAGTCCTTCCAGTAAATATTCAGGGTTGATTTCCTTTAGGATTGACTGGTTTGATCTCCTTGCAAGGGGGACCTTGATTAAAATACCTACACTTGCAAAATTCTTGTTTCATCCATCCTTTTTACTGTGTAGGTTTTCAAGCTATATTGTATTCTCAGCGCATGTTGATAGTATAATTGTCTACACTCACAGACTTGAGTGTTTTGGGTATTTTGATAGTATGCTTGTCCTAACACCCTTGCTTTCACAGTGTGAGAAGTCTACCTCAGGGTAGCCAGGTACTCCACCGTGTGACCCTGTGAATTTTATGTTCAGTGTATGGGTTACTTGCCTTTACTTTTAAATGTCCTCATTCATATATTTGTTAAGGTTGTCACATTTGTTAATTGATCTGTGTTCTTCAGTAATTATAAAGTCATATTTTTTTCCTTTCACAGCTGGGATAACATGCTCAAGCCGTCAGTTTACCTGTGAGAATGGTGAATGTATCCCAGGGGAATTCAGATGCGACCATTCCGTAGACTGCTTAGATGGAACTGATGAGAAAAACTGCCGTGAGTTCCTTAAAGTCTTTGCCCTGTATTTAGTTTCACCTTTGTCCCTTTGGCATTTTAATCAATTTGTTGATGGATAAAAATGCCTACAATATGCCTCTTGTTATTGAAATCTCTTGGCAGATTCTTTTGTGGATTAGAGATGATGTTCTGATAGGAGTGTATTTTTAGCTAGACATTCTGAGTGTGTCCTGTCTTAGCACATTAAGTTTCTGTATGTCTTGAAGTAAGAAACTTTTAACTTTATTTTTTTTGACTTGTTTTTCTTGCTTTCTTTTTTAAATAAATTTTAACATAGAGTCACAAAAAGTCAGTGAGTACAAAACCCAGTTTGATCAATTTTAACTCTTATTATGTTACCATGGTAAGCTTCTTGGTCAAATGTCTTTGGCCAATAAGAGTTTTTCTGTTCCTGTGGACTGGGTGTTTTGTTTGCCTTTGGAAATGTGTTACATTTTGAAAATGCCTTTCTGTAATGGAATAATTTATCAGTTTGTAACTGATCACCACAAGATAAAGCATACAAATCACAGTGTTCTGCATATAATGAATATTTAATTATTACCATAAGCAAAATAAGAAAGTGAAATCATAGTGCATAATTTACTTCTTACAAATGAGTAAAGAGTAATCTGCCTCTCTTGAGATTTATATAGAATTTTTAGAATATGAGAAGATACTAATCATTCTGTTGTGTCCTTCCTCTGATCCATCTAACTCTGTCAGAGTTAGACATACCCATTTTCTCTCAAAGGCCTTGTAAGTCTATCATTTCATACATTTTTCCAGAGCTTCCTTGAGTTTTTATGTCTTTTCTCCTGACATTCCTCCTGGTATACTGCATTTTAAACTTCACAGAGTTATTTAATATTTCATATTCTAATAATCAGTGGATAGATTTTGCACCTTAGAAATCTTGATCATAAGCTTCTTGGTTGTTATGTCTTCAACTAAAAAATTAAGTTTTAGTCTATTCTCCTGAGGCAACTTTTTTATTATTTGATCATTTTGATATGATTTTAGTTCTCTGGACTGTCCCTAAGTTCTTTCCTTTGGTAGGCTGTATGAGAAGCGTACACTTTGCAATATGGCACCATGCCTGGAGTGGGAGCTAACAAACTGGTTATGAGCAAATTGTTCGTATTTACTGTACTGTACAAACTGTGCTCTTGATGGAAGAAATACTGGTATGTATGCCAGATCCATGCTGCAGCCTCACTATCATCACACAGTACATTAAAACAGAACAAAAAACTTCTCCAATGCTTTCTTCCCTTGTATGTTACTTTGCTTTGAGAGGAGGCTCTGCTATTTGTCTTTATGTCTCTATTTCCTAGCAGTTTCTGGTGTAGTTCTGTTGTAATTTTCAACTTACATGTTTTCTTTTGAAAGAGATTATGTTACCTCTAGTTTGGACCTTCTTTAACTTGAGAAAATTTATGGAAAATTTAGACTTAATTTAATACTGGCAGTTTTAGAGACAGCAGTGTATGTCTGGAGATCACAAATAGTCCAGAATCAAGGGCTTCCCTTTGAGTACTTTGTAAAGCAAACAATAAATCCTTTATGGTGGCAAGTGAAGAAAATATTTTTCATTAAGAATAGAGACAAATCATACATTATATTTTGCAGTATTGTGTAAACTTCAAAGTGTTATGTAAATTCCAGTGGTTGCTCTTATTAGGCCGCTCACTGGGAACAATAGCACCAGTATTATAGTACTGTCTTAGGAATAAAGTAACTGAACCAGCAAGGACAGAGTGGCTTGTTCAAGGGTAAGTGGTGTGTGGCAGGGCTAGAGCTCAGCTCGTCCTCTGGTCCAAGTCTGGTGATTGCTGTTCATGAAGGACTTTATTTACAGAAGGAGGAAGTCCTACCTTGTGCAAGAACAAAACAGGTGACCTGTGCCACTGGCCTGCATCTTTATCCCTTATTTACGAATGGATAAAAAATGAATGCTTTATTGCCAACGCAATGGGACTTGCGGAAATGCTATTTTAGGCAAAATAAAAGGCAGCCAAAACACTGTTTGGATTTATCCCATGTGAATACTCTGCAGCCAAGTCTCAAGTCACTAATACAACCTCCTCATGACTTTGCCAATGGACCTTCTGGAAAAAAAGCTGGAAGGGTTCAGGTAGCTCTTATAGGAATGAAGGAAAGGAATTGAGATTTGTAAAATATCTGGGCTGGAGTTCGTAATCAAGATTTGTTTATATATTTTTTAAGTACATACAAACAATTGTCGAACTAGAGTTAAAGCTCATTGTTTCTGGAATCATACAAGTCGTGAATCCTTCAGGGTTCACGGCCCTAAAGTGAATCTCACCATATAAGGGGGTTTTACAATGAGATTTCTTTCTTCCTATTTTTCTCTGCCTCGTTTATTTATTGCTACATGTTATTTAAGGACTAGTATAAAAGAAATTTAACAAATCAGAGGAAATGAAAAAAGAATCCTTGTACTTCCTTGTTAGTGCTTTGATCTCCTGGCCATATAAGAAGGAAAGGAATGACCTGGATCAAAGTTTTTAATAAGTGCCAGCATGCAGGGGGCAGGATTGGCCTTATTTTATTTTCCCTCTTTGTTTGGAGATCCTGTGGGAAGTGAGAGGGCATCAACCACTATCTTATTCAGTTTTCACGTCAGTACTACAAGGTACTTTACAGAGATCCTTAAAGATCATCAAGAGGTAAAGGTGGATGAACCAAGGTATTAACCTAGGTCTAAATCCTATGCCCATGCCCTTGGAATATTTTTCTTTTGTGTAAGATGTTTATAGAACATTTTGCCTCCAGATCACATAGCTATTTTATTATTAAAATGATACATTCAAAGCTTTTTATTATGCAAAGTTTTAAACATAATCAAAAGTGATTGCATCAGCTTATAGCTAATTTTGTCTTACCTATATCTCCTTGTTTTTCTTTCTATTATTTTGAAGCAGTTCTCAGATATCATACAGTTTTGTCTTTAGGTAATTCAATATCTAATTGCTAACACATAAGGAAGGACTATCAGCTCTGCGTGCGTACTCCATCGTGTACAACTCTGTGACTCTGTGGACTGTAGCCTACCAGGCTCCTCTATCCATGTCCATGGGATTTCCCAGGCAAGAATACTGGAGTGGTTTGCCATTTCCTACTCCAGGGGATCTTCCCGAACCAGTGATAGAACCCGCGTTTCCCACATCTCCTGCATTGGCAGGCAGAGTCTTTACCACTGCACCACCTGGGAAGCAAGTAATCAGATATCCATCCAGTTTTTAAAAGTTCTCCAATTGGCTTATTATTTTTTATTTGAAATAAAAGCCCAAAGAAAATTTATACTTTCTTTAAATGGACAAGTCAGTTGCTAACTGACTTGTCCTGGAGTTTCCCATATTTTTATTTATTTTTTGCTCATTGCACTCTCTAATGTTTTTGAACTGCCCCAGAACTGTACTTCCTGGAAATTGGTAGTTAGATCTAAAGTAAGTTTCTTCAGTCTTAAAAATAATGACATTCGGGTCCAATAACTATGGTGGGGAGCTGTCTCGTGCATTGTAGGATGGCTCTCAGGATCCCTCTAGTGGCCTCTGTCCACTCGAAGCCAGTAGCACCTCCCAATTGTGAGAACCAGAAGTGTTTCCAAACAGTGTCAAATGTCCTTTGGGAGCAGAATTCCGTTCCCCTGCTCTGTCTGAAGACAGCACTGTCTAGGTACTTGTAAAGTGGCAAGGCTGTGTATGTCTGTATGTGTGTAAGGGCAACAGCGCTTTGTATATAAAGGTATGTATTTCCATCAGGAGCCATCTAATGCCTAACTGTCCCTTTGTGAGGTTAGCAGCCATTAATGGTCATGTTGAGATCCATTTAGTCATAGCGGTACTTTAAACATCACTTCAAGTATATAGCAGCTGTTTATTAGTTGTTTTAAACAAGAATGTTCCCACATGATGGAGGATTAAGTGAGGTTTTGCCAAAAATCATTTTTGTGACACTTTGTTCTATTGTTTCTGCAGTCATGATGCATAGGAAAATTACTTATGGACAGACAGAATCAGTTTATGAATATGGCTTTGTCTATTTCTCAGGAATAAGATTGTCTGTAGGAATGAGTCTTCTAGGCCCTAGAAACACTTGTAGTGATGGATGTTGGAAAATTGCCAAGAAGGAGTTATTTCTTTTCCCTAAATATTTGAAAGGATCAGGAAACTTGACTCTGTAGTTCATAGTCCTGCCTGTCAGCTCAGACCCCTAGGGATATAGTTCTTACTCCTTCAAACGTTTAAGGTCAAGATCTTGAGCTGTGTCCATTCCAGGCACTCTTTTTACAGAACAAAGAGTGGTGTGTAAAGGTCCACTCAGGTAGGCAGGGAGAAGGGAGGGGAAAGAATGAGGGAGATGATGAGGAAGGCAAGGGTATGAAGGTCCCAATTAAAGGATTATCCTTGAAATAAATTGTTTCTTATTATATTTGATCTTTTTGTCTGCTGTGTTCCTGTATGCATAAGGCACAGATATTTATGGTTATTCTGCTGTTTGGGAACTTTCTGAACGTGTGTGTGTGTGTGTGTCTGTGTGTGCACGCACACGTGCGTGCATGCACTCACGTTTGTGTATAGCTGTGAAATAGGAAAGTTCATTTTCCCTAAGTTATTTTGCTCTTCATGCTGGCCACCTGTAAAGTGGCACTTTCTATTAAACAGCTTATTAATTATTATTTTTTAAGGAACAGAGATTCGAAACTGCCATCTATGTTACTTTTAATGAGATTAGCATCAGGGGAAACCCACTCGCTCAGAGTCCAAGATAAGCATCAGAACAGTGCAGCAATTATAGGTCATTCAATCATGGGTTATGCACTGACTTCTGGTTGTTCAAAAATAGTATAATTTTTTCTAGTGAAGTAAACAGATTATTTCATTTTTATCAAGTGCCATATTAGCATGTTTTTGGTGTGAGTAAAACTACTGCTAATTATTATTGGTTTGCAGCCTTCTCTTTTATTACTTAGGAATGCCAAAGAAAGGGTCAAATCCCTGTTACAATGAAGGCTTTCTTGCTGGTAATCAGCAGTGTTTGGTCTGCCTGCCACTGGGGTGGCTTTGTCTCTGACGTTTTATTTCCATTGACATTCTGTTCTTTAGAATTTTGTATACTTTGGGCTTCCCAGGTGGCTCAGTGGTAGAGAATCCAGCTGACAATACAGGAGACACAAGAAATGTGGTTCAGTCCCTGGGTGGGGAAGATCCCAGGTGTAGGAAATGGCAGCCCACTCCAGTGTTCTGGAAAATTCCATAGGCTGAGGACCCTGGTGGGTTACAGTCCATGGGGTCACAAAGAGTTGGACACGACTGAGCAACTGAACACACACCTCACTTTGTATATGTCTAACTGCTGAAACTCCAACTGGGGGCATAGTTGGGGGTGGGTAGTGAAGCAGAGAGATAAGTCATTCTGTGAACAGTGATGCCTGGTGACAGACATGTTCATCAAATTCAGCCTTACTTTTACTGTTCTCTCTACTGAAGGCGAGAAGGAAGAAGCAGAGAGACTGAGCCTATCTTACAAATCCCATCATAGATGTACTTTTTTTTTTTTTTTTTAAGATTCTCACAGTTTGAGGTAGGATTCAGAACCCTGATTTCTTGAGGAAAGAGAAAAATCTCCTATTTAGTCTTCGTCTTGCAAGCACATTATAAATATCTCTCATCTCTTAAAAGATGTTAAGATCTGTCTCAGCTGTTACATAGAGTTGCCTTTAATAACTGTCTCCATTTCCTCTTTCTTCCTTGAACTCACTTGTCCACCCCCATCCTCCCCAAAACAATCTTTTTTTAAAAAATTTGTTTATTATTCTTTAATCGAAGGATAATCGCTTTACAGAATTTTGTTGTTTTCTGTCAAACCTCAACATGAATCAGCCATAGATATACATATGTACATAGGTATACAAAAACATTCTTGAAAATGTCACCAATGACCTCCATTTTGCTAAACCCAATGGTTCTTGTTTGAACATCACCTTATCAAAGAGAGCTACTCCTCACTGTCACTCTTTCTCATTTATGTTAATGTCTGTCCTCCTACTCTCCTAAATAAATAAAAAATGTTCTATGAGAGCAAAGATTTTATGAAGTTCATCACTTTCTCTCTAGTACTTAGCATGTGTACGTAGTCGCTCAGTTGTGTTCGACTCTTTGCAACCCCATGGACTGTAGCCCACTACACTCTTCTGTTCATGGAATTCTCTAGGCAAGAATACTGGAGTGGGTAGCCATTCCCTTCTTCAGGAGATCTTCCCAACCCAGGAGATGGGTCTCCTGCATCTCAGGCAGACTCTTTATCATCTGAGCCACCATGAAATATTTTTAAAAAGCTGTGCTACTTATAATTTCACTTATAACCTCTTTATCCAATTCTTATCATGGTGTCTAGAAAGATGGATTTCAATAAATATATGTTGCATTATTCCTTGGAACAATTTGAGGCACAATTTTCCATTCTGTTTCTCAGATATTCAAACACCAGGGCTCATGTGAGATTTTTATTATTTTAAAAATTCATACTCTGTCAGTCTTTATCTTGTCTGCAGATTTTGGTGATAGCTCTATGTATGAGAAGAAGGTACTGCAGATCCAAAATCTTTGGAGCAGGCCTCTTGGGTGCTTTTTAAAATTTAGGTCTGAGATCAGTTCACCATGAACTGAGACCAGGTAGGGATTTAGGACTTAGGACCTAGTAGTTTAAAGGGAGGGTGGTAAAGAAACTAGGTAAGTTAATGTCTTCCCTTTTTTTGCTTCAGGTTCCTGAAAAGCTGCTCATACTAAACTTGATGTTAGTCCAGTTTTAGTAGCCCTTAGGAAGATCATATATACTTTCTCTTTCCAAGGTACTGAATTGCTATTTCCATTTTATAAATATTATTATATGTATGCTTTTCATTGAAAGATGCTTCTAATTATTTTTGGAAAGAGGCAGGAAATGCTTCTCTGTTGCCCGCTTGCACTCCCTAGTCCCTGACGACTGTTACTTCAGGGACTGAATTTAACTGACACAGGAGGCGGGAGGTGGGCCAGGGAGGGAAGTAGGCTGGTCCTCTGCCACTTTGTGGTCTGTTTTCGGTTTTTGTTTTTTGACATAGACGTGTTTTTTTTAAACTTTTCATTTTATATTAGAGTTGTGACAGTTTCAGGTGGAGAGTGAAGGGACTCAGTCATACATAGACATGTGTCCATTCTCCCCTAAAGTCCCTGATGTGGAGCATCTTTCAAGTCTTTATTGAATTTGTTACAATATTGCTTCTGTTTTATGTTTTGGTTTTTTGGCCATGAGACATAGAAATCTTAGCTCCCTACCAGGGATCAAACACACACCCCCTACATTGGAAGGCCAAGTCTTAACCACTAGACCACCAGGGAAGTCACTGTGGTCTGTTTTTTTGGCATGGACTCTCTTGTTTGTCCTGGTAGTCTTGAAAAGCTGTTTCTTAGCATAGCGTTTCTTGGAATTCCTAGATTATATCAGATTGAAGTCCTTAGTAGAATATAAAATAATCTGCTGAAATTTAGATTTGACCTCACTTCTCCAGACTTACCAAAGTGAAATGAGAAACTGAATGGAAAAAAAAACACAACTTTTTTCTTGGGTTGCTTCTTCTCTTTCTTTTCATATGATTTTTTTAAAAGTTTATTCCTTTTTATTCAATTTCATTCTTTTCCCCATAATTTCCTCTTCCTATTACTCTGAAGTCTGTAAGTACTAGAAATACCTATTATAGTGGTTAGGAATATGCATTGTGGGGCCAGGTTAACTGAATTTGAATTCTAGTTCTCCAGCTTACCAGTCATATGCCTTTTTTTCAAACTGTTCAACCTCCTTATACCCCAGAGAGGCACAGATATAAGATCTATGAAATGGGAATAATAGTAGTAACTACCTCATTGGGATGTTACAAGAGCAAAATAAGTTCATATGTATTGAGTACCTGAATAGGCTTCTGGAACATCATTTTCAACACATGTTTTTGATGATTATTATTGTTTTTGCTTATTTAACTTTGTGGATAGTACTTTTACTAAGTGCTGGTAGTCAAACCAGTAAACTTTTTCTGGCAAATCATTACTCTGACTGGATTATCCTGCCTCAGAACTGAACTAACAAAGTTACTTATAAAGGATGACTCTAGGACCTTGGAAAATCCCAGGTGTCTATTCAGGACTTATATCAGTTACTTCTGGTTTTCGTTTTAATCTTGGCTTAAGCATCATAATATATCTTTAAGATACCGTCTCTTTCTTTAGAATCAGTTTGTCTTCTTGGCTATTTTGTCAAATTCTGAGCATAGAATGTATTTAGAGCCTTCCTGTGAAGATAACAAAGAGTAGTGCCTAATATCTCTGTCTTACTCTGCTGTGAATGATTTCCATTCGGGAAAGTCTATGAGTTACTCAAACCACCTCGTCCTCCTTGATTATGCAAAGAGAGCTATAGCATGGAAATTTCTTGCTCCAAGCCAAATCATTAGCAGAGAAAACATTTAAAACACCGTCAAGTACCAATCCTACATGTATATTTGGAGGCAGCTCCCAATTTCGAGGAGCAAACCTGGACATGAATCATTTGAAAATTGGAGGAAGGAAGGGAGATGGAAGATGATCTTGCATTTTTTGTATCAGGTTAACTTTAGCAGTCTGGGGCTTAGTTAATAGGTACTTGTCAATCTTTCCATTAAAACAAAACTTACAAGGATGATAATCTCTGATATTCTTATACAGTATCTTCTCTCTTACTATCCTTCCCCTTTACTTGAAGTCCTGTAGGACATTTCAGGTACATGATGGATTTGTCCCATGGGAAAAAGTTTACAGAGTTAGACTCGGACTCTCCATCCAAGCAAATAAACCAAAAAGTTAGACTTCAGAGAGATACATTATCACCAAGTGTTGTGACTTCCTGTTTTCTGGGGTAGACTGAAACTCATTAATACTGTTAGCAGTAGAAATCTTTAAAGGAAATAGAATCTGCTCATTTCTTACTTTGCTCAGCGTACAACTTGGACCTCTTCCCTTTGTGGGGTATTCAAAGAGGGAAAAGCTTTTAGAAGCAGTTTTCCAAATCTTCTGTGTATTTTGTGATTTGGCTCCATGCAGTCCTTCCTATGGGCATACCATACGTTTAGTCAGGCGCAGAAGAGACCAGAAGGTGTGCAGGGCAAATCCTCAGCTGATGGGCAGATTTATTATCAGCTTGGTCAGAGACAAGAAAGCTGTTCATACTTCATGCCAAGTGTCAAACTACTGACCTCTAACCCTACCAATACTCTCTTTGATGACATCAAGCTGGCCTTGTTGTTTGTGGTGTGAATGTGCCGTGTCAGCAAGCTTTAGTTATATTAGTGGATACTGGGTTTCAGTGTGGGAATGCCCCTCAAAAAGGACAGGGAGAACAAGAGATCTGCCCAGCATATTGGTCTCAGTTCCTTCATGTCTACAATAATCACCTTAAATGAAAGAGTCACAGTCCATGCCCACGTAAAATTTCTTCCTGATAGGTATCTCCTTTATTGTAAAAAGGTTGGGTTTTCTAAGATTTCCTTCGTGCTTGCCCCTCTCTGAATAGCCTAGATAGCATACTGCTATCCAGTGCAAGGGGAAAAGGAATCACTTGCTGGACTCAGCTGGCTTCTAGGCATCTCTTGAAGGGAGAATGAATAAACTGAGCTTTGAAGATGCATTTGGGATGTGTGCCATCCCTATGATGAAAGACAGCAATAACCCTAAACATTAACTGGTTCTTGGATGATTAAAAAATAAAATTTGTGAAAAAATTAAATTTTATCTGTTATTAAATGCCTCCCATTTTAGTATACAGTTGATTGTGTGCAGCTTGGCAATTAAAGTATTTATAGACACTTAATAGGCTAGTTTTGAGCTTCTGGAGATGAGAATATTTCTGCTTACTCTTTCACTGTGGAACGTCATGAAATGGGCCTGCCGTCTGATCTTGGAGATATACCCTTTTCTTACTGAAAAAGAAATTAGAATCTGAGAATCACTATGAAAACAATCTTTAATGAAACAAAAAATAGACCAATAAAGATATCATACTTGTGAGAGGAAGACTCTTAAAAGACCATAAAGGGCAGAAGTTCATACTATTTTAAAAAAACTTTTCAACCTAGAAAGTTCAGCTGTGATAACTCTGGCACTCCCAAGCATTTCTTGAGCGCAGAGGGTGAATGACCTCGTCTCTGTACTGAATGATGGGGATTTGAGTAAGACAGGATCCTTGATCTCAGAGGATTTCATAATGTCATGGGGGAAACAGATAATCAGCGAATAGAATGGAGCCTACAGTGAGGGGGTCATGAGATATGTTCCAAGTCTGGGGAAGCACAAGGGAGGGGCTGATAGTATCTTTTTCCTTCAAGGGAACATCCTGATTTTTCCACTGAGATCTAGAAAACCAGGGTTAAAAAGCATTTGGCTAACAGCAGTGAAGTGATCATCAGTACATAATATGGTAACAATGATGTGGGCTTGTAGCACATACCGTGCTTTTGTAGAGCACACTATGCTTTTCAGAGTGCTTTACTAGACATTGTCTTTTGGAGGTTCCTGTATGTGTGGATGAGGAAATGGTGACACAGAAAAGATAATTCAAGTCAGAGTAAATAGGTACAGAGTGGCACCCCAGGTCCCATGTTACCTGGCTTCTTGGCCTGTTTTCTTTCTTTGACCTTCTAGCCAAAGAACCAGCCCTTCATCTCCCGAACCATGTGTGATGGTACATTACTTTCCTGGGGTGTTATTTATATTATGTAAAAGAAGATTCCATTTTGACAAGTTAAAATTTCTTCTCATTCTTCGGCTTGGAGGGCACAAGTCACTTTAAAGCCCAATTCCTTGGGCTTCCATTCCCCCTACTATGCCCTCTCAAAGCACTCTGTACTTATCACCTTAAGCACATAGTCCAGTTTGTAATTTGCTGTTTGTGTCATTCTTAGGTTATCCAAAGAATGTCTCTTTTGTTTACCAATATATGTTCAGCAGTTAGTGTCTAGGATATAGTAGTTATTCAAGAAGCGATTGCTAAGCAACATCTTCCTTTAAGATTTGTGTGCTATTTCCATTCTTTCAGGATACCCAGTATGTGAGCAGCTAACTTGTGCCAACGGAGCCTGCTATAACACCAGTCAGAGGTGTAATGGGCAGGTTGATTGCAGAGATGCCTCTGATGAACTCAATTGCAGTAAGTAATATGCTGGAGCTGGTTTACTGGCCAGTTATGCACTTTTCTTCTCAAGTTTGTGTTCAGTGAATTCATGTTGGTGGCTTGAAGTCAGTCGTGGTGGAGTATTTTACACTATGGAAATCGGCAGATACAGTAAGTGAGGACTTTTATGTTCCTGGAGAACTGGTTATTAAACATTTACCAGCACACTGCTGCGTGGTAAGAATCTTTTGAAACTTGAGATAGACTCTTCCTATGAAATTAAGTGGCTACAGTGAAATTGAAATTCTCTTTTCTTTCCCCTTTTAACCTTGTGTCCCAGCTCGCCGATGCGCGCGCAATGAGTTTCAGTGTGGCGGTGGGCAGTGCATTCCTAGAACCTACGTCTGCGACCATGAAATTGACTGTGAAGATGGCAGTGATGAACTTTCTTGCAGTACGGTGACTTCCTCATTTTGGGTCATGCTGTTAGGAATGCTCTTGTCTTTGTGTCCCCCCGCCCACCGACGTATTATTCTTTTCAAATAAAAGATGTGTCTGATGGCAGAGGAAGCCAGAATATCATTCAGGGCCCATGGCATGAGCCTCAGTAGTGTTGCTGAACTTAGACTTCTTTACCTTCCAAAAATCTGTGTAGAGGTGAAGGGTTTGGACAGTTTGCCTTCTTTTCTCAGACCACAAAGATACAGGGTATATTGTATTACTGGATTTCCTTTCTGGCACCTGGGCTTATTTCAGTGCTAAATTGAGAGGAATGTGATATCATGGAATGAGTTACTCAGAATCATTGAGTCCTAGAGAGCAATTACCGTGCTTGTGGTCAAGTGAGAGAATGTTGGCCATTGGCATTTCTGTAGCATCTTTGTCAGTCTGTATTCTTTGCTCTGTGTCCACTTATAGCTATCTTATTTTTCATCTTGATGCACTTGGTTTTCATGTCCTGAACCCAAAGCTACTGTTTGCTTCTCCCCCTTCTCTCTTCTTCTCTTTCTCTTTTTTTTTGTTCATTTTTGTCAAGATAGTTAAGGGACTAAATGGGCGTAGAAATTTCAGTTTCTTGGAGCTCAGTTTAGGTGGCAGGGAGAGCACTTTGATTTCTTTCCAAAGGTTTATATCTCTGGAGTGTAGCTGTCATTTTATTTTCTTCCAGATTCTTATCAGACCTGCAAAGGCAACGAATTCACTTGCCCTAACGGCATCTGCATTGCACAGGGCTGGGTTTGTGATGGAGAAGGTGACTGTGTAGATAACGCTGACGAAGATGGATGCGGTAAGGAGGGGAAGAGCTTCTGATTGGAAAGTATTTTCCAATTTCCAAGAAAGTGTTTTCCAGGACTTGCTTTTCTTACTTTCCTTGTTAGAAATTATCTGTGTGACATGCAAGTTTCCAGATGGGCTGGACTGACAGGGAATCTTGGGTGAGGAAGAGTGGTTCCCCTAGCTTTTTCTAAAAAGACACAGAATTCAAATGTAGCATAAATTATAATCCTTTCCTAACAGTAAGGCCAAGGAGATAGGACAGTCTCTCCCCTTTATAGCCCTATCTGAGGTTTTCCTTTTAAGACTTTTATCTTAATTAGATTTATCTATATAAAAGAAGTAGGCTGGGGAAGGTGGGAAAATATGGGAAAATGTGATTTGTCTTAAGACCTTACAACCATGAAGAACGACTGAGCTGAAGGTTGGTAGATAAAGGAGAGGCCAATATCGGGAGAAATGAGAAGGAAATTGTCAGTAACATTCATCCCCTTCACTGGGCAGTTATCAGCAGTACCTCCAACAGCTTGGAAACTGCTAACACCCACACATAAAGAAAGTTACCTTTATGATTCCAGCCTGGGTATATTAATAATGTTGCTTGTTTTGGTTGGGAGCATCCGTTGGTTTCATGCTTCAGTATTCCAAGAAGTTGTGTTCCAACTTCTGGATTATAATCTTTCTTATACTGTTGACAATTCACTAAAGAAACAAAACAAAACAACCAACCAAAAATCATACACACACACACACACACACTCAGGAATCCTGGCATTACCTTGATAGTGCTAGTTCTATTGTTCATAATTTAATAACTAAATGTTCTCCTACAGGTTATTCATCTAGTTTGTTGATAATGTAGGCCCATTTCTGCTTCTTACTCTTATAATTTGGCTGGTAGTTTCCTCCCCTAGAAACACTGGAACCTAAATAATGACATTTATCATTCTTTAGAATCTCAATAGAAGGTCAGTTGTAGCGTTAGAAACTACTTGTTTATTGTGAAATATCGGTCTGTTGTAGGTTTCTTGTTTACCTGATCTCTATCCCCTCTTAACCGTGTATTGAAAAATGGCTGGCTCTGCCTCTCATATGGCCTATAGTAACTCTCTTTTTCACCCACAGAAAGCAAAAGTAATCGTACCTTTGAATGTTACCCAAATGAATGGGCCTGTCCAAAGTCTGGAAAATGCATCCCAATTTCTAAAGTTTGTGATGGGACTTTAGATTGTCCAGGAGGAGAAGACGAAAGCAATATCACTGCAGGACAACAGTGTGGTGAGTATGGAAATTTATCTGGACATCTTTCAGGTAATGGTGTCTCTGTTTTTCTATAACAGATTGCCACATACAGAGAGTATCAGTTGATGTTTGCAGAATGAACAATTCCAGGACTTAGTAGCTCTAACCAACAAATATTTGTTATTTCTCACAGTCCTGTGGGTTGGCTACATTATTCTTTTGGCCTGAACCAGCTCACTCACATCTCAGGATGCTCCAGCAAAAGCATGACTAGACCAGGTGTGTTTGCCTGGTGGTGGAAAGGGCCAAGCCCAGTGAACAAGCTCTTCTCAGCCTCTGCTTACTTGATGTTTCCTAAGTGTTCTATTGGCCAAAAGAAGCCACACTGATCCCAGATTTAATGGACTGAAGAAATAGACTCCATTTCTTCATGGCAGGAGTTTATAAATATTTGTGACTCTTTCTCCCCCTCCCCCTGCATCTCCTTCCCAGGAAGAATGGTTTTAATGGTAATTGTGATGACTCTAAAAGTATTCTGGAGATTTTATTCCCTGGATTATACCTGTGGAAAAAGTGTTGCTGGCTTTACTCACAAACTTCTGGTTTCAGGGATCTAAACTTGGAGTTACCCACCCCACCACCTCCACTCCATGGCTGTAGAATATTTCCCCACTATAAGCCATCACTTCTGTGGACAGTTGGCTGTCCTGTAGGAAAGTGCAATTCATGGCCTTGATTTCTCTCTGAATTATCTTATAGTTGCCTAGCAGTGACCGTGAACTATAACCCTAAAGTTTTGGTGATTTCTTTTCCATGAAAAAAAGAGGCTTCTTTTTTCCCCCCATTTCACTGGGGAGCCCTTTTACATAGTCCTAGTGCAAAAGTTAGAAAACAAAAGTTAGTTGAAGCTAGCTTGGATTATTAAGTTAAAAATTTAGTGTTTAGTGTTCAGTGGCTTGGGAATTCTTGGGAATATCCTTCTATTCTTTCTAGATAGAAGAAATAGATATCTAGATAGATATCTTTCTATTAGATATCCTAATATCTTTCTAGACACAAAGATAGACTTTTGGCCAGATTTTTTTTCATGAACAGCACTACTGATGCCTTGTGCTTGCACTTAGTTATAATGAATTTTATAATGTGCTGAGTTTTTATTGCATCATACTGCAGGCTTGAATAGTGACCAATTTTCTGTGTTACTGCATACTTACTGAGCTTTTACTTTGGAAAGTTCTTATAAATCATCCTTGTCCGGAGATCACCTTTCATTTCACAAAATCTTTTTCTCTGTTTAGATGTTAATCTGTGTCCGTCCTTGGGATGTGAGTACCAATGCCACAAGTCACCAGGCGGAGGGATGTGTTACTGCCCCTCAGGTTTTATTGTCAACAAAAATAGAACCAATAACTGCGTCGGTAAGTGACAGACTTTCATCACAGTACTTATGGCACTGGGGACACTTCCTTTAACATCAAGGAGTTTGTATTTGTGGAGAGGAGAATCTGTTAACAAAGAGCAATACAGTCTTCATTGAAAACCTGGACAATATGATGTTTTGACTCTGAGAAGCTTTTGTGAGGTGCCCATGGCAAAAGAGTGGTTGTATGATGAGTGAGTAAATTAGCTATGTGTATATCTGTCCAGTTCCTAATGATGGAGGTTGTTCTTTTCCTATATTGTATATTGCTGTTTTATATATTTGGAAGCAGAATTATATAGCCATACTTGTTAAATACAGTTGGACCTCTCTATCTGTGAATTCTTCAATCTCCAATTCAGTCAACTGGGGATCAAAAAAAGAAGGGGAGTGGGAGGCAGAAAGTTCCCAAAAGCAAAACTTGAACTTTCTGTGTGCAGGCAGCTATTTATATAGCACTTAGGACTCCGAGCTTTCACTGCCAAGGGCCGGGGTTCCCTGGTCAGGGAACTAAGATCCCACAAGGCATGTAGTGTGGGCAAAAATGAATAAATGAATAAATAAAATAAACAAGCACAAAAGAAACACTCTGGTTTACAAACCCTGGAGAAAGTCTATTTCCTGAGTTTCTGACACGGAAGCCCTGCTTATGCTCTCTTCTGTAAGTGTAAGACCGCTCAGGCTGTCTGCCAAATGTCAGGCTACTCTTCCCCTTTACTGCCACCCAGCTGCCAATCCGATTTCCAGTCTTAGTTCTCTAGGCCTTTCCCCTTTCTCTTACTAGAAAAGGAATTCCAGTAGAGATGCCTGAAGCCACATTCTCAGTGTTACATTTGTTTTTCTCTCTTTTTCCTCTCAATCCTAAAGAGAAATTTGGGCTAGGCCGCCTTGTAGTTGGAACTCGATAGGCCATGAAATGTTTTCATGAAAAGGGATTTGCTCTTTAAGGATCCCTGGTTCATTCTTGTGATACCTTGCAACCTATTCTTTAGTCTCTCCACCCCCACCCCCCATTCTAGAGCCACATTTTCCAACATGTTTTTCAACATCTTTTCTAAAAATTAAGCCCATGATGAGGTTTGAGTTGTAGGTCAGAGAGAGGTCTGGGCTGCTTCAATTTTTTGCAGCCCTTAAGAAATGAAAAACTTTTGTAACAAGATTTTTACACTTAAATCTATTAATGAGTGTAACACAATTTTGCAGTATTATGCTGCACACAGGATCATTTCAGAATTCATAGAACACTTTTGGTTCTACTACTACTGGAAGTAGTCCGATACTTGGGCACTAATTCTAAGGTCCACAAACATCTTTCAGTCCCTTTATGATGTACCTAGGACTTTAGTGCAGATGACCTCTTTTGGATACAAGCTCAAAAGTCTGCAATTTTGAGTTTTTGTGAATGTGAGGCCCTCTGCTACCTGCAGAGACTTTCTCTGTGACCTTTCTTGTCCTTTAAGAATGTACCTTTGCCTCCTGAGTTTTGAAGCTGGGTTAATATTTATTTCACATTTCTTTTCAAGAAGACTATATTTTGCTTTCTTGGTAAAGAAAAGACATTATGAAATACATGACATTATGAAACCAGTTACACTCATTTCAGCTGAGCTTTTAGAGAATTGTTTAGGTTTGCTCTTTCAAGCATTTCAGTTGAACAAACACTCTCTGTATGCCTGTAATCCTCTGCATGCCTGACTTACCACAGAAGCTTCAGGTGTTGGAAACCTATGCAACATCTATCAGCTTAGCCATGGCTCCCCAGGGGATGCCACAGTGATTGTTAAGAATAAAATGGAATAATCATGACACGAAATCTTTCCTTCTACCATTCTTCTGTTCCTGGTAGTCTTGACCTAGCTGTGGAGACTCTGAGGCAAGGCACCAGAGCAATTTACTGGACTATTGTTTCTGATTGACAAGGACATGCTGTTTGTTGAGGGAATGACATCGTGGTGCAGCCTTAGGGCAGGAAGGTCATTCAGCATGGTGGGATTGCACACAGCCAGATGGATCATAGGGTGTCCGAGCAGGATTTTTTTTTAAATTACTCTCAAAGCAGTATTTGTTGGTAAGAGGGGACAAAGAGTAAAAAGGAAAGTAAATCAAGGTGACTTGGGCTGGGAAGGAGGATTTTAAAGCAGCATTTTAGTGTTTTGTAGTTTCCATTACCTTTTCTACTCTCTTTAAAATTCTCAGGTCTCCCTTTCATTTTTCTTGTCTTTCTTTTGGCTGACAATGGATTTTAATTGGCCTTCATTCTTCTTTGTAATGATGAACAGAATCTTCCTCAGTCATTAAAAGTGACAGTGTTTATTTACTCATTTAAACCTGTAAAGTACTTGTAACCCAGACTGTAGGAAGGGCATTTGCACCCAAGAATTCCCAGTTATGACTTTTCCACCCTCTTTTTGACATGAGAACTCCTGTTTCCAGGGTGACTCCAGATCCTTAGACATAGTCATAGTGTCTTGCACTCAAAATGAGGTCATGATACCCTGGGAGTTTGAGGGCGAATGTCCTGTACATTCCTACTGAAGCAAAGCCTCACGTGGTGTTTTCTCAGAAATGATGTGAGGGCACAGAAGAAATAGGTCAAATGTTGGCTTTTTGTCTATACCCACATGTCCTTTTACCTTGTCCTGTCCAAATTGGATTAATTTTTTCTTGTCACAGTCCTGGGGATGAAAGATGTGCTGGTCTGTGTTGTTATACTTGATCTGGAGGGAAAATGGGAACCATTATCTTGATCCCAGGGCTTTCTTGGTCTTTCTTTTTTTTAATTAAAATTTTTTATTTTTAAGATTTTGACTGTGCTGGGTCTTTGTTGTGGCATGTGGGCTTTCTCTCTAGTTAATGGCACTTGGGGGCTTCTCTAGTTGTGGAGCCTGGGCTCTAGAGGGCAAGGGCTTAGTAGCTGTGGGATCTTAGTTCCCCAACCAGGGATCAAACCCATGTCCCTTGCATTGGAAGGCAGATTCTTAACCACTGGACCACCAGGAAATTCCTTCTTGGTCTTTCTTGTTGGGGAGTCACAGGATGGTGGGGCATGCAGCAGGTGTGGTAGAATTCAACTCACAGCTTTGCAAATGTTATCAGATTCTAGAAATTCTAGAGAAACCTAGACCTGTAAGTCTCAGGAATTATAATTTACTTGAGAATTTTCTGAAGCCCTAGGGAGTAGGAGCCTGTTGATTTAGACTGTGGACATCATTCTTCAAAGAAAGAGAGCAGGGCGAAGGAAGGTGAAGAGTGGATGTGAACTTCGAGGGTCAAATGAAATATTTGGCAGCAGTTAACCAAGGATAGGACAATTTCTTGCCCTTTACGCTTTATAATCTTAAAGAAAGACATGTGTGTTTTTCTTCCCTCCCCCCATGTTGTATTGTTTATGTGTCAATTATATTGAAAGTCTTTTTACTATTTGATAGAACTGGGACTACTTGGTCATTGAACAGAGCTCTATTGTGTAATGGATTTTCAACAAGTACATATTAAATGAATGAATAATGCTAATGAGTAAGCAGAAGAGAATGTATTTTTCATGACTTAAAAATGATTTTTAATTTTGGTGATGACTTTTGACATCAGAGAAAAGGATAAACAGACCTTTCCAGATACTTTATTGCATACTTTATTTGTGTCTCATTGAGCAATTGGATATAAGGCAGTTCTTTCTGCAGTGACGGAAATGTCTGTACAGTAACTGCCAGTCACATGTGGCTGTCAGCATTTGAAATGTGGCAAGTGTGACTGAGAAATTGCATTATTAAGTTTATTTCACTTTAGTTAATCTAAATATGACTTTGAGATGCTGCAGAGAGCTAGTGTCTACCAGATTGGAAAGCACAATTTTAAAAGGATGCATTTATACCAAAATTCAGGTATTTTGTAAACCATCATTAATAAATGAAATGCTAAGGCAATGAGTCCAGGCAGTGTTGTGCATCACCTGCAATGTTATCCTTTATGTAGATTTTAAAGAACCTTAGGTTTTCCTTAGTGTGACAATGCCTATGCCCTGCCTCCCTAAGGGGTACTTTCTTAGGCAGTTGCATCACCAGATTGCTGTATAGCTTGTCTAAAACTTTTTTCAGAAAGTGCTTAAGACATGTTGTTAAATGCTATTATAAGTAGTTATTTCCTATGTGGCAGATTTTGATGATTGCCAGATATGGGGAGTTTGTGATCAGATATGTGAAGACCGAATTGGCCATCACCGGTGTGACTGTGTAGAGGGGTATGTCCTGGAGCACCAGCAGCACTGCAGAGCTAATTCTTCTTGTAAGTAAATTAAAGACACTCGTGTTTCTGAACACTAAACTTCCACCCTCTTTGCATAGCAGAAGTCAAAAGAAATATCAGCATTAAGGCAGATGGCGGGTTTGATTACCACAAATAAGATGTGGCACCTGCTGTTGGAAGAATGGGTCAATAATTTCATGCTGTTAGGGACCAACTTGTGGATTAATAGTTGTTGGGTTTTTTAAATTTTATTGATTGCTTGTTCACTTTGGGCCTGAAATAGTGTATCATCTACCACATAAATTTTATGAGTACATTTGACCTATTTTTAATTAATGTACCTACCACAAGCTGACAAATATCAATAGGCACTATTTATGCAAAATTTTTTTAGAGGTGGTTCAAAATGCATCTGCTAAATTTGGATTACAGCTTGTGAAAATGCCCTCATTATAAGAGCACTGTGGTATAGAAAAGTCA
Organism: Cervus canadensis; assembly: GCF_019320065.1. Classification (NCBI taxonomy): domain Eukaryota; kingdom Metazoa; phylum Chordata; class Mammalia; order Artiodactyla; family Cervidae; genus Cervus; species Cervus canadensis. The sequence goes on along the minus strand of NC_057400.1, from coordinate 49,274,972 downwards.
TGACAATTTTTGTCACTATGGATTTCTGGGTAATGAGATCTTGACTTCACTCTCTTTTCCCAATTATTATTATTTTTTTCCCACACCTATTTAAACCGCCTTTAGTGTCTTTCTGAAACTGATTTGCCCATCTGTTTTCTAGTTGTTTTTGTGTAGAAAATACCTGATATGTTGTGGACTAACTTTAGTTACAACTGATTTTTAACATTTATTTTTGAACAGGTACATACTCGTATTTTCAAAAATTTCACGTTATTGAGAAGTTATATGACCACCTCCCCACCCCCTATACCCATTCCACTCTGCCCAGTTTCCCACTTCTCCTCTTCTATGGGTAATCACTGTTTAATTCTAGAGATTATTAAATGCATAAATAAGAGTATGCAAATATAGACATTTAACTCTATTTTTACATATATGGTAGTAAACTATACATACAGTTCTTCATTTTGCTAATGTTGCATACTATATTTTTAAGGGCTTACCATATCAACATAGAGAACTCTATTTTAATTTTGTTTTATTTTTATTTGAAGTATAGTTGGTTTCCAGTGTTTCAGGTCTACAGTGTTTTTTAATAGTGGCAGAATCCGTGTTTTGGATGTATATAATTTATCTAACTAGTCCTTTAGTGGTGGACTTTTATATTATTTCTTATCCTTTGATATAGCAAACCAGACTTCAATGAATAACTGTATTCATTTTGCATTCTTGTAAGTATATGGGTGTAGCAGGTTTGGATCCACCATTGCCGTGTTTTTCACATTGGGTGGTTTCCCATTAATTTTTAAAATGTATTTTGTGTTTTAGACAATCTAAAGTTGCACCTGGGGAAAGGTGCCCATATCATCAAAGATTCTCTGATACCTCAGTGTCATTGAACCAGCATTTAGGACACTTGAGTTCTTGCCAGACTCTGTTCCTAACTTACTGTGATTTTGGACATTTCATTAAACCTTTGTGCCTGATTTGCCCATCTGTAATGATATGTATCTCTACATACACATTCTGATATGTATTTTCTGAATATTTAAAACCAAATAAGAAAACATAGTTGTAAGTTGCTTCATCATCTCTGTTCACTTGAAGGACTGACAATGCCTTCCTTCTTCACATTTAGTTGGTGAGGCCTTTGTGATCTTCTCCAATGGTCGGGATTTGCTAAAGGGTAACATTCATGGAAACAACTTTCAGATTCTGGCACAGTCTCAAAATCGTGGATTGGCTGTGGGTGTGGATTTTCACTATCGGCAACGCAGAGTCTTTTGGACTGACATTGTGCAAAATAAGGTAAATAGAAATTTCTGGAGTATAGCTTGGGACCTGATAGAACTCCAAGCACAAAGTGTTGATAGTTTTTCATTTTGGGAGGAGTAGGGAGGGAAGTTCCTTTGTTTTCTAACAAAAAAGGCCCTTGAGATATTTTATGTTAATCAGCACCTTTTACTGCTATAGTATTACATGTGACCTGTTAAACAAAGCAGTCTATTATATGGATTAGCCTTGAGCAACTTTTAATTTTATTCGAAATGGAGTCCAAAAGCCTAATTAAAAGAAATAGTAGACATTCTTTCAAAACTGGATAGATATTTGGTAGTAATTTTTGAAACTTGATCATTTAAAATGTAAAAAGTATTCTGCTTTCCTGGATGATAAAAATCAGATTTTACCTGCATCTTCTAAATGGAACTGTAATTGAGCATTGGGTAACAAATATTGACAGTATTTTGTTTAACAGCCAAAATTTCATTATGCTCTCTTATTTGGAAAATGTGATGGATCTGATTTCAACTTTGAGTAATGCAACAGAGATTTTTTAAACATAAATTTTAGAGACTCTTAAAGAGTTATGATATTTTATTTCTTCTTACATTTCCTTGTACCATTAATAAAATTTTAATTCAATTAATGGATAAATTCCATAAATTTTCCAAAAATTGAGACTTTGGATTACTAGTGGGTATGATTTAATAATAGCTAGAAATCAAAGCAAACTACTTCCACCTGTGCCACCAAAAATCCACATTGAATTAAACTTTCACTAACTACCTAAGAATTAGAGATGCAGGCTTTTTTTTTTTTTTTTTTTAAACTCAACTTTTTATATATGCCTCACATGCTTTTAAAGAAATGCCCCACCACCTCCCAGTAACCCATGATGTGAAATAAAAAGTCTCTAGTGAATTTTTTTTTTAGTTTAAATGACTGATTTCTACACCAAAGATAAGTCCCTGGAAAACTCTCCCAACTAGTTATGCTTAAGACGTTTAATAATTTTGGTTTTTCTTGCAGGTTTTTTCAGTTGACATCTCTGGTTCACGTACCAGAGAAGTTCTCGGTGTTTCTATCGAAGACCCAGAGAATCTGGCTGTGGATTGGGTAAATGATAAACTTTATATTGTGGAGACCAGAGTCAACTGCATAGATGTGGCAAATTTGGATGGAAGCCATCGGATTACCCTTATAAGTGAACATTTGGGACATCCTAGAGGAATTGCTGTGGACCCAACTGTTGGGTAAGTTATTTGCAAACATACTGATTTCAGCATTTTTTGAGTTTCATTTCTCCCCCTTTAGATAAAACATCCATTGGCATAGTTTAAGATTCTTTATGCTCTGTACTGTAGAATCTTTGTTTATTTCATATCTCTTTTCATAGCACTTTTAAAGGAGTTAGCTAAATATAATCTGATTTGAGGATGTGCAAATATACCTACTAATGTCCTAAAAATATGTAATGTTATTGGGGTATGAATTTTATGCTTAGTGTTTGCCATGTTTTCCTGGCTGAGAGATTGAATTCTTTTTTCTGACTCGCTCTAATAGTACTGTCACAACTAAATCATTGTTAATGTGATCACTCTTAAGTTGTGAAGTTGTTTTAAGCAGGGGATAGATCTAAAACCACTAAGTGGTGTTTTGGAGGGCTCTGAAGAGCCCCAGTTCTTTATGCTTCAGTACAGAAAGGATTTAGCAAGAGGCAAAGTGATAGATAAGTGATTTATTAGCATAGGATGTTAGTGTTGCACTGCCCTGAATATTTAGTGGGTTACATTTTTATAATTAAAGGAAGAGAGGGGAGGTGGATAAGACCACCTTCTTTTTCATTCTTTGAGTCTTTGGTCGTTAATTTCTCCTATTTGTTGGGTGGGAGAGTTTTTGAGGTGCATCTAGGGTCATCATGGCACTATGGAAAAATTCAGATCTCAGTACTAGTGTCTTTCACTTTAAAATATCACCTTTCCCTAAATTAGTATTTTTGTGCATGCAAAGAACATTCCCTAGGTCATTAACTTGTTGACATCACTGGGCAGGTTGTAGGCCTTATTTTCCATGATTGTTTTTTTGTTTTGGGGCATGTCTCATGCTTCTGTTGCATGGTTTTGTTGGTAAGCAGGTTAGCTTGGTTTTGTTGTTATGCACACCAGTCTGGCTTTGATACTATGCCACTTGCTCTGCTTTATAAGTCAAGCAAACCCACATTGTTTGATGATTTTTCCATTACCTTCTTGAGTGCTCATTAACTTACCGTGGTCTCCCAAAGCCTCCCTAAAGTTCCTTCTCTATCTACAATCCCTAATAGAATTTCTAAGCTAACAATCTGAATACTTTACTCTTATCCCTACCGGACCTATCCCTTTTAGTGATTTCCTGTTAGAGACAAGTGTTGAGATGTTAGTGTTTTCTCCAGGTATAAATTAAGATTTTCCCGATCCTCACATTTGAGACCAGTTATGTAGAGACTAGCTTTTGCCTAGATTTTCACAGTTGGGTCTTAGAAGTGTTGGATGAACTTGAGGCTGCTTAAGTGCTGGTTATTATTCATTTCTATTTCATGATCTGTCCTTCCTTGAAAATGACGTATATGATGTCTAGACTGTGCCTTAGAATGAGGACTTAAGGAGGGAAATGGCTTGATAGATTTTTTTTTTCTTGGTAGCAGTTTTGCTGGCTGTAAATAGAGAAGTGAAAGATGGAGTCAGGGAACAGGGGAGAAACATTAAGAAGGTTAGAAGGTAGATAAGCTTTTTTTTTTGCCTGTGAATTGTGCATTTTCATAGTTGCTATTTGGAGTTTTCGACGCCCTCCCCCCCCAAAATTGGTCCTTACCATCTCTGATTTTTAATGCTTTAAAATTTCTCTGTTGTTTTAAACCTCCATGGTTCTCTTATCAGCTAGAAGAGATTTCCATTGATCCAAACACACAATCTCAAAAGATATTTACTAAGTAAACTTGTAAAATAGCTGATTCTCTCATCTTTTTTCTTTTGTAGTTATTTATTTTTCTCAGATTGGCAAAACGTTTTTGGGGTACCGAGGATAGAAAGAGCTTACATGGATGGCTCCAACCGTAAAGACTTGGTAACAACAAAGCTGGGATGGCCTGGTGGGATAACCCTGGATTTGGTATCAAAGCGTGTTTACTGGGTTGACTCCCGATTTGATTACATTGAGACTGTAACTTACGATGGACTTAAAAGGTAAGAAGTTTTTTTTTTTTTTTTTAAATACATCTTTATAAGTTTGGGAGAAGTACATAAAATTTATGGAGAGGGATACTGAAGAACTAGAATTAAAAGACTGCTTTGTTGGTTGACATAACTTGAATGATCTTTGTGTTGATATTTGCATGATGTGACCTGCTCTGAGTTTTAACTTGTTCCATGTTAACACTCAAATTTGATTTCTCTTCTCCAAACCCTCCTTCACTCCCAGATGAAGCATATTATTTTCATTAACTCCTGAGTTCATTTTTCTGGGTCCCTTAGGGTTTGTTTCCAAAGATCATTTGATAGTTTAGTTTTCTATTTTCCCCCTAGTAAATAGGTTTAACGTTATCTGGTGGGAATTAACTGGATTTTATACTTCTCTTATATATTTTTCAAACCTTAAAGAGAAATTCTGACTTTTTACCTGATATACTTCAAAGGCATTTAAACAACATTTGAATGCAGACTATGGCATACTTTTTTCCTTCATCTTCTTAGTCATACTAGAGTTGACCATAGATTAATTTGTTAACTACTTTACATCCTCTTCTTTTGGTGTTTTCAAAAACTGGTTAAAACAGCCTTTAACTTTTGACCAAGAAAAATTACTTGTGTCAATTTGATTTTTCTGAAGGACTTGATCTTATTTTCTCAATAAAAAGACCATGATACTTTTGTTTCTCCTTTATCTCTATTTGTAAGAATGGTATCACAGTTTGCCACAATCTCTATTTGTTTAAATGAAGAGATTGTGTATTAAGGCTATGACTTCTTATTACCGAAACTGGTTCCCAAGGTGAGAATATGAATTAATGACAAAAATAATCATATGAATCATACAATTGAGAAATTGACTAACTTTTTTCTCTTTGGTGAACCATCCTCCACCTCACTTTATGTGGCCTCAGTGAATGACTGTTTCTGTAGATGTAGTCATGGCAGCAATGTTGATTTCTTCTCCTTGTCTGGCACTTCTTACCTCTGTTGTCTCCCATTTAAGCAGTTCTGAGCACTCTGTCTCCACTATCACGTGATTAGCTGACAGTTTAATCAGGCAAGGGCATGTCAGTGGTAGCCCTGCTTTTTCTGCTCTCTAGAGTGACGTCAGAAATAGGTCTGTGTTTGCCATGTGTCGAATTTTCCAACTTGCTGTCTTGTTCCCTAGTGGCTGAGAAATGTTCAGTGGTGCAATGTTGTGAGTGGAGTGAGTGTTGAAGGCATCTTCTACCAGATTTCCCATCCCTTGTTACACTCTTTCCCCTAGGAATTTCAAAATTATGTTTCACATCTTAGCCCTTTTATATGTGGGGCAACCTTAAAAGAATGAAGAACAGGTGGAAAATTTCTCAAAAAATTTAGCTAGGACGGGAATGGTCTATAAGTGCCAAGGCTCTTGGCAACATGGAAGTCCTTCTAGCAAGTATAGACAGAAATACACCTGCATCTTAAAGTGTGTCTTGACTATATATTCTGTAGTTGTAACTAGCAATTTTTTAGCTTTTAAGCATTTATGTGAACTAATTCCACCTTTAATCAAAGCTGTATGGTGTGTCTCTTCGGTAACAGGATGACAGTAATTCATGGAGGCTCGAACATTCCTCATCCCTTTTCAATAAGCTTGTTTGAAGGACAGTTGTTTTTCACCGATTGGACAAAGATGGCTGTATTGAAGGCAAACAAGTTCAAGGAGACTAACCCCAGACTGTACTACCGCTCTTCCCTCAGGCCGTTTGGAGTGACTGTTTACCATGCCCTCAGGCAGCCCGATGGTAGGCGGCCCCCAACAGTGGAAAACCCTGCTTGGTACAGCCCTTGGTAGAAAGGTTTTCTCAAAGTTCTCATGAGATTTGGGTGGTGTTTTCAAATGTTTGATGGATTATCTAGAGAGTTAAACTAGCTGAAATTAGCTTTGCAGGTCATGGGTATTTTAGAGAAGTTGATGTATTTCAGTCTACAAAGTTGATGTATTTCAGTCTACAAAGAACACAGAGGTGTGTTTAACAGATATTTATTGGCATATGCAGTGTACCAGATCCTGTCTACAGGTTGGAGAAAGAGCAGCAAGTACACCAAACTAAAATTACCCATCCTTTGTCTACTGGGAGAAATCTCCCAATTCAACTTTCTAATATTATAGTCAAGGAAGCCAGACCAGAAGAAGAAAATAACATGCCTAAGCGGTCATTTTATTTAGGTAGTGCCAGAGCTTTTTTTTTTCCCTTCTTCTTCTTCCTTGTATGACACCTGTTTAGCATTGGGTTTGGTGTCTCTCAGGATAGTCGCTAATCAAAGAAATGAAATATTTTGATTCAGACACTGTTAAGTCTTATGTTATTTTATAATAAGTTTTGTTTCAAGGTTTTAAACTAACATGACTGGACTGTGTCCATAGCTCTTTTCTGCATTTGCTTATGCATCAAAGAAAAGAAACACAAACTAGGCTACTTTGGAAGAAAGCTTAATATCAGTGAACAGTAATTCAGAGAAAGAAATATTTCACTTTAAATCTCTAATGCTAAGTGATGGGTCTGGCTTTCTGGAGAAAGACTATGAAGTAATTAGGCTGATTTAAAACACCCAAACAAACCAGCCTCTAGAACGGATGGTTTTGGATGACTACCCTTCCTACATAAACAAACACTTCATTGGAAAATATATACTATATGTATATATATGAAGGTATATACTATATTAGAAAATATCTGTTTGGAATGATCAATTCATGGGCTACTAAACTCACATCTGCCCTTGACCAAAAGTATAACCCAGTTTCATCATCTAAATTATATTATTTGCCTCAGAATGATACCTGCCTGTGTTTCTCAAAATGAATCTACTTGAGAAGGTAAAGAGACTGTTTTAAAGAGTAAGTTAAAGGATAAGGAAACAATTTCAAAAGCAGAGATTTTTAACTTTGACAGTCTTGCATACAGTGAACTTTCTGAAGTCATTGCCTTGAGAATTGTTTTTGGATGTATAAACTGGTTTGTGTTTCAGACATGTAGGGTTTCGGAATTAGATCTGGATTTAAATATTAGTTTAGTTGTTTAACAACCAAATAATCTTGAGCAAGTTGTCAAATCTTTTGGAACTTTGGTTTCCTTTTCTGTAAAATTGGGATAGTAATGTTTACCTCTTAGAACCTTTGGTGGTAAATTGTCTTACAAAGTAAGTATCCAGGAAGGTTATTTGGGGGAAGTCATTTTTTGAATCACTGATGCTAGCAGACAGAGTGATATAGTTACTGGGAGGATAAGAACCCTCAAGGCTATTCAATTGCAGAAATTATTATTATTATTATTTTGGCCACTATCAGTTTAAGAGTAGATTCAAGAACAGCAATGGGATTGGGAGCAGTTAAATGGATGTATACAGTAATAACCAGTAGTGATGTCTCCAAGGAGTTTCAAACCCATTTCACCCATAGGTCGCAAAATGGCTTCGCATGTGTTGGATAAATAAGCATTTCTAATTGAGATTTAACAATGTGCATTTTTCCTTCCAGCAATGAATCCATGTGCACATGAAAATGGGGGCTGTCAGCACATCTGTCTCCTCAGCCACAGAACATTCAATGGTGGTTTGGGTTACCGTTGCAAGTGTAGGCTTGGCTCCATTCCGGATTGGGATGACTATCATTGTGTTGGTAAGATCACTTTTGGACTATCTTTCTGCCAGTCAGCACAGGGCTGTGCATGCACTGCTTTGGGACTGGGCCAGCTCCCTGTAGCACTTCTTCCCAGCGAATAAGCTTTCGGTAGCCCACGGGCATCTTCCTTTGTAGGCACTCTTCCTTTTGTGCAAAGAACATGTTTGAAGATGTAAATTTGCATCATTTGGGACACATTTAGGGTTTCCTTGGGTGACTCTCATTCCTGAAATCACTTTCTCTTTCTTTAAACTATGCTCTTGAAATTCATAGGATTTAATTTTGAACCTTTTACTCTACCACATGTATAGCTTTAGATGTTAGCCTTAACCCTAGTGGGAAGCACTTGCCATCACTTTTATTGACTTCTCTTAGCTCACCACTTTGCCAGTCCAGTAATCACATCTTGATCCCACTTGGCTTTACTGCTATATTCCAAACTAAACTCCTAAGTGTTGGGGTAGCTCATTTCTTCATCTGGTGTTTACTCCTCAGTTCAGATTTTCTCTCTATATCTGCTTCTATGCTTTGGTTTTCATTTCATTTCATTAAATGCGTAGCCTTCCTCTTTGATCACCTACACTCACATTAAAATAACGCTACCTCGTCTTCATCTGATGATGAAATGCACTCCTACAATATTTGTTTCTCTCACTTATTGTCCCTTTGACAACTCTTTTTTTTAATGCTTTTGACACATTCTTACTCCCTGCTGTACTTCTGGATTAGTATGTAAATTCTCTTATTTTAACTTGAACAAATTTGTTCACTTTCTCGGTCATCCTAGATTCAGATAAAAATCACCCTCATTGCAAAAACCATGTTCTCATTTTTTATTTCCTGGCCCATTGTCTCTGCCTTCTTCTTTGATTTTACACATCACTTCTTCTTTCTTATTTCCTTCATTCCTCTCCTCCCTTTCTGCTTTCCTTCCTTTGTTTCTTTCTGAATAATTTACCTAGTTTCTGTAAATCTTCTTTTTTGCTGGTCTTCGCATCTCCTAAACTGTAGTAGGATTCTTGATATAGATCTCTACACAAAAGTTAGTGTAACTTGAGAATTTTGATGGAATCATTATTCAGTTAATACCAATTTAGAAATTCAGCATATGGACACCATGTGTTATATAAGTAAATCCTAAGGATAAATTTCTCAGGGAGAAGTAAGATTGTAATACTTACTGCCTTTATGGTATTTTCCCTCTTTCCATTATTTCCAACTATGTTTTTTACATATTTGTTGTATTTATTTCAGGATTATCAGATGTGTTTATGGGTGTAAAAGTAATTTCTCTGGAACTGGGAGAAGGCAAGAATCATGCTGTGGTTGACTGTGTGTGTCCTTTCCACAGCTGCTGAGCGGTTTCTGCTCTTTTCATCTAATCTGGCTGTTCGTGGCATCCCGCTCACCCTCTCTCACCAGACGGATGTCATCCTTCCAGTGACAGGATCTTCTTCCGTCTTCCTTGGGATTGATTTTGATGCCCGCGAGAAGGCTATCTTTTTTTCAGATACAAAGAAAAACATTATTTATAGACAAAAGCTCGATGGCACAGGTGAGAATGGTTTGAAAGTTTTTTTTCTTTCTTGTTTTGTCTGTTTTCAATAATAATACTAATCATTTGCCCTATAAAACTTTTGCATTCACTTCTTAAGCAGGGTCATTTTACTAAGCTTGCTCAATATTTTTAAATAGGGAAATTTATAAATTAGGTCTAAGCGAACACTTCATTTTCAAAATAAGTTACAAATGAGACTGCATTTTAAAACATTTATAGATGTAATTGGACAGCTACAAATATTACCATATTGATACTTCATAAAAGGAAGGTTAAATGTATGAAAGATGTTAATGGGTTAATTAACTAGAGGCTGTTCCCTTTATTCAAGCAGCCAGATTGAGCCAATGGAATGATCTCTGTATAGGATTGCTACACAATGTAAATGGAATAAGAATATTTTTAAAAGATGTGAATTATATGTAAATATAGATTTACTGTAAGTTTCTAGTTGATTGGAATTCTGTTAAAATCTTCATAATCCTCACAGAAAGATAAATTATAGTCAGTCACACCTTATCAGTTGGGTACTATCATGATCCAGTACTTTGATTTTACTATCCACTAATAGGTCGAAAACTGAAGTCTGAAAAAAAAAAAAAGAGTAGCCAGAATAACATAGCAACTAAGAGGGCCATCTCAGGCGCTCATTGCTTAATTTTGAATCCTGACTTCTCACATTTCTTAGTTGTATAATCTCGGGAATGTTACTGTGAAATAGGAATAATAATAAAGGCACTACATAACTCATAATGTTTTTGATAGGATTTTAGGGTAATGCATTTAAAACACCTAGAATAATGCCTGGAAAATAGTAAATATTTTCAGTAAATGTTAGCTAGGTGGTTGGATGGCATTACTGACTCAATGGACATGAATTTGAGCAAACTCCAGGAAATAGTGAAGGCCAGGGAGGCCTGCTGTGCTGCAATTCATGGAGTCACAAAGAGTTGGACATGACTTAGCAACTGAAGAACAACAAAAGCTATTATTGTAGCTGTTATCAATGAAAAACTCTATTACTCTGCTCCACCCTGCCCCAACTCAGACTTGCTCACTAGAGGTAATTCCTTACCATTCTTTTGTCCCTGTGTTTCTAAATACTTATACTTACTAATACTTATACTGTTACTAATACTTACTAATACAATAATTAGTAAGTATTAGTAATTAGTAAGTTACTAATACTTACTAATGCTTAGACCATTACTGAGTCCAAGCTCATACAACTCACTGCATGACAGGCTAGTAAACCTAGAGATGACGTGTTCCAGCCAGGAATAGCAACTTTATTTGGAAAGCCAGCAGACCAAGAAGGTGGTGGACTAGTATCCCAAAAAACCATCTTACCCAAGTTAGAATTCAGGCCTCTTTTATATTAAAAGCAGAGAGGATTTGGCCTGTGAATCCTATGTCCTTGGAGCTATCCGTGTAATCTGTTTACCATGTTCCTATAAACTACCAACAAAGCAAAAGCTGTTCTCTGTTCTGCAACTTATTATCTCTATAGAAGGAAGTAGAAAGTATTAGACACTCAGTCATGTCTGACTCTTTGAGACCCCATGGACTGTAGCCCACCAGACTCCTCTGTCCAAGGAATTCTCCAGGCAAGAATACTGGAGTGGGTTGCCATTCCCTTCTCCAGGTATCTTCCTGACCCAGGGATCAAACCCACGTCTCCTGCATCATAGACAGATTCTTTACCACTAGGGCCCCCTGGGAAGCCTTTTATCTGTGTGTGTGTGTGTGTGTTCAGTCACTCAGTCGTGTCCAGCTCTTTGCGACCCCATGAACTGTAGCCTCCCAGGCTCCTCTCCTCTGTCCAAGGAATTCTCCAGGCAAGAATAGTGGAGTGGGTTGCCATTTCCTACTCGGTTTTATCTCTATATGAAGGGAAAATTTATACCTTTAAATGTCACAGCCTTGAGAATGGACTATCCTGTGTATTTTATCCCATAGGCAACATTCCTTTCCAAAAGGTGCCGAGCCTGCATGACTAAGCACAGGCAACAGAGCAAAGGTTAGAGCTAAAGGAATAGATGCAAAATGGAATCAGGGTTATTCTTCTCTGTTGTAGTACCTTTTCTTGATTTGTCATTTAGACATTTATTTTCCTTGTTACAGATAAAGAATCAGCTCTCTTTTCCCCTCCCTTTCTCCTTAAAAAACTAGAACGTAATTTTTTGTTCACTGTTAAATCAAGTAGTATTTCATGATGACATTTCTTGAACAAATGTTGATTCTTCCCCCCCTGGAGTTTAACAATTGCTCCATCTTCATTTGCTTAGTTTCTTCTATAGCTATTATATTTTCCCCAAACAGAGCTATCAAATGCTTGTCTGTGTATTTACATATTTATCAAATGCAAAATCTGTGATTTTTTTCCCCTCTGCTGTATAGTTGAATCTGGCACACAGCTCTTCTGACCTCCATCTGCTGCTTCTCTCTGCTGGTTTTCCTATTTCTGGCAAGCCATTTATTTTTCTTTCCAGACTTATTTCCATACTTTGCAGAAACACATTTTATCATAGCTTTGAATGGGTAGGGTGGTATATAATTTGAGTCTGAATCTGCTTTTATTTTGCCCTGCAACTTGATCATTTGACAAGGTGTAGGGTGAAAGTAGTTTTACCTCAGAAATTTGACGACATTGCTGCACTGTCTTCTAGGAGCCCAGGTCGGAAGTCCTGTGCCATCCGCAGTAGCATTTCAGTGTATATGACCTTTCTGGGGGGAGAGTCTTTTTATTTCTCTTTGGAAAATTTTAGCATCTTTTTGTGATCCTTTTCATCTTGAGATTTCTCTCCTATTCTGGGAGTTTTCTTGCCCCTGCTTTTTCTATTCAAGCATGTTAGGTTAATCATCTGTTTTCTTCTTATCTTTCCTTTCCTAGTTTTCATCTCTATCATTTCTTTCTACTTTCTGTGAGATTTTTTTTTTTTTGGCATTTTAGTTTTAGTCTATCTGATATTTAATTTTCAATGTTGAAGAGCTCCTTCTTGCTCCCTGATTATCTCTTTTTAAAAATAAAGCCTGGGACTTCCCTGGTGGTTCAGTGGCTAGGACTCCATGCTCCCAAAGCAGGGGGCTCAGATGTGATCCTTGGTCAAGGAACCAGACCCCATATTCCCCAACTAAGACCCAGTGCAAATTAATTAATTAATTAATTGAAAAATAAATTTAATCTTTTCTTAGTCTATGAAGATATTAATTACATTAAATGATTAATTTTTCTCTTTCCATTTCCTTTGGGTTGCTTTTTCTTTTGGGGTTGTTTTCAGATGTCCTTTTTATGAAGGAAACTTAAATTTCTTTGAGCCTTGTTTGAGCAAAGCTATAAAGTGCTGACCAGAAAGCTATAGGTATGAATGGGCCTCATCAATTGGTGATCAAGCAGCCTTTTTGTTGAGAAGTTTCCAAATGTCAGTGTCAGCAAGTCCTTTCTGGAGATAGTCAATTTCTTCTTAGTAGATGCTCCCATCCTCCCTGTTGGGGTGAGGAGTAAGAGGGGGAAGCTAGTACCTGTGTTCTGGGAGTAGTGCAGGTGAGAGGGGGCGGAGGCCCCTTCAGTCCCGTGTTCACGGGCATACTCCTCCTGTGTTCAGTTCTGTGCAGATCCCAGTCCTCTCTCATGCCACATGTCCTCAGCCTGCAGCCTCTCTGAGTTGAGTTCCCCCCAAGGAAAAAAATTCTCAGGTCTGTTAGAGGAGGCAGAGAAGAGGCGTGTTGTAGATGCTCAGGGTCTTGGGTTCAGCTGTTCCCCATACCACCTATTTGATTTATCTGTTGGCTGTGGTGAGTCTTCATTGTTGCATGTGGGCTTTCTCTTGTTGACGCGAGCGAGGGCTACTCTGCCTTGTGATGTGCGGGCTTCTTGTTGCGGTAGCTTCTCTTGTTCCAGCACACAGGCTATAGGTGTGTGGGCTTCAGGAGTTGGAGCTCGTGGGCTCTAGGGTGTTCTCAGTAGTTGTGGCACACAGGCTTAGTTGTGGGATCCTCCCTGACCAGGGATCAAACCAGTGTCCCTTGCATTACAAGGCAGGTTCTTAACCACTGGACACCAGGGAAGCCTCTATACCAGGTTAGTTACTCACCCCTACCTTTTTCAGAATCTGGGGTCTCTGAGTGCAGATAAGCTGAGGCATCTGCATATGTGGGTGTTGGTGCTCACCTCTACTGATATATCTCACCTTTTATTTAGTTAGTTACCCCTTCTCCAGTTCGTTTCTCTTCATCTGTTCTTCTACTGAAAGGAAGAGGAGATAAATGTGTGGTTGATCTGTTATTTTGAACCAGAAGACCTTTTTTCTGAGGACTAGAATTACATCTGCAGAGGTACTACACACAGGCTGTCTCCCATTGGTGCCTCCACAGGTCAGATTCCTTTAGCTTTGGCAACTGAAGTTCTCATCATGGTTTTCTTTCTTCTTTTTTTAAAAAATAAATTTCAAGTCCACATGCTGAGAAAATTGCCTTTTAAAACAGTGGTTAAACTCTGCACTTTGGTTAGGGAGGTATGACGTTTGCTCTGTTTTTCCGAGTGAGAAGGTGAAATTCAATGAGTTTATGTGCAAAAACTGTTCCAAGTCACATTGAAGTCAATATGGGCTAACCCTCAGGGAACTTGCCCCATCAGTAATCCTTTCTCTTCTCCAATTTTTTTTGTTCTATTGACTTATCCTCATCAGATATGCTGAAGTCTCTCTCATCCTAAAAATCCTTCAACCTACCCTCTACTTCATGTTCCTCTTTAATTGTAGTCTTCTGTCCTCAAGTTTGTGGACAAGCACCTTGAAAGTTTGGTGTACATTTTTTTAAGCTCGACTTCCATATCTGCATTTCTCACCTCTTTGTACTATGTCGCTTTCTTGAAACCAATCTTATCCCAGTCACCTCCAGTCACTTTGTTATAAACTTGCAGTTCTTATCTTTGGCACCTTAGTCATTTTCTTAAATTTTTTTTCCCCTTGACAACACACTCCTGAATTTCCTTCTGTTTCTTGACCATTATTTCTAGTGTTCCTTAAACGTTTTTTCTTTCAGTTCAGTTCAGTTCAGTCACTCAGTCGTGTCTGACTCTTTGCGACCCCATGAACCGCAGAACACCAGGCCTCCCTGTCCATCACCAGCTCCCAGAGTCCACCCAAACCCATGTCCATTGAGTCGGTGATGCCATCTAACCATCTCATCCTCTGTCGTCCCCTTCTCCTCCTGCCCTTAATCTTTCCCAACATCAGGGTTGTTTCAAATGAGTCAGCTGTTCGCATCAGGTGGCCAGAGTATTGGAGTTTCAGCTTCAACATCAGTCCTTCCAATGAACACCCAGGACTGATCTCTTTTAGGAATGGTCTCCTTTAGGATGGACTGGTTGGATCTCCTTGCATTAAGTTAACTGTAGTTACTGAAGTAAGCATCAACACCACACAGTTCAAAAGCATCAATGCTTCGGCTCCCAGCTTTGTTTATAGTCCAACTCTCACATCCATACATGACCACTGGAAAAACCATAGCCTTGACTAGATGGACCTTTGTTGACAAAGTGATGTCTCTACTTTTTAATATGCTGTTTAGGTTGGTCATAACTTTCCTTCCAAGGAGTAAGTGTCTTTTAATTTCATGGCTGCAATCACCATCTGTAGTGATTTTGGAGCCCAGAAAAATAAAGTCAGCTACTGTTTCCCCTGTTTCCCCATCTATTTGCCATGAAGTGATGGGACTGGATGCCATGATCTTAGTTTTCTGAATGTTGAGCTTTAAGCCAACTTTTTCACTCCTCTTTCACTTTCATCAAGAGGCTCTTTTAGTTCCTCTTCATTTTCTGCCATAAGAGTGGTGTCATCTGCATATCTAAGGTTATTGATATTTCTCCCGGCAATCTTGATTCCAGCTGTGCTTCCTCCAGCCCAGCATTTCGCATGATGTACGCTGCATATAAGTTAAATAAGCAGGGTGACAATATACAGCCTTGACGTACTCCTTTTCCTATTTGGAACCAGTCTGTTGTTCCATGTCCAGTTCTAACTGTTGCTTCCTGACCTGCATCCAGGTTTCTCAAGAGGCAGGTCAGGTGGTCTGGTATTTCCATCTCTTTCAGAATTTTCCACAGTTTATTGTGATCCACACAGTCAAAGGCTTTGGCATAGTCAATAAAGCAGAAATAGATGTTTTTCTGGAATTCTCTTGCTTTTTCAATGATCCAGTGGATGTTGGCAATTTGATCTCTGGTTCCTCTGCCTTTTCTAAAACTAGCTTGAACATCTGGAAGTTCACGGTTCACGTATTGCTGAAGCCTGGCTTGGAGAATTTTGAGCATTACTTTACTAGCCTGTGAGATGAGTGTAATTGTGCGGTAGTTTGAGCATTCTTTGGCATTGCCTTTCTTTGGGATTGGAATGAAAACTGACCTTTTCCAGTCCTGTGGCCACTGCTGAGTTTTCCAAATTTGCTGGCATGTTGAGTGCAGCACTTTCACAGCATCATCTTTCACGATTTGAAATAGCTCAGCTGGAATTCCATCACCTCCACTAGCTTTGTTTTTTCTTTATCTGTCTTATATGCAATTGTGATCTCTAGTGTTCAACATGGGTTCTCTCTTCTAATTGTGCATTTTCTTCCACATAATTCTGCACCTTCTGTGTCTTTTGTTACCATCTAATGTAGTAAGTATAAATTAGTGTAGGAGAACTTATGATAGGCTATTTCCTGAATGCTTTTGCTCCTAACCTGGAGAATGAAGGGAAAGGTCAGGGAAGGCTTCTTGCAGAAAGTGCTAAAAGTCTCAAACCAAGCTCACATTCTGGTGTTCAGATCCATTGCACCAATTGCCTGTTGGATACTTCAACTGGATATTCCACAAACCACCTGAAAACTGATGTGTCTAAATATTCACCATTCTTCTTCTTCTCCAGACCTCCTGCCCCAAGGGAAAGGTGTCACTTCTTATCTGACACCCCACTCTCCCCAAAAATGGTGGTCACCCAAACTTCTCCCTTTCTTTTAGCCTCTATCATTAACTTGTTAACCTCTAGCCATGCTTCCGAACATGTGGAATCCTCAGTGTCTCTCTTTCCCACTTCCACATCTTTTCTACAGCCCTTCATTCACTACTTCCTTTGGGAAACCTCTCCATAGGACTTCCCTGGTGGTCCAGTGGTTAAGACTTTGCTTCCACTTCATGGGGCATTGGTTCAATCCGTGGTTAGGGAATTAAGATCCTGCATGCTGTGTGGTGGGGCCAAGATAAGTAAAGAAATAAAAACAAAACACATCTCTACACCTATTGCCATTGTTCAGTTGCTAAGTCATGTCTGACTCTTTGCAACCCCATGGATTGCAGCACACCAGCCTTCCCTTTCTTTCACCATCTCCTGGAGTTTGCTCATATTCATGTCAGTGATGCTGGTTAACCATCTCATCCTCCTGTACTTCCTGCCATAATTTCCATACCATCCTGTCCATGCCTCCATCACAGCAGCCAATATTCTTCTATTGCTTTCCCTCTTGCCCTAATTGCCTCCTCTCACCTCTCCTACCTCATTATAGATATCTTGAAGACATGTCCACATTTCTCTCAAGATGCTTCACTTTTATATGACTCAGTTTCCCCATGTGGAAAGTAGAAATAATAGTAATTCCTGCTCTTGAGCTGTTGTGAGGATGGATGAATTCATGTAAAGTACTTAGGCTCGTTTCAGACTCATGAAGTGAAGTGAAGTGAAGTCGCTCAGTCGTGTCCGACTCTTTGTGACCCCATGGACTGTAGCCTACCAGGCTACTCCATCCATGGGATTTTCCAGGCAAGAATAATGAAGTGGGTTGCCATTGCCTTCTCCAGGAGATCTTCCTGACCCGGGATCAAACCCCGCATTGTAGGCAGACGCTTTACCCAGGGATGTGGTGGCTCATAGTGAGTGTTCAGTATAAGCTGCTGTTAGTAATACTATTAGCAATATCATGTTTCCTCAATGTTTAGTATGGTGTCTGGCACACAGAGGACTTTCTTTGTACAATTTCTCAAATAAATAAATGGAAAAAACACTAGACTTGTTCCATTAAAAGAAAGAGGTGTGATTGTTTACTCTGAGTCACTTTTTTTTTTTTAAGAAAAAGGAGGGGGAAAGGCATAAAAATTCACCAAGGGAAAAGTGGTCTTTGTTTCTCCTTATACCCAGTTCTGATTTCCTTTCTGGCTGCTGGTCTTTCCCAAACTTGGCAGCTTTGTGGCTCTGAATGAATTGTTGATGAGAAGGTTGGGTGGGAATGCCTCACAGATCCCCCCAGTCGTACCTGGCAGTGTCAGCTTATCAGTGCTGTCTGTGGGTGGTGGTTGTGAGTATGTGAACTCAGGTATCTCTTCTTCAGATGTTCTGTACTGAGAAATTTTTTTCTGGAAGGTTGAACAAGGGAGTAAATCCAGGCCATACCACTGCTGGTTCTGTTGAACAGAATCATATCTATTCTTTGAAATCCAGACTTTTGGAGATGAGTAGATTCTAGGTTTATCTCATGTGTTGCTTTGCAGTTTACAGTTGCTTTATTTAGTTTTTTAAAAGAATTTCATGTTACTGAAATATTCTTTGAGTTCTCACACAAAGTTTAAATATGCAGTGATAGGAAAATGTATATCATATAAAATATGCTTACTTTAAGCCATGTCCATATTTTAATTTACAGGAAGAGAAATTATCACAGCTAACAGGGTGCCAGGTGTTCAAAGTTTGAGTTTTGATTGGATTTCGAGGAATCTCTATTGGACAGATTCTTCTTATAGGAGTGTCAGTGTCATAAAGCTAGCTGATAAATCAAGACATACAATCATCCAAAATTTAAATAACCCACGGTCAATCGTAGTTCATCCTACTGCTGGGTAAGTACGTTCATGTTTTCTTAAGAAAACAAGTGATGTTAGTGTGTGTTGGATACAGAGTTTTAGTTTGCAAGATGAGAAAGTGCTGGAAGTTGGTTGTACGACAGTGAATATACTTAGCACTACTGAACTGTACGCCTAAAAATGGTCACTTTTATTTAAAAAAAAAAAAAGAAAACAAGTGATGCCATAGGTATTTGGCAAATCTAGTAAATACAAGATTGAACCATGTAAATTGAAGTCACCTTAGATTGTATCCTTTTAGCATATGCTGAAATTATCACTTTATCTCCTTTCAAAAACTTTCTCCTAAGTTTTGGCTTTCCCAGCCTTCACTGAACTGTGTTTTTCTCATAGTCACATAGGACCAAACAGTGAGTCACAGATTCAGTGGAGAAGGAATGAATATGAAGCAGAATTATCAGAAAAGACTCAAATTCCTTCCCAGCTTTAATGCATCGATACAAAGCTTACCAAAACTTTCTAAATCATTCAGTAGTTTTCAGAATGAAGTCTTTCAGACCACAAAGTGTTTAACCACTGCATTGTTGATGGAGTCAGGCAAGAAAAGACAGAGCATTTCACATCATCCCTTCTAGTTCTTACCTTTTATATTTAAATATGTTTGATGGTTTGATAGCTTACCCTAAAGTCTTAAGCCAGGTAGTTATGTTTTAATAGAATAATAAAAAAGTGATGACTGGTAACTTACTAAAGCCTGATTGAGGGTACATAGCAAACACTTTACATAGTGCATAATCTCATCTAATTCAAAAGCTGGTTTGTGAGTGAGCATATACAAGACCTGTTTTGGACCTCAGAGAGATAAACTAACTTGCTCAACGACCCACAGCTATTAAGCAACAGTTAGTATTAAAATTCCAGACCTATCTGACTACAAAGCCTGTGTGTCTAACATATTTTAAAACTGACGATGCTATTGATAAGAAGTTTTATTGCCTGATAGAGAGTTAAATGTTGATTTTCTAGTGAATTTATCTTAAGCTAAGTCTTTGGCAGTGGATTTAAAAAAGGCGTTAAATTCCTTTCCTAATCAGTCGTTCATTTAAAACAATATGAAGTCACATTTCAGAAAGTTACCTTTTGGAAAAGACTCATTTTAGTTCTTAAGGCTCACATGAAAGAGAAGAGCTTTTCCTCCCTACACTTATATTTTTCCTACCCTTTGAAATAAAAAAAAGGCATAAAAAAGATGTCTTGGGTAAGACACCTTGGGTACATTGATTTGGTTGCATTTTTAATCAGGAATGAAATACTTTCCTGCAAATTCCTTGTGAAAGATGATTAAAGAGTCATCTAGTGGATCCTGGATATTTAATCTAGAAAGTAAGTGAGAGATTATAAAATCTGTTTTTGTTTTGCTCATTGTTTATTTTATTTCAAGGACATGTAGTATTAATAATCTGAATTGTGTCTTTTTAAAGAGCCTACTTGGTGACAATAGTCCTGAAGTCTAGCTCAGTGGTTCTCTGCCCTGGATGCTCATTTTAATGCTATTTGTATTTTCTATATATTTTTTAATATAAACCCTACAGAAAACTAGTTTGCAGCAATTCTCTGGAGAATCTGTGTTTGTGATAAATCTAAGTCACGTAGTTTGTGCCGATGTTAACATCTTTGATTTATTACCTCTTTTTCTAGGTATATATTCTTCTCGGTTTGGTACCGTCCTGCTAAAATCCTGAGGGCATGGACTGATGGGTCTAACATTTTACCTATAGTAAACAGTACTCTTGGGTGGCCCAGTGGGCTGTCCATTGATTGGAGGTAAGTAGGAATCATCCCAAATTGCTGCATTCCCACTTACTAAGGGAGACATATTGTAGTTGGCCAGCTTCTGCTGGGATGAAAATGTATGCATTAAAATGAATATTCTGAAAATTGCTAGAGGAAGCAGAATAGGGCAAGACCCAGGGAAGTAGAAGAAGGATTTGATGAAGTACTGGTCATGTGTAATTTTTACAGGGGCCATCTTGAGGATAGGAAATCTTTGATGTCAAAAAATGTATATTTGCCTATATGCACTATGGGAGGATTTTTGGAATATCAAATTTAAATTTTAAGAAATTGACCTGTCAAGGAATATAGGAAAAGGTAACAGGGTAAACAAGCTTAGAGATATCAAATGCAAAAGCAGTTCATAGGAGAAAAAATAGGAAGAAATGTGTTTAACCTTTCAAACATAAGTTACTAATGATATTTTTCCTAAATGTGGATTTAATAAGGCAAAAACTAAAATTCTTAACTTGAAGATAACATTTCAGGTTTTCTAAGACATTTGAAAACCACTTCATGAAAGTTGCTTTGTTTTTCTGGGGAACATAAGACTATTAAACTTTGCTTAATGAATGTAAATGTGTCAACTGAACACGCTGTTCAGTTGAATTGCTCTTGTTGTTTAGTTGCTAAGTTGTGTATGACTCTTTTGCGACCCCATGGACTGTCCAACTCTTAGTTGTGTCCAACTCTTTCCAACCCATGGACTGTAGCCCACCAGGTGCCTCTGTCCATGGGATTTCCCAGGCAAGAATACTGGCCTGGGTTGCCATTTCCTTCTTCAGGGGCTCTTCCTGACCCAGGGCTCGAACCCATGTCTCCTGCATTGCAGATGGATTCTTTACTGCTGAGCCACCAGGGAAGCCCCTGATTTTGAATGCCCTTATTATAGGGTGTGCTTTTCTAGTTTCTGAGTAACCAATAACTAAGTATTTTGTTATTCTAGTTCTTCACGATTATACTGGGTAGATGCCTTTTTTGATAAAATTGAGCACAGTACCTTTGATGGTTCAGACAGAAAAGCCCTGACCAATGTACATCAGTTGACAAATCCTTTTGGACTTGCTGTCTTTGAAGGTATGTTTTGAACCAAAAGTGTTTTATTTATACTGTGCAAGCTGTATAAAACTCATCCTCATTTGACAATCTCATAATTCCAAAAAAACTGGTCACTTATGAAATGGTGCTCTTATGTCTAAATAAAACATTTGGTTTGTTGGTGAAATATTAATTTTTTTCTGTTTGAGACATTTTTATATAATAGTGCATCTGTTTTCTTCCTCCCATCTCCCCTCTTGTGAGTATAGGCATATTCTTGTGGGTTCGGTTGCTGGGAATAAGAATCTAGCTTGGCACCACGAAGCAGGTGGTTTGTTTAGTCTTGATAATAGGGTTTCTGTGAATGATTGTGTAGCATGTGCCAGGCCAAGAGTGTAAGGAGAAACTAAAATCTACCCTGGTTCTACTTGAGCAAACCATAATTAATCTAGTTAGAGAGGTGCCATTTTGTGATCCACCAAAGCCCCTACACTTATGCTAGTTGTGTCTCAGGTCGAAACTTCCTGCATGCGTGCTAAGTCACTCAGTTTGACTCACAAAGTATCTGACTCTCTGCGACTCAATGGACTATAACCCGCCAGGCTCCTCTGTCCATGGAATTCTCCAGGCAAGAATACTGGAGTGGGTTGCCATGCCCTCTGCCAGGGGATCTTCCCGATCCAGGGATTGAACCCACGTCTCCTGCATTGCAGGTGGATTCTTTCCCATTGAGCCACCAGGGAAGTCCTGAAATTTGCTACTGTGAATAATTGGCTTCTGCTTTAAAAAAAAGTAGGCACCGACTATAATTCAAAGACTTTCTCATACACATGTAGTGTGGAATGAATAACTAGTAAATATATTCCATACTCCCCCCTGTTGTCTGTTGTCTGTGTCTGTGTCATGTTATTTAAAAATTTTTTAAGTGCTCTTGTGAGATTTTTGAGTCAGTTATAAATATGCAGCCCCCCTCTCCTCAGCCTGTGCATTCTTTCTCCCTTTCTACTAATGATGTCTGACACATCCTATTTATTCTCACATAGTAACAGTATAAACATGTTAAATTTTCTCTGCTCTTTGCTGGAATATTTTGCAATTAAATAAAAATGCAGTTTTTATTTAATTGCTGGTTTGCAGTTTGATTGGCAGTCAGGCTAGGTATGATTTAGTGAGTCCAATGACTGATTAGTCATTGATTAGACCATAGATAAGGAAAACTGGTTTTATGATAAATTTTCTGCCATCTTAGTCATTTTCTGGTCAGTTGGAATTTTTAGTTGGTTATTGTTTGTTTCTTTGGAAAACTCTATTGAAATATGTGTTTATTTCCCTGCTTCAGTATCTAAGGTAAAATTAATACAATTGAATTTTTGATGTTTAAAATCTTGTATGGCCTCTAACTTCCATTTTCAGCTTTGTGGAGCATTATTGTCTTTTAAGGTGTAGGAACAATTATATGGATAAATTTTATTGATCCCTAAACATACACTAACATTTCCTTCTTGAACTATATCTGTACTTTGCCTTCTCAAAGCTCACTTTGAAATTTGAAAGTCAAAGTTTTAAAAAAATGTTCTCATTAAACATGAAATATAAAATGTTTGACCTGGAAGAGAACTTAGAGATTAATTTTACTAGAAACACGAGCCCTCACACAGTGAAGATCACTCAGCAGTTTAGTGCTATGGCTAGGATAAGAATTCAGTCTCCTGAGGTATCATCTCATATTGTATAAAAGAATCCTGAGATTAAAAAATTTTTTACACATAGAGGGCTAAGCCCAATTGCTATTAAGTACCATCACAATATTCCGTGTTCCAATGTTCTTCCCTGAATCTGAACACTACTATTATTAAAAATATAGGCTTCTTCTAGGTAGGATCTCTCTCAGATATCTATACTAGCAACTCTTTCTACTGTTTTTATTCCCTCATTCCTCTAGCACTCTTGTATCAGGAAGTATTCTTCCAACTCTGTTGTTTTATTAAAGGTCCTTAGCTTGAGAGGCTCAAAAGTCTTTAAGAAAAAAAAAAAATATATATATATATATATATATATAAGCTTCTAAAGAGTCATTTCTAGAATTACAAATTATGGAAAACAGAAACATATTTATTTAAACAGATACTTATGAAAAAAGCTTCCCACATTTGGAAGAAGCATTACAAACATTTTGCATTTTGCTAGGTGAGCTGTGGCAAATAAACTTATCACCATATTTCTTCTTAGACTATATATATGTTACTGATTGGAGACGTGGTATTATTCGATTCGGGAAATACAATGCTGCACAATCGGTTGTTCTCCGAAGTGGTGTTGGTTCTGTAATGCGTGCGAAAGTATATGATTCTAGAATCCAGACAGGTGAGTAATGTTGCCAGGTTGTTTTGTATGGATGTATTTAATGTGGTGGCTCATTTTACCTTTAATTTATTTACTATAACTCCTGATAGTTTTATCTTCCTGTCACTGAGATAATTTTAATGTGTAAGAATTTCTATTCAACTTTACTAACTTTAAGCATATGGGAGGAAAAACACGTTTCAGGACTTCTCTGTATTTAGATTGAATGTGTCATTTGGCACGTTCCTCTCCAAGAAGAAGTCAGTTTTTAATATTGGGTCTGACAAGTATTCTTTCCCATTCATTTTTTGTCACAAACCAAACCTGTGATCAACCTAAAAGGAATGTGCTTGACTCCCTCATGTGGGGGCATTGCTTTTTCAGGGTCTAATGCCTGTAACCGACCCACCAACCCAAATGGCGACTGCAGTCACTTCTGCTTCCCAGTGCCGAATTCCCAGCGGGTGTGTGGCTGCCCCCATGGAATGAGTCTGGCTTCCAACCGTTTGACGTGTGTGGAGAGCGCATCCCAAGAGCCGCCCATGGAGCAGTGTGGCACGCTCTCCTTCCCCTGCCACAACGGCAGATGCGTGCCCCTTCAGTATCGCTGTGATGGCTTTGATGACTGTCTTGATAACAGTGATGAGGCTCAATGTACCACATCTAGTAAGTAGCTTATACATTAGCGATGCGTCCTATGATATATAGAACAGAGAGAGGTGTGCTTTAAAAAAAAGGCTTAGGTTATCTCTATAGGAAAAAGGAATATGTACTCTAAAGGCTTTTAGAAAGCTGGATGATGAATATTATTCATAGATAATGTTACAGATGATTTCTACAGATTATTTGGACTATCCTCAATAAAACTTTTTTCTGATATTGGATGGACATGCAGAGTCACTGCATCTTGGCCTCTCCTACTCCGAAATAAAAGGGATCTAATCTATAGTACTGGAGAGAATGGTATCATGGAATAAGTGTTTGCAATAATAGCTTTTGAAAATCTCATGTACTATATTCCTTTTTCCTCCTGTAGGTGTAAAATGGATTATGGGTGAAATGGTGATTTTAACCTTTATAATCTTCTTTTGATGGTAATCTAATTTATAATAAATACTATTGTGAAAAATAAAAAAAAAACTCAGAAATTTCTATCAAGGAGACATTAATAGAAAGAGAAATGACATTTGAAAATAAAAGTGCTCGTTTGTACATTTTTGAAATTTCAAAAGGTTTATTTTGCTTTGTTTTATTTTGCACTTTTCTTTTTTAAAAGTGCAGATTTTTACATAAATGTTTTATCAATTTCAAATGAGCCATATGCTGAGAGGAAGCATAGCTTAGAAGCAAAGGATGGGCCTTACAGTCGTGACAACTAGAGCTTTGGTCTTGGGCACATGCCTGAGTCTCTCAGAGCCTCAATTTCCTCATCTATAAAATGCAGATAATTATATGTACCTGGCAGTATCCTTGTGATGATTCAGAGAGAAAAAAAATATGTAAATAATAGTTGCCAAATAAATGTCAGTGAATGATGATGACTTTCACATTTTGTATAATGCTCCCATTGAAAGGTAAGATCTCATTTAAAAGGCTGTAAAAACCAATGTCTTTACGATCAATTCGTTTCTGTTGTAGATGCTACCTGTTCACCTTTAGCATTTGAGTGTAAACACGAAGGACACTGCATTCCCTCAATGTGGCGCTGTGATGGAGAGAATGACTGTCTGGATGGCAGCGATGAGCAGAACTGCCCCACCCGAGCACCCACTTCCTGCCGTGCTGATCAATTCACCTGTGACAATAACTTCTGTATCCCAAGAAGCTGGGTCTGTGACACAGATAATGATTGTAGGGATGGATCAGATGAAAAGTCATGCAGTAAGTTTTGAACTGATTTCTCTTGGCTGGTCAGCCTAGTAAATAGATTTGAACCATGAGTAGGCCTTGAGTACTTTCCTTGAAGGCTCATATAATTTTCATTGTATCTTAGCCACTTCTATTTCATCTGTCAACCAGTGTATTAATAGGCTGTAAAAGCAAAGACAGAGGAAGTCTTGCTAAATATTTTCTATGGAAGCAAAACAAGGACTATCTTTGATATCTAACTAATATCCAGATGGAAACTGGAAAATAAAAATCCCACAACTAACTGTTCAGATATTTAAAACAATTGCCCTTTCTGAATCATATAAACACACCCGGATGTTTAGCTACTGGTTTTTCTTTTCATTTATATAGGCAAAAAGACAATAAAATAAAAAGGCAAAGAACATTTCAATTTCATTAATCTTACCCACCTGCGCAGAGGGGGTGCAGGGTTCCCTGGACTAAATTCTGTTTTGGTTGCATAATTTGGCTAGTCCTTTTTTTTCAGGACTAGATAAGCTTTAAGATCTCCTCTAGCTTTCACATTCTGTGAGACTATATTATGATTCCTGTTTTGGGTGGTGGAGGCAGCCTGTCAGACCCTAAGGCTATGTCTCTTCAGCCAGCTAGGGTCCTGGTTTTGAGGATAGTTCTGCCTAGACTTTGGATTAAATTCAGTTATCATGATCCAGTTAAATCCAGTTATCATGTGGACCATGCTCCATGACCACAGTCCATCCTGTCTTGTGGGCTGAGTTTCGTTGCTTAACTGTGCAGAAGAGTCTTGGACTTCATACTGTTCATGAGGTGCAGTCCAAAGCAAGGCCATGATGCTTATCTTCTACATTTGGTCTGTTCTTCAGAGTATCCTCACAGTTTCTGACTCTGCCCTATATTATTTCTGTTCCTCTCTCTAAAAAGGCAATCTGTCTGACTTGCAGGAATTTTGAGCACACATACAACTGAGATAATTTATGTATTTCCTAAGCATTATACAGTTTGTCTCTGGTACATATTGGACAAGAAATAAACTATTAACTTGGTTTTGTTTTTGGATGACATTAGATCATACACAGACATGTTCACCTACTCAGTTTCATTGCCCTGATCACCGATGTATTGCCCTATCTTTTGTCTGTGATGGGACCAAGGACTGTGCTGACGGATCTGATGAGATTGGCTGTAGTAAGTACATTGTTTTATTTTTTAATTAATTAATTGCTTAATTAATCCATTGAGGTTGTAAGTCCATAACTGATTTATATGTTTCAGGTGTACAACATACTAATTAACATTCAAAGATTAAATCCATTTATAATTGTAAAATATCAGCTATATTCCCTTTGTTGTGTAATATATTCCTGTAGCTTATCCCTATCTTGCCCCTGGCCCCTTCCTTCTGCCCACTGTTAACCACTTGCTTGTCCTCTATGTCTGTGAGTCTGTTTCTTTTTGGTTGTTTTCATTAGTTTGTTTTAGTTTTTAGATTCCACATATAAGTGACATTATATGGTATTTGTCTTTCTTTTTATGACTAAGTCCATCCGTGTTGTTGCAGACGGCAAAATTTCATTCTTTTTTATGGCTGAGTGGTGCTCCATTGCATCACTGTTTATGGACAGTGGTCTTTGTCTATTCCTCTGTTTATGGACAGATAAGCTGCTTACCTATCTTGGCTGTTGTAATAATGGTTTATTTTTTTTAATT
Source organism: Cervus canadensis (assembly GCF_019320065.1). Classification (NCBI taxonomy): domain Eukaryota; kingdom Metazoa; phylum Chordata; class Mammalia; order Artiodactyla; family Cervidae; genus Cervus; species Cervus canadensis. Next base: position 49,247,655 of record NC_057400.1, on the reverse strand, counting down.
CATGATGTTTAGAAAAATTTCGATGTTCAGTTGTTTGTTCCTTGGCTTAACTTTTAATGTTTTTCTCTCATTTTCAGTGATTAACTGCACTGCTTCTCAATTCACATGTGTTAGTAATGGTCAGTGTATTAGCAAGATGTATCACTGTGATGGCATTTTTGACTGCGATGACCACTCTGATGAGACAGATTGTCGTAAGTACCATATACCTGGCATGTTTCAGGTGACGGGGTCATTTCTTAATTACCAGGATTGCTCTTACCACAGATTTTCTCTTAGATAAGCTAGAGGGAAGGCAGCCTAATTAACAAAACATTGTCCAAGGACCACAGTATTGATTGTATAATGAAATCAAATCAACATCACCAAATAGGGATAAGTTGTGAATCAAGTAGTTGTAAATGGGCACTTTTTAATTGTCTTTTGAGTAGGTTAAATATTTCTCAGGTATTTTTGTTTTCAGTATTACCTGGGGCATTCAAAATTAGTGGGTTTCAATGAGGTTTGCCATATATAAAGATATTTTAATGGTTTCCTTTAAGTCTCAATAGGAGGTCACATCAAGCAAATCATTTGTTTAGTATCTGCTAACATGTTTTCTGTGGTCTTTGTCCTGGGAGTCTGGTAGAAAGTAAGAAACAAAGCAAGGCAGATAGTTAATAAGGGCTTTGTAGAAATGATACAGATAAAATTCAATGAAGGTTCCCAGGAAAGAAATTTTTTGAGGGTTCAAGGAGGACTTCATGGACTATAAATCTGATGGACCTGTAAACTTCACAGGCTGTAGACCTAATAATGGAAAGGACTTGTTATTGCCATTTTTATATTAAACAAGGTGAGGTCGTCATTTGTTTGAATGTTCATGTTTTGGATCATAAAAAGTAGGTTTCTATCAGTTCTCCTCCCTAATCAGAAAAGAGGGTTTCCCTGATGGCTCAGTGGTTCGGAATCCACCTGCCAATGCAGGAGATGAGGGTTTGATCCCTGGGTCCAGAAGATCCCTGGATTAGGAAATGGCAGCCCACTCCAGTATTCTTGCCTAGACAATCCAGTGGACAGAGGAGCCTGGTGGGCTATAGTCTCCGGGGTCACAAAGAGTCGGACATGACTGAGTGACTAAACAACAACAACTATCAGAAAAGGGTGGTTTATATCTATGGATAAAAGAAAATATAAATGCTTACATACTTAATAAGTGTGTACAACACCCAGAAATTCTTAATCACTGAAGTTTCTGTTTCACATTGAAAACATGGAATTCTTCTCAGGTGATCTGAGGTTAAAGTGCCATTGCCTCTGGCTTTCTATTACCTTACAAGGTCCCTGGGAGAGTGTTTGGGTTTACTCCTGTGAAATAGCCAAGCAATCAATAAGAATTGCTTGATGAATAGTGGAAAGTTTGCAAAGAATGGAAGATTTACAGTCATCTTGGCTTCATCATCATCAGTTCAGTCGCTCAGTCATGTCCGACTCTTTGCAACCTCATGAACCACAGCACGCCAGGCCTCCCTGTCCATCACCACTCCTGGAGATTACCCAAACTCATGTCCATTGAGTCAGTGGTACCATCCAACCATCTCATCCTCTGTTGTCCCCTTCTTCTCCTGCCTTCAATCTTTCCCAACATCAGGGTCTTTTCAAATGAGTCAGCTCTTCACATCACGTGGCCAAAATATTGGAGTTTCAGCTTCAACATCAGTCCCTCCAATGAACACCCAGGACTGATCTCCTTTGGGATGGACTGGTTGGATCTCCTTGCAGTCCAAGGGACTCTCAAGAGTCTTATTCAACACCACACAGTTCAAAAGCATCAATTCTTTGGCGCTCAACTTTCTTTATAGTCCAACTCTCACATCCATACATGACCACTGGAAAAACCATAGCCTTGACTAGACAGACCTTTGTTGGCAAATAATGTCGCTGCTTTTTAATATGCTGTCTAGGTTGGTCATAGCTTTCCTTCCAAGGAGTAAGCATCTTTTAATTTCATGGCTGCAGTCACCACCTGCAGTGATTTTCGAGCCCCCAAAAATAAAGTCAGCCACTGTTTCCCCTGTTTCCCCATCTATTTGCCATGAAGTGATGGGACTGGATGCCATGATCTTAATTTTCTGAATGTTGCACTTTAAGCCAACTTTTTCACTCTCCTCTTTCACTTTCATCAAGAGGCTCTTTAGTTCTTCTTCACGTTCTGCCATAAGAGTGGTGTCATCTGCATAGCTGAGGTTATTGATATTTCTCCCGGCAATCTTGAATCCAGCTGTGCTTCCTCCAGCCCAGCATTTCGCATGATGTACGCTGCATATAAGTTAAATAAGCAGGGTGACAATATACAGCCTTGACGTACTCCTTTCCCGATTTGGAACCAGTCTGTTGTTCCATGTCCAGTTCTAACTGTTGCTTCCTGACCTGCATCCAGGTTTCTCAAGAGGCAGGCCAGGTGGCCTGGTATTTCCATCTCTTTCAGAATTTTCCACAGTTTATTGTGATCCACACAGTCAAAGTCTTTGGCATAGTCAATAAAGCAGAAATAGGTATTTTTCTGGAACTCTCTTGCTTTTTTTGATGATCCAGCAGATGTTGGCACTTTGATCTCTGGTTCCTCTGCCTTTTCTAAAACCAGCTTGAACATCTGGAAGTTCACGGTTCACGTATTGCTGAAGCCTGGCTTGGAGAATTTTGAGCATTACTTTACTAGCCTGTGAGATGAGTGCAATTGTGTGGTGGTTTGAGCATTCTTTGGCATTGCCTTTCTTTGAGATTGGAATGAAAACTGACCTTTTCCAGTCCTGTGGCCACTGCTGAGTTTTCCAAATTTGCTGGCATGTTGAGTGCAGCACTTTCACAGCATCATGTTTCAGGATTTGAAATAGCTCAACTGGAATTCCATCATCTCCACTAGCTTTGTTCATAGTGATGCTTTCTGAGGCCCAGTTGACTTCACATTCCAGGATGTCTGGCTCTAGGTGAGTCACCATTGTGATTATCTGGGTCGTGAAGATCTTTTTTGTACAGTTCTTCTGTGTATTCTTGCCACCACTTCTTAATATCTTCTGCTTCTTTTAGGTCCATACCATTTCTGTCCTTCATCGAGTCCATCTTTGCATGAAATGTTCCCTTGATATCTCTAATTTTCTTGACGAGATCTCTATTCTTTCCTATTCTATTGTTTTCCTTTATTTCTTTGCATTAGTCACTGAGGAAGGCTTTCTTATCTCTCCTTACTATTCTTTGGAACTCTGCATTCAAATGGGAATATCTTTCCTTTTCTCCTTTGCTTTTCACGTGTCTTCTATTCATAGCCATTTGTGAGGCCTCCTCAGACAGCCATTTTGCTTTTTTGCATTTCTTTTTCTTGGGGATGGTCTTGATCCCTTCCTCCTGTACATTGTCATGAACCTCCGTCCATAGTTCATCAGGCACTCTGTCTATCAGATCTAGTCCCTTAAATCTATTTCTCACTTCCACTGTATAATCACAAGGGATTTGATTTAGGTCATATCTGAATGGTCTAGTGGTTTTCCCCACTTTCTTCAATTTAAGTCTGAATTTGGCAATAAGGAGTTCATGATCTGAGTCTCAGTCAGCTCCCGGCTTTGTTTTTGCTGACTGTTTAGAGCTTCTCCATCTTTGGCTGCAAAGAATATAATCAATCTGATTTCGGTGTTGACCATCTGGTGATGTCCATGTGTAAAGTCTTCTCTTGTGTTGTTGGAAGAGGGTGTTTGCTCTGACCAGTGTGTTCTCTTGGCAAAACTCTATTAGCCTTTGCCCTGCTTCATTCTGTACTCCAAGGCCAAATTTGCCTGTTACTCCAGGTATGTCTTGACTTCCTACTTGGCTTCATTTAGTATAATTCATTTGAGGGAAAGTGATAACATCCAAATATATGAAATACATGAATTCCATGTCACCATAGCTGTTTAACCTCTATTAAATGCTCTGATGATTCTTTATTATTTAATCCAAAGTTAGAAACACAGAAAATAGAATTTTCTTTCAACTCAGGGACTTCTATCCATTGTACATCCGTTTCTTTGTTATTAGATCCATTAATCAGATCAGACAGAGAGGACACTCATTTTAGATGTTAATAGTACATATGTCATAATCATTATTAGAAACCCGCCATTGATCCAAAATGATTTCTTCTGAACCTAGAAGTTATATAAAAGGGATTATGGATCACATTCACAAATGCATTTTCCCCATGCTGTTCTCTTAGCAACCAGGCCTCCTGGGATGTGCCACCAAGATGAATTCCAGTGCCAAGAAGATGGGATCTGCATTCCGAAGACCTGGGAGTGTGATGGGCATGAGGACTGCATCCAGGGATCTGATGAGCACAATGGCTGTCCCCCCAAAACCTGCCATCCATCTCATTTTGTCTGCCAAAATGGAAACTGCGTCTATAGAAATTGGCTCTGTGATGGGGACAATGATTGTGGAGACATGAGCGATGAGAAGGACTGCCCTACTCAGCCTTTTCGGTGTCCCAGTCGGCAGTGGCAATGCCCCGGCCATAGCATCTGTGTGAATATGAGTGCAGTGTGTGATGGTGTCCCTGACTGCCCTGGTGGGACAGATGAGTCCCCGCTTTGCAGTAAGTTTCCTGACCACAGTTTACTGGCCATGAACTCATCCTGAGCAGTGGCCAGCTGTGTGTCGTCATTGTCACAATCACCATGTAGTTCTTGAGGAAGGAATCTCAGTTCTCTGAATTTCAACCTGTGTAGGGATAGCCATCATGGAATTTAAATAAATCATCACTGGATAGTATTTCTCATTTAATCCTTTGCACCCAGTTCTGTGTTCTTACTTCATTAGATCATCAAATTAAATTTGGTCCTGTTGGGTAATGCACTCATAAGTTTTTCCAGCTTTCATATTTCCTAATTTCAATCAGAACTTGCCACAAAACAAATGAAGTCCAGGAATTTGTGTTTGCTGTGATTAAAATCCTGTGATTGGCATATCATCCTAATTACTGTCATTTCTTTCTTTGCTCTTTAATCAATGCTCACTCTCAGATGAACCCCAGCCAGGTATGACTGCAAAGTATTTTAGATTCTTATGATTTTATTTGCATTGCATTTGTGCTGAAAATGTCTTAATCATTTTGGCTTACTTCCCCTTCTGGTACATGTTTCATACCATGACTCTTATAAATAAGAGTACACATGGAAATAGAGGGTATTTGCATCTACAGGCAGATAACTATCTTGGGTACCTCGGGCATCGTCATTTTAGCCCTGAAAGTAAGGATGATGGTATGTTAGTGTATCTATACCCTCTAGTCTTTCAGTTGTCTTTCCCCATTGTAAACCTTTTAGCTCTGTTCTTAGTGTCAAAGTCTTATCTTTCATATCTGTGTAGGTAGCAGAATGACAGAAAACAAATGGGAAGTAATTTAGGTCTCTTTGCATGCTTTACCAATGACAGTTATGTTTTTTTATATTTCCTCCACATTTCTTTCATGGCACTAAATGGAGTTATATTTGAAGGTTGTAGTGAAGAAAGTGGTTCCAGTCCAGTGGATGTGAAAGATGGTAATTAGGCAAGTCAGAGCACTGGACAGTCTATGGACGTCATCCATGTGGATTCTGCTCATAGCTCATACTTGGGTATTGTGTTGAGGGTGACGTGAGACATGTGTGACATGTAATATAACAGAATGAACCAAAGAAGCAAAGATTCCTGACTTTTCCCCTTTGTGATTTCTTTTTCTTTATTCTAGACCAGAATAGCTGCTCAGATTCCAATGGTGGTTGTACTCACCAGTGTATTCAAGGGCCTTATGGGGCCCAGTGCCAATGTCCATTGGGATACCTGCTTGGCAATGACTCTAAGACCTGCGAAGACATAGATGAATGTCGTATTCGAGGCTTTTGTAGCCAGTACTGTTACAACATGAGAGGTTCTTTCCGGTGCTGGTGTGATTCAGAATACAGGCTAGACGCTGATCGGAGGACTTGTAAAGCTACAGGTAATGAAAGTGAACTAACTCCAGCTAGTTTAACAGGCACACTCCAGACACCATCTTTGTATAATACCTAACGAATTAAATTCAACCAGTATTAATTCTGGGCTTCCCAGATGGCACAGTGCTATAGAATCTGCCTGTGAATGCAGGTAGACGTAAGAAACACAGGTTCAATCCTTGACTCAGGAAGATCGCCTGGAATTGGAAATGGCAACCCACTCCAGTATTCTTGCCTGGCAAATTCCATGGACAGAGGAGCCTGGCGGACTACAGTCCATGGGGTGGCAAAGAGTTAGACACGACTGAACACAGCACACACATAGCATTAATTCAGTTTCTATGACATGAAAGTGTACTATGTGTTAGGGTATTGATATGGCTGCTTTAAATGTGACCAAATAAAGAATACTAACACCAAAGAGGCAGTTTCTTCTTTTCAGGTAGGAGTCTGGAGGGTAGAGGGTTTGGGGGTAAAAGCTGGTGTGCCTTCCATCCAGGGATCCAAGTGATCTTGCTCCAGAGTTTGCCAGCTCCCAGGAAGTATGAAAGGGGTGAGCAGCTTCCTTTTAAGGATGATACCTGGAATTTGACACTTCATTTTTGTTTGCATTTTATTGATGGAAACTTAGTCATATAGTCTCTTCAAATTGAAATGGAAATGGAGAAACGTCTCTAGCTCTTAGGCCCTGTGCTGTGCTAAAGCTTGGCATAATTTATTACTAAAAAGGAAGACGAGAGAGGACATAGGAATGATTAGAAATCTCTGCCACAGCTGAATGCAGAGTACGAAATAAGCAAGTACAAAAGTAACTATAGTAACAGGAGGAATGCAAGAATAGTTCACTCCAGGTTGATAGATAAACACTGAAGTGTAATTCAAGGATGAAAGATATTTTGAAAGCTTACTTTCAGTACTTGTGAAAATCAGCTATTAAGGTAACATCATTCTTATGTTTTTTGTTTGTTTGTTTTTCCCCATTACTCTAATTTGGAATGGCATCTTCTTTCTGTTATCAAAGATATTACATCAAATATTGTTGTTTCTCCCAGAATCATTGACACTTCTATTTTCTTCTTGGACAGAATCTGGAAGTCTGATACTGGTGGCGAGTCAGAGCCAGCTTATTGCTGGCAATATTACCCAGCAGGGGTACTTTATCTACCCGGTTATCCAACATGGTTCTCACATTGTGGCTGTTGATTTTGATTCCGTCAGTGGTCGTATCTTTTGGTCTGATGGAACTCAGGGTAAAATCTGGAGTGCCTTTCAAAATGGAACTGATAGAAAACTAGTAAGTACATAAGTACATGTCTACTGGCCTTTGATCTGACTAGTTCCCCAGTCTCAGGTCTATTTGCTATTAATCACCAGTGAGAGAAGGTCCTATGTTATCTTAAGTGGTTCTCATGTCTCCCTCTGGGCCATCCATACTTAAAAGCCCTGGATGTTCCTAACTCCTATCTGATGGGATCTGAAGGGAGAGACTTGAATCTGAATACCAGGTTATATGATACAGAGATCTCATTGCATCTTGGAAGTCCTTTCTGCATTTTTTTTTTTTTCTCTCTAGTGGATAAAAGACAAGGGAGACACAGGGGAGGTTGCTTTACTTTCTTTTGTCTTTTAAAATATTTTTAAAATTTATTTTCTATCATGGTTTATTATATAGGATAGTGAATATAGTTCCTTGTGCTATACAATAGGACCTTGTAGTTGAAGTTGCTTTTCTTAGCTTTAATTCAGTTATGTTTCTTGATCAGTCTCCCAGAGTTTCAATTTCTTCATCCTTGGTGGTTATGTTTCCTCTGCCCCCTTAGAACCTTATTTTGTAATTGTTGGCTCTCAATCAATAAAGGCATTACTTTTGCCATGAGAACACTGTAAAGTTTCATAGGGTGGCCAACTTAGCAAATGGATACAGTTTTTGTTTAACTGAAAAAATTCTGAAACCAAAACTCCACACTAATCCAACAATAGAGTATTCAATTCTACACCATCTTGTAGATTTTCCCTAGAAAACCCTATTGTTTCTACATGGGAAGACCATATTTTCTAGTCCTCTCATGAAATCATAGGACAAGTTAGATGATACCTTATTCTCAATTTTCATTTTATTTCTGTGTTTGGATTATTTCTTGAGAGTTCACTTACCATTCACTTTTGTCTTTAGATACTTGACAGTGGTGTCAGCATGACTGGAAATATTGCAGTAGATTGGATAGGACGCAATCTTTACTGGACAGACATTTCCCTGCAAACAATTGAAGTCGCTAAACTGGATGGGAGCCACAGGACTGTGCTGCTTAGTGAAAACACAACAAATCCAGGGGGACTAGTAGTAGATCCCAGAGCTACGTAAGACATTTTTTTTCCCCTTAAATATCATGTTGCCTTAACATTGTATGAGAGGAAATAACAGTAATGTGACGTGGTTAATACTCATATCACAATATTTTTAATGATCCCTTGTTTAAACATTTCTATATAAATGTTAGCCATACAGCTACTTGTTGCTGTCTTCCTTTATCTGAATAGTCTTCTTCATAAAGTACACAAGAGCAATTGATTGTTCACTTAAATTAAAGATCATATTATTTTTTAGCTTGCAAGTATATGATGAAGTGTCTAACAAATGCATGCAGTAATATACTTCATATGTCTACAACAAAAAGCCAGATTTTCTTGCTTCAATTTTGTATTGTTTACTACAACTTCCTTTTAGGTCATGTAAGGAAATTTTTGCCTCCTGGCCCTAAAGGAAAGAAGAAATTCTCTCATGCTTAGAAATCTTTGAGGGCTTCTTTCCTTGAATTTCCTTAGATTGTCTTCTGCAGGAAGATGAGTTAGGCAAATTATGTTCAATGCAGTGTAGATTTGCTAGATATTGTAAAGTATTACACACCAGTGAAATTTATGATGAATCTGATGATGAATAACGGCTTTCTTAAAAATGACAGGGTAGATAAACAAGGACAGATGGACTTTTCTAGATCAACTGTATGTGGCTTGTACAGAAACACAAATAAGCATTGAGACATTTCAGCATGTCACACTGTACTGCATGTTTTATGAACATTATAAAAACACCCAGATGGCTCGTGATTGCATTATGATTGAAGTTTTACTTTGTGACACAGTAAGCTCTTATATATATTCTGAACTGGAGATGTGTTATTTTAAGCAGAGCATAAACATGATATTCTATTATTTAAAATGACAATTATTTTCCATGTAGAAATATGTCCTGTCCAATTGGTAACTCGTTTCTTTTCACAGTGACCGTGTGATGTTCTGGTCTGACTGGGGCAATCACCCTCGCATTGAGCGAGCTAGCATGGATGGCAGTCAGCGCACCGTCATTGTCCAGGAGAAGATCTACTGGCCCACTGGATTAGCTCTTGATTACCCCAACAGGCTAATCTATTTCATGGATGGCTATCTTGATTACATAGACTTCTGTCACTACGATGGAAGCAATCGGAGGCAGGTGATAGCCAGCGATTTGGTAAGTTGGTAGCAAAGAAAGGAAATTAAACTAAGATCATGGTTTAGCAGGAAGCATATGGAGTAAAAGAAAAGGAAGAAATTCACTGCTGTGTCATAGACATCCAGAAAATATCAACAGGAAGGAGGGCCGGTCCCTCTTTTTTCACAAAAAATAATTATTCCTGTTCATGGTCCAGGAAAGAATAATAGCTTGCGTGATTTAGTTGATCTGTTATTTAGCTGATGCCAATCTGTTGCTTCCACGTAAAGAATGATATAATTATATGTAAATTCCTCAATGAAATCATAGTTTATTGCATATTTTGTATTTTTATTCAGGGAATTCTGGTGAATTTATTTTCACAAGTTAAATGGGGAAATGAAGAAAATATGTATTTTACTAAAGAGCTATTTTAGCCTTCAGAGTAAAGATGAAGGCTAAATGACACAGGCCCATGAAAGTATTTTTGATTTGTCAGGGGGATGTAGGTCAAGAAGTATATTTTTTTCTACCTCTTGAGCAAGGATTTTACTATGTCTTTATTAAGTTAAATGCTAAAGGAAACCATCTGCTTGGGTAGGTATCCCTTCCTACTTTGTTCATCTTAGTTTTTATTTCTAGGTCTCATTGTTCTCTTCTGCTTCACAGATTCTGCGCCATCCTTATTCCATAAGTCTCTTTGAAGATACTGTGTACTGGAGTGATCGTGCTACTCATGAGGTTATGAAAGCCAATAAGTGGCATGGGGGGAACCAGTCAGTGGTGATGACACTTCACCAACCTCTTGGCATTGTTGTGGTTCATCCTGCAAAACAACCAGTTTGTAAGTGATAGACATATCTTTCCCGGGTATAGCTTGGAAAACATTGATTCTGGAAATGTAAAACGTATAATTTTGCAGACCCATTTGTTTGGACAGGGTATTTCCATGATTTCTATTTATCATGGAAAACACAAACCTTTTATGTCTTTACATACTCAAAGTCTCCCTGGTTTTTTTCTCTCACTTATTCTTGCCACACTGGGCTTCACTGGACTTCCTTTTGGAACAGAAGCACATCAGGCTTCTTCCCACCCCTGAATGTCTGCACTGGCTCGTCCCTCTGCCCTGGGGTGCTCCTTGCCCAGATCTCTGTCTGAGGTGCTCCTTCGTGTTACTCTCAGATGGTTTTTTGTGCCTTCATTCTCTCAGATGGTTCTTGACCACCCTATCGAAAATGGCTCTCTCTTTCACAATTCTTTTGTTCTTTACTCTCACATTCTAGAGTCACACAGTTTATGAGTTTAGTTCTGGTTCCTTTTGTTATAATAACTGCCTCATATTTACAGTCTTCTCTGATTCCTGCAGTTGGATTCTTTACCACTTGCACCACCTTGAAAGCCTGTTTGGCTTTACTAGTTTTTGAGTGAACGAATGGATTACTGCATCTAACCAAGTGTATGTAATGAGAATATGTAAGATCTAGAGAATATCCTATCAGCACAGGATGCACACCACATCTCTTTACTTCAAGGAGTAGAAACACACAAAGATGTTATTAATGAAAAAAAGAAAGATTGTTACCTAACCAGAACTTTCACAACAGTAGGTAAGGTCACATAGAGAACACAACTTGGTATCATTTAATGTAAAAAGATCTTTTTGGGGTCAGCCAAGGAAACACATCTTCAGTTCAGTTCAGTTCAGTCGCTCAGTCGTGTCTGACTCTTTGCGACCCCGTGAGTCACAGCACGCCAGGCCTCCCTGTCCATCACCCACTCCCGGAGTTTACTCAAACCCATGTCCATCGAGTCGGTGATGCCATCCAGCCATCTCATCCTCTGTCGTCTCCTCCTCCTCCTGCCTCCAATCCCTCCCATCATCAGGGTCTTTTCCAATGAGTCACCTCTTCGCATGAGGTGGCCAAAGTATTGGAGTTTCAGCTTCAACATCAGTCCTTCCAATGAACACCCAGGACTGATCTCCTTTAGGATGGACTGGTTGGATCTCCTTGTAGTCCAAGGGACTCTTATGTAGCTTCAAATTTCTACTTCTAAGCCCTGGGTTACTCAGGGGCTGTTTGAGTTCATAATCCATTTATAGACTGGATTGATCTGTGACCTTGGGTAGGTCACTCTTCCCTCTTATGCCTCTTATGAACCTTATGTTGAAAGATGATGTTGGGGAAGGGTGAAGTAGTTAAGGGCAAAAACCAAACCAGCCAAGGTAACTTATATATTTGTGTGTCCAAATATTGGAGACTTCTGGGATTATAATTTTTTAATTGAGATATAGTTGACAAATGACATTGCATTTGTTTTAGGTGTGCAACATAATGATTGGATATTTATATATACTGTGAAATAATCAATGTGAGATTAGTGAACATCCATCACCACATATTTTTCTGTGATTAGGAATTTTAGGATCAACTCTTTAGTCATCGTGTTGTACATTACATCCACAAGACTTCTTTATGTTGTAACTGGAAGTTTCCACCTTTTGACCACCTTTACACTTTTTGCTACCTTGCATTTCCTGCTTCTGGCAAGCACCGATCTATTTGTTTTTATTTTTTGATTTAGATTTCATATGAAAGTGATATCATTATACCCTCCAGGTCCGTCTATGTTGTCGCAAATGGAGTATTTTCTTCTTTTTTTTTTTTTGGTGGCTGATTAATATTTGATTATATGCATGTTTATATACATACTGTATCTTCTTTGTTCATTCATTCTGTTCACTTTAATATGGGCAGTTTTCCATTCACCCTGTTTTCTTCTTTTTGTATTACAGCCTCAAATCCATGCAACAATGTCCGGTGTAGTCATCTGTGCCTGCTTTCCTCAAGGAGTCTTTACACCTGTGCTTGTCCTTCCGGGTGGAGTCTTGCTCGTGATTCTGTGACTTGCGTGAGAGGTAGAGTATGTCCTTTAAGTATGCTCTGAAGGTGGAACTTGCCATTGAACTCTAAAGCACTTGGTGATGGAGTGTGTGTGCTGTGTTTCCTCTGATCAGCAGGTATCTGTGGGGTGGGTGCCGTATGGGGTGAGTTAATTGAGCACCATAAACAAAAATTGATTTACAATCAACCATATACAGAAACTCCCTTACAAATGAGTTGTAACTGTAATATAGTTTCTATATATGGAGCCAATATTATGTGTGTCTGTGGTTCAGCATTCTTTGACCTCACATTTTTTTTACCTGGTTATAGGGAGCCAAGCTGTGATAAAGGGAAGTTCCAAATTCTGCATTTAGAAATAAAAAATCGTGGATATTTGTGGATAGTTTCATTTTTAGGTTACTTATCTCATTTTAAAAAATATTTATTTTTATTTATTTTTTTGGCTATACCGGGTCTAGTTGTGGCACATGGGATTTTTTAGTTGTGGCATGTGAACTCATAGTTGCATTGCATGTGGGATCTAGTTTCCTGACCTGGGATCAGACCTGGACTCCTGCATTGAGCATGTGGAGTCTTAACCTTGGACCACAAGGAAGGTGCCTCCTTATTTCATTTTCTATTCTCATAACCAGTAGTCAATAGTGTTACAGTATGGGTGTTCTGACTCCAGTTTCCGTACCTTTACTATTGATTATTTTATGGTGCTCTAAAAATGAAACTTTTCTTTGTATGAAATACTTTGAGTGATTACTTGAGCAATTTATTCTTCATCTCATCCTAGATATCTTACTGGGTTGATTGAAGAGTATGTGAGTATTATACTAAGTACTTCAGGGAGCAAGAAAGGAAGGATAAGATGTAGTCAATCCACAAAGGAGATTTTTAAGAAATCATTTGCCTTTGCTTAAAAATCTAAAGAGGTAGTATAAACAAGTTTCTTTCATTACTCAGTGAAGAAGAGTAAACATTTTCATACTGATAAAAATGTCTGTGGAAAAGTTAAAAGTAAATGTTTAATGGTGAAAAATTCCTAAATTAACAGAAAAGTAGTCTTAATTCTAGAGGAAAATTTAGTTTTCAAAAGGAAAATATATTCCTGAATCCAGGAAATTTATGGTACTTACAGGTTATACAGAGGCAAGGTTACTGAAAATTTAATTCCATCAGCATGTAATATTTTGCAGTGATACTTTTGTGATGAAAGATTTTAATTATTGGTAATGCTTACAAAGGGATTGGCATCTGCAATGTTTCTTCAGAGATTTATTATGAACCTAATCCTTGTTGACATTGTTTAATTTAGTGTGTCCTCAGAGTCTTTCAGCAGAAGATTAAACGGGGCTATAGACATTCTTTGTGCAAAACATTCTTTCACCACGCAAAGATTGTTGAACTGTGCGTTGGGGATTGGTGTCATCTACATTACTATCTGATAGTGATTGATAAGTGTCAACCCTAAAAAATACCTTTTCTTATTTCACAAATAATTCCACTAGTGGTTTTCCATGGACTGATTTTTACTGAGGTGGGACTTTTTCAACATTTTCCAACAGGCTTCTGAGCACCGGTTGGGTTACTGAATGCTAATATATGTGAACTAAAAAAAAAATTGCTTTTTTTTCAACAAGAAGCTTAGAAGACAACATTCATAGATGAAAACAGTTTAAAATTATTTGATCACCTTTAAAATTTTGTCTGTGCAGTGTCTAAAATATCTTTGGAAGTGCTTGTATAAGATTAAGTGAAAAAGCAGAGATTGTTTAATATTGGCTATGTATTCATAAAATCATACATTAAAAAAATCTGGAGGACAGGATACACAAATGTCAATAGTGTTTACTGTTGGGAAGGGAGATGATGGAGTATTTCTATTTTTCCTAATTTTATGCTATAAAATTTTAATGGGAGAGCTTTCTCTGTATGAAATAGTTTTTTTATTGTTTATCAAATATGTTCCTCAAGTGCCAAAAGCCCCCCAAACTCAAACCATCTTCCCAGCACCCCCTAATATTAAGAGTTGCACATCCAAAATAGGGTTGTGTAAGGTCTGACTTTGGGAGGAACTATGCTTGGGAGTCATAAATGCCACCTCTTAATGACAACATAAATTTTTCATTCCCAACTGTTGCCTTTTCACTTCTTTGCCCTGCTAACACTAATCTTAATTCTTAATAAGATAATGACATGAAAAATAAAAATGAAGAAGTTTTCATTTCTCCTGATCTCCTTTCCAGCCAACCCTAGATGCTGCTGTACCTACTCTTTCATGGCCATGGTCTGTATTCTTTGTCTGGCTCCCCAGACTCTAAGTTCCTTGAGGATAAACCTGTTTTTGAAAATAGCATTGCTGGTTGCTGTGAAAGACTAAATGCTATCTGTTGTAGTACTTTTCATGAATAGTTGCAAATTTCACATCTGTACTAGGTTAATCAATTGAGTCAATTTGTTTCTCAGTAATGGAAATGCCAGGAGCAAGGAAAAGCTAATTGGATGTAAAAGAAAGTAAAGAAAAAAATTGTCAAAATAATCCTGCTGAAGATGCAAAGCTTCCCGAATGATCAAAATAATGCAAACACCATTTTTAGCCCATGAAGATTATGTAATAATTAATCATTTTATACTTTGTCTTAATAGGTGATATATCTTACATGTCTTAATAACACAAACTCACATTTCAGAGTTTTCCTTTTCTCACAGAGGAATGATATTAAAACCCTACTCATGAACATTATTAGTTTTTTCATAATGGGCCTACAGTCTGGAGAGGATTATCTCTGAGAAAGGACCTCATTATCTATTAAAGAGCCTACATAAACTGATAGTTTAAATGAGATATTATGAAGATGTTTAAATTGCAATGTATAGATACTTTTGAGAACTTCAGAAGACACTCTACATATTTACTTATCTGTCCATCTATATTCATGTATGGGACCATTCAGTTAGCAAATATTTATTAGACAACTATTCCAAGTTCTGGGGACATAATGAGTAAATTGGACGGGGTCACTGCCCTTTGGGAGTTAGAATCTAATGCAGAAGATAGACATTAGTCAAACAACAATTGGTGCAATTATAAATTAGATTTCCTTAGTAATTAGACCCTTTCATAAACACTAGGCAACACTTTGTGGTGTTATTTTCTAAAAATACTTAAAACTAATGAACTGCCGTTCACCAAGAAGAGACTACAAATTTTCTTTTGCCTCAAAATGTGAAAATCCAACTCTCCCTTCCCTGAGTCATTCTGCATCTAGAAATGGAAGAACTTCTTGTCTGTGACTATCCAAACATGGATAGTTTAGCAGTGTGAGTAAGGAATTAATGAAGTGTAAGGTAAATGCTGATCTACCTTGGGTGATTCCAGAAGTCTTGTGTGTGAAATTGGTGGTCTGGTGACCCAACAACCCACTGAAACCCAAAGGAAAACCCTGATTTTTCTGGTGAAATATCTATCATGCATTATAATTATTGCCATGATCCTTCAGTGGCATTTTATCCTATCAAATGGTAATAATCCTTTGCCCTCTGTTAGTCAAAATATCTGGGATATAATTTCGAGTGATATTCTGTTATTTTCACAGATGATCAAGCATTCCTAATAGTTGTAAGAAACAGTATAATTTTTGGAATTTCCCTTAATCCTGACATGAAGACCTTTGATGCTATGGTGCCCATATCAGGGATACGCAATGGTTATGATGTTGCAGTTGATTACTCAGAGCAATTCATCTACTGGCTTGAAAATCCAGTAAGTTTTGAATAACATTCCAAGTATGTAGCTTGTTCTTGTAGAGCCTACCTTCATGGAGGCCTTCTTACATTTTTGCTTGGGGGGGTCGGGGTGGGAATGACCCAGACAGAAATTAGTTTAACACTAAGCCTTTTTTAATTCAGTGAGGGACGTCAATGGTAAGTTGGCCTGGAGCAAAGACCCAATAATAAACACGTTTAAACTCTTGGGTGCATTTATTCATTCAGCAAGTATTAAGTGACTACTACTTTCTCTGCAGTGAACTGG
Source organism: Cervus canadensis (assembly GCF_019320065.1). Lineage (NCBI taxonomy): Eukaryota > Metazoa > Chordata > Mammalia > Artiodactyla > Cervidae > Cervus > Cervus canadensis. The sequence continues at coordinate 49,231,275 of NC_057400.1, read as the reverse complement.
CTACTTCCAACTGCAGAGTACATGCCAAGAGGAAGCAGTAACCAAGTTTGCTCTTGAGCTTTAATCTAGCAGAAGATATTAGACTAACATAAGAATGATCTTCACTTAAGACCAAAGGCAATAATACCCTAAGGGAATTTCAGGAAAACATGTGATGTGGCTGCTGTGGCCTTCACTCAGAATCTTTGTCTCTAGAAGCAAAGAGAACATTCCTCCAACTTCCTTCCCATTGGGACCCTTTCTTTACCTATTAGGGAAGAAACCTGTGAGAATGGGGGAGGAGCAAGGAGAGCATGAAAGATTCAGCATTGCTGGCGTTAGTGTTTTATACAGTGAGCGCCCCAATGGCACTGGCACTTTGCATTTCTTCCACGCATGAAGTATCTTAAAGCAACTGCAGTGAAGAAGCTGTGACCCTGAAACAGCTCACCACTCCTTATCTTTCTCACCAGGGTGAAATTCACAGAGTGAAGACAGATGGTACCAACAGGACAGTGTTTGCTCCTCTGTCAAGTTTGGGGGCTTCTGCAAGCCTGGCGTTAGACTGGCTATCAAGAAACCTTTATTTTACTGATCATGTGACTCGGTCAATTAAGGTAATAATTCCATAAAACTATTGACACAAACACTGGTTTCTAATTCATGTAAAATTTCAGGAAATGCTGTCATATGGAGGAAGGAAAAAGGGATATTAGTATTAATTCTCTGAAGACACGGAGAAACCTAAAAATTGAAACTTTCCACTGTGCTCTTTTGTCTCCACCTGAGTATCAATGGCAGCCTGTTAACAATTTAATAAATAATGATTTATTAAAATATATGCAAAGATAAATAAAAATTATGTAACGAATTCAATGTAAAGGGAAGCTTATAGTAGGCAAGGCCCATTTTCATTATCTTTCCCCATCAAGTATCCAATGCTATTTCAGTTCTAAACCAAATTTATAGATTGCTATTGTTCTAAGATGGAAATCTATGACTCTTAACAGTGAAACAGAAAGTAGAAACTTGATTCTAATTCCTTTCTTTTGTGAGATAAGTGTTCTTTTTACTCTTAATTCCCAGAAGAAATTCTATAGGGGCACAGGTATGAAATCACCTGAAGTAACTCAGAGGTAACTTGATTAGTGTTGGTTTACTCCAGTCTGGGATAAGGTTAAGACATGTGAGGGATTATTAATTCAGAGTGAGAATGAGAATTCCTAATGCAAAGGGCCAGTTTTGGGAATCTGACAGTAGGGTGACAGTCCACTGCTCTGGATGAAGCATCAGTTAGTAAGTCGGTTCTCTTTGGGACATTCAGAAGGATTGATGCTAACGATGAGGAAGATGCACAGCAGCCTTCCTCAGTAGCCTCCACACTAGCCATCCGAACCTTAGCACATTGCTGAGGGCCGACAAGTGTAGTAAACGGTCACGGTGACAGGGATAGTCACAGTATGTACTCAGTATTCTAATCTCAAGCCAAGTAGAATCAGCAGCTCCTAACATGAAGGGAAACTTGAAGGCTCATCTGGTTCAAGCTCTTTATTTGCTGAGAATGTTAAGCCCACAGAAGTCAGCTTCACTGCCCTGATTCTGGGAGGTGGGGTAGGAAGGGGTGGGTGGTCTAACTTTGCCTTGTTATAAACCACAAGTTCAGCAGTCAATTCTGCTTCAACCCCCTTGGACAGTGACAGAAAGTATTTTGCACAACTTCAACTAAAAATATCACTGGCCCAAGACAAGGCAATATTTACTGCCCAAGACCTTTAGTACCAAACTCATTCTCTAGAGGCCACTCAGTACAAAACTGTCTTCTTTCCAAATGGCAAAGAAGGAATGCTCCTGTTTTGTAAAGGGGATCTTCTTTTGTGGACTGATAGTCTTTCAAGAGCAGAGCACTTGTCTCCTCCATCAGGGTTAGATAGCACCAGGTGAAGAACAGTATGTGCATGTGCGTGTATGCATGTGCATTTGTGTGTATTGGTGAGGCTACTTTAACCATGAAAACTTAAATTGTGCCCCAAATGCAGCAAGGTCCAGAGGAGAGAAAACTTGCTTTGGAGTCCTGGCTTCGAGTCTGGATTGTTTGCTCATTTGTGCAAACACTAGTAAATGCTTTCCATGGATCAGTGCCATGGTTGTGTGTATATTCAGTCGCTCAGTCATGTCTGACTAAAGATCCCATACAGTCCCAGGACTGTAGCCTGCCAAGCTCCTCTGTCCATGGAATGTTCTAGTCAAGCATACAGGATGGGGTTGCCATTTCCTTCTCCAGAGTATCTTCCTGACCCAGGGATTGAACGCTGATCTCCTGCATTGCTGGCAGATTCTTGACTGACTAAGCTATCATAATAGGAGTAACTCATGTTGAATTCCAGCTTTTCCACTAGGGGTAGCTGTGTGCTCACTCACTGAAAGCAATTTTGTAACTGAGAAGTGAAATGTACAGAAAGGCTGTCTGTGAGAGAGCTCCCACTATTCCAAAAAAAACAAGGAGACTTTCCTTTGAACCAAAGGCATCCTTAGGAAAAGGACAGAAATTGTAGCAGAAAGAGGCAAATTGAAAAAATTACTTTAATCCAAATAGGAGAAAAAGCAAGAGAGAAAATTATAGAGAAAGGGTGAGGGAGAGAAGGATGTGTGTGTTTGTGTGTGCATGTGAAAGAGTGAGGGAGGGAGATGTATATAGATAGAAAGGCAAAGGTAGAAGCAAACATAAATAATCAGTTTTGTGCAAATCAAGAGGCGTTTTCTTATTTCTTACGAGTGTTTCTCACCTCAGACTGTCTCAAGTGCATACTAAAATAGCCTTGTTTCTATAAGAAACTGCTTCTGGTCCAGTAATCCATATCTCTTAGTGGTATTTCACAGTGGTATAACACTGTCGTTATAACAATTCAAGCAAGATTGCTCAAAAACATAGCAATAGGAAAACTACAAATCCTCTCTAGGCCTCTTCTTTATTACCTTATATGGGCATAATAATGACATCCATCTCATAAAGTCACTGTGAGGATTAAATCCGATATTGCTTAATATAATGGCTGCTATATAGTGGGTTCCCATAAACAGGTCAATAAAAAACATTGACTGTTGTGCTGGGTGCTGTGCAAAGCACTTTACATGAATTATCCCATGTTGCTGGGACCTCTCTGCAGAAGGGACCATTATCTTCCACACTTGACTAACACAGTTCAGAGAGGTGAACTTACTTGCCTCAGGTCCTGTAGTCAGTCATGTAGGATCTGGCAGGGCGGGCATTTGCACACAGGCCGTTAATGTGGCATAGAACTCACTCAAGTGAATTAGATTGTTTGCTCAACTGTGTTTGCAGTGATGGACCACTGGGTGCTCTGGTCCAGTCATCGGGGCACAGGAGAACTATGGTGTTCCCTTTGGATGGTTCTTATCTTTTTCTGAAGGCATTTTGTAGTTTCACTCAGGCAGTGATCCATATAAATAGCTTCTCCTGAATTTTTAGATAAATTGCAAATAGAAATTTGAGAGGTGATTTCATTTTCTTACTCCCATTTTCTATTGAGCTGATTTTCTTGTAGCTCTGATATGCAATTTGGGATTATCTGAATATCACGCAAACCCTCTTATTCACCCCGATCATAGTTTGAATTTGTTGTGTGTTTCAGTTTTCCTTCATCTTAGCTTTCTTATTTTCCTCTTATGCAGGTTTTAACACTTCGAGGAGATGTCAGTTACGGGAAAACCCTGATTACCAATGATGGGACGAGTCTCGGAGTTGGTTTGCCAGTTGGCATAACTATCGATCCTGTTAATGGGTGAGTGCTCATTCAGAAATAGCATTTATCTTCTATACAGCAGCACTTTTGTTAGTATTATGATCTGATAAAATGGAAGATTTCAAACATAGGACCTCTTCTGATTTCATATGCCAACATTTGAAAAATACAGATCTCAGGGCTTCTCTGGTAGCTCAGTGGTAAAGAATCCGCCTGCCAGTGTGGGAGATGTGGGTTCGATCCCTAATCTGGGAGAATCCCACATGCCCCAGAGCAACTACACCTGTGTGCCACAACAATAGAGCCAGTGCTCTAGAGCCTGGGAGCTGCAACTACTGAAGCCCCCGTGCCCTAGAGCCTGTACTCTGCAACAGGAGAAGCCACTGCAATGAGAAGGCTGCGTACCACAACTAGAGAGTGGTCCCTGCTCGCCCCAACTAGAGTAAAGCTCGCGTGCAGCAAAGCCCCAGCACAGCCAAAAAAAAGAAAAAAGAAAGAAATTATATAAAAAAGAAGGAGAAGGAAATGGCAACCCCCTCCAGTATTCTTGCCTGGAGGATCCCATGGACAGAGGAACCTGGCTGGCTGCAGTTCATGGGGTTGCAAGAGTCGGATACGACTTGGTGACTAAACCACCACCACCATATAAAAAAGAAAATATAGATCTCAGTATGAAAGAAATAACTGTTAAGTTATAACCCTGAATTTCAAACAGACAAGAATTTCAGGCATTTTAAAATAGAGTGAACAATAATATATTTTGACTTGGAATGAATGTGGAAAGCTTGAAATAGACCTTGAGGGGTGAGAAGACCACCAGTAGATGGAGGATGGCTTGCAGCTGAGAAGTGATACTTGAGGCCAAAGAGCAGTGGGGGCCCAGAAGCATAGTGGTACTTAGCATGATTGTGTAGAGGGCTGGAACCAGAGACTTCGAGTAAGGGACAGTTGACTAGATGGGAGAGATACAGCAGCTAAAGCCACTTGGGGACGAATCAGGGAGGGGCTTTAATGTCATGCTAAGGAGTTGTACTCTATTTTTTTTTTTTTTTGAGAAATAAGGAGCCAGTAAGAAATTTGCAGGAAAGGAATGATAGAACCTAATTTGTATTTTAGAAAAATTAATCAGGATTGGAGTAGCAAGAGTTAGGGGAAAAAGAAAATGTTTAGCTAGTGATAAGAGTTCTTAGCTAAGGTTAAGTAGCTTAAATTTTTAGCGAACTCAGAATTCATAAGAGTTTTGTGACTTTGTCCAGAAAACTGGCAACCTGGAATGGGAGAGGAGAAAGAGAATAATGACAGGAACTTAGGGTGAGCAGTTAGCAAGTTAAGGAGATCATGAGAATAAATAAGAGTACTGTTAAAACAGTTAAAATGCTATGAGGTCCAGGGGTAGAGGGGCTGAAGGTTTGAGAGCTCAGACAAATTTTAAGGGCAGAGAACAGGTTCAATGGAAGAAATAAAATAGGAGAAAGGAAGAGATGGAAGAGTTTGGTTGAATTTCAGTTTGAAAGCTTAGAGGTAAAGAAGTTTAGAATTGAAGAGTAGGTTCATGGGAAGGGTATATTAGACTGATGGTGAAAGAAAGATGCCAATAAAGATGATTGGAATTAAGGGTTTGAGGAATCGTGGAAGAGTTTGAGAGGGCTGTCCGGTGAAGCAGGAGGTGAGTTCGAAAGGAATGAAAACTTTGACTCATGTCTAGAAGTCATGTCCTCATTGGAAATGGAAAGCAACCTTCACATATTTTAATGAAATTGGTAATTCTGTGTGCTGATTAGGATTCATGTGTATACATTATATTTTCCATCAAAATTGGAAAATTAAGTAGCTTATCTTGTGGTAATTGATTCGGAAAAGAAATAAAGAAGGCTGAGAGGTGATCAGGGAGGTACTTGAATACTTTTGCATTAGCTCTTTCTTTTCTGGTGTGCTTAGCAGTCTGTGAGTCTGGAACTGACTGTTGATACAGACTCTTAGTCCATGAACTTCCTGTGTGACCAAGCTAAAGGATTGTCCGCCAGTGGAAAATGGTGTCCTGTGTCAGATTTTATTTTAAGTGGCCTCTCTCCCAATAATAACTGGGAAGTATACAACCCACTCCAGTGTTCTTGCCTGGAGAATCCCAGGGACAGGGGAGCCTGGTGGGCTGCCGTCTATGGGGTTGCACAGAGTCGGACATGACTGAAGCGACTTAGCAGCAGCATACAGACATTAGAGAATACTAGTTATGGACTTGTCCAAGCTGTATGTAACAGGATATTGACATTTCAGACTTCCTCCATTGAGTGGTGTGCATCCTGAGGACAAGAAAGATTTGTTTTTCATTTAAATACATACTGAAAACATACGTTTCACTAAACACCTTTGTTTTTCATGGTTGTAGGAAACTGTACTGGTCAGACCGAGGAACCAACAGTGGCATTCCTCCCAAGATTGCCAGCGCTAACATGGATGGCAAATCTCCAAGAACTCTCTTTACTGGGAGCCTTGAAAATGTGGCATTTATCACCCTTGATATTGAGGAGCAAAAACTCTACTGGGCAGTCAGCAGCACGGGAGTGGTATGTGCACACATTTCAGTCCCTTGGTCTTTGTTGCAGAACTTGTGTAGTTGACATCCATTGTTCTGAGTTGTCTGGCAGTGGTTCTCAAACAATCTCAGCCACTTTTGGGGTTTCCCAGGTGGCACTAGTTGTAAAGAACCCACTTACCAATGCAGGAGATGTGGAAGAGACGTGGGTTCAATCCCTGGGTTGGGAAGATCTGGAGCGGGGCATGGCAACCCACTCCAGTATTCTTGCCTGGAGAACCCCATGGACAGAGGAACCTGACGGGCTACAGTCCATAATGTCACGACTGAAGCGACTTGGCATGCACGCACATGCACCAGTGTTTTATTGCCCTTTCTCTCAATAACTTGAAGTCCAGTTGTTTACAGAATGTTATTTTTTCCCTTATTCTTTGTTCTTCAAGACAAATTCCATTTCTCATTCCATATTTATCCTCTAAGAGCCCCTTCTTCCTAAACAGAAAGCTTCTGAGCTCAATAGGCATCTGCTCACAGATACCTATTATTTTCTGGTAGTTGTAATGTGTGAGAACTCCCTTTCTTGGTCATTTTAAACCTCAGGGTGAAGTTCATTATAATCTGCAATAAGAAATAGGAAGTATACAATTTCATTCATTCACAGAAATAACACTTGGTCTTTACTACTATGCTTATACAGTCGATCTGGCACTAGGCACAAAGAAGGTACTCAGTAATAATTATTGATCAGCTACACTATTGTTTTGGTTGTTGAATGTGTGCTAGTTGCTTCCTTGCTTTAGAGAACAGGAGTGATTTCACATCTGTTTATGACATTGACTCTCTTCAAAAAGTGGCCCGGTAGCTTTGATTTTCAGTTCATGATAGCTTGATGAGGACTCATCTCACTCTTAATATGTGATTATAATGAAGAAATGGAGTGATGTGTGTGAAAGCCCTTTACAGAAGTACTTGCCACATGCTGTGATTTCTGCATACAAGTTAGCATGTCCCAGACCAGCCTACCAGCAGCTCCCACTTCCTGTTTCCACATCTGCTCTGCTCTCCGCAATCTGTGAGCTGGTTGGTGGTGTGACTTCCCTCTTTTCTCCTAGGCTACAACCCTCATATTCCTCCTTCACTCTAATAAGCATGGCCTGTTTAATCATCACAAAAATCCCGGCAGTTTGTCCCTGAGCGTCTTCTCTCAGGTCCAGCCTTTTCTGCCACCTGCACCATTCCGAACCACTTCTCTTTAGCTATCTCACTAATGAAACTGCTTTCATGATGGAGGCATGTGGTCTTCATGAAACCACAAGGAACCCTGAGCCCTGGCCCAGATAAGTAGCTCCAGATTCCTGAGCCAAGTGTGGTCAGCTCGTCTGGTCCCAGACACTCCCTCAGCAGCTTCCCTCAGAGATTATCTCCCTTGTGCTGCACCCTTCTGGAATTTCTGTTGGTTTCCAGGACATAGCCTGCTCTTGTAACTGCTGGATTCCCTTGTCGAGAGAGGCAGGGAGCAACACCCATTTGTCTCTCTTGCCAGCAATCAGCTCAGATCCTGACACAGAGGAGGATCAAACCAGCTATGTCTATATATTTTTTTTCTTCCAGAGCAGACTGCTTATCACTTCCTGTTAGGAACTTCGTTCTTGAGTTCTTCTCTAGTTCACCAGAGTCGTTTTGCGGCTGACTTATTACTGCGCTGATTTAATAGCGCTGTCTTTCTGTCTTCTGTGAGTGTGTCGAGTACGTTTCCTATCTCCATGGCAGAAATGGTTGGTGAAGACATTAAACCCAGGGCCAGTTAGCACACAGTATCCTTGACCAGAATATCACATGCAGGGATTAGTTCCCTATTTTTCACCATGCCATCTGAGAAGGTTGACTGGCTTACTTGGACTTCAGCTTCATTATCAGTGAAATGGGCACAGTGACATTTGTCTGACCCACCACTTGATATAGGTGTGACTATCACATATAGTCAGAAATAGATATGAAACATCCCTGAAAGGATAGAATGCTATCTACGTGTGAAACATTATTAAGCTCATATTAGTTTTAAACATTTGCTTCATTTCACCATAAATCAGTCAATAGCAAAAATTCTAACCTTTCAGATTGAAAGAGGAAATGTGGATGGAACAAATCGAATGATCCTGGTAAACCATCTTTCCTACCCCTGGGGACTTGCTGTCTATGGCCCCTTCCTTTATTACTCCGATGAAGAATATGAGGTCATTGAAAGAGTTGACAAGGCTACGGGGGCCAACAAAATAGTCTTGAGAAATAATCTCCCAGATCTCAGAGGCCTTAAAATTTACCAAAGACATGGTGAGTATTTGTCACTGAAACATACATTCATGTGTGTTCAATGAATATATCTATGCACTTACATGTCTGCATACAACCCCGCCACACACACAAACCTGTGTGCATACAGAAATAGAAATTATTCCAAAATATTTAAAATATATTAAGCATGGCTAAGTGTCAAAGACTAATCTGGCATCTGAAAGGCCAGATTCACTTCAGAGTAAACTTTCTCCCATTCATTCCCCGTCACTTTTTACTTTGCTCTCATTTTATTGCCCTCCCTGACATAATTATGTATGTGTTTATTGTCTGCGTTCTTCATTAGTATGTAACCTTTATGAGGACAGGAATTCTATCTGTCTTGCTTCTCGCTCTCTACCCAATAACTAGAATAGTTACTGGCGCATTGGAGGTTGGATACCTACTGGAAAAGTAGATAACACAATAGAATTTTTTTAATCTTAAAAGGAGTACTCTTAGGTGTGCTTTTTTGAGATAGTGTAACTTTTGATTTGCCCCTTTAAATTAGTATTATGATCTAGAGATAATTTCTTTATTTTGAAATATCTAGCCTGAGATCATCAAGTAATTTGTTTGTTGTCCTATAACCTAGGTGTGTCACTTGATATTATTTTATTGTATATTCAAAACAACTTCAAGTATTTTTATTTAATATACATTAAATCAAATATCCATCACATGTTTGATCATATAATTAAAATATAGAATTTTAAATGGCAGTACATAGTTTATTCCTCTAACTCTTGAATGATAGGTGGAAGAAGAACAATTGGTGCTCCGTTCTCTACTATGATATAACATAAATTGTTACATGGTTGTGGTCCTGTTTTAAACCTCTGTGTGTTAGTTCTATAAGCACTAGGCTCTCTAATATTGTTTTTTAGGTTAACTCAGATTCCATATTTTGTTACTGACTTTTATAATGATCCTCAAATTTGACACTGAGTGGCAAATAGATGGGGTGAAAAGTTACAAACTAACTGTGATTTCATTTAGGCTCCGAATCCTCAAACGGCTGCAGCAACAACATGAATGTCTGTCAGCAAATCTGCCTGCCTGTACCAGGAAGACTGTTCTCCTGTGCCTGTGCCACCGGGTTTAAACTCAATCCTGACAATCGGACCTGCTCGCCATATAATTCTTTCATTGTTGTTTCCTCGCTGTGGACAATCAGGGGCTTTAGCTTGCAACTGTCAGATCATTCAGAAGCCATGGTGCCAGTGGCAGGCCCGGGTACGTTCCTCCAATACAAGTAACACTTGACTCCATCTGATGCCATGTTGAAGTCCTTGGTGCCCTATAGCATTTCTCCATGTTTGGAGTCAGCACATGACCCAGATAATCACGATGGTGTGATCACTCACCGAGAGCCAGACATCCTGGAACGTGAAGTCAAATGGGCCTTAGAAAGCATCACTACGAACAAAGCTAGTGGACGTGATGGAATTCCAGTTGAGCTACTTCAAATCCTGAAAGGAAGCATGTTTATTCTGCTTGATAACCATATTCGTATGTGCTCATGGTTGATCTCTGCTTTCCTGTGTCTAAAAAGTCATCTAAGTTACCATCTTGTAAACATATTATACAGTCAACAAGTTTTTCATCCAGCTTTGCATTTTGAAAAATATCAAATGCAGAAAAGTTAAAAAGTGTAGGGAACACCCTTATGCTTGCTAGATTCAACCATCATTAACATTTTGCCACAATTGGTACTTAAGTTTGATCACCTGGTAATGGTGATCACCATGAAATCTCTGCCTTTTTGCCCCTCTACAATTTAGATGAAATTTTTGGGGTTACACTTTGATACCCTATGAATATCTTTTCCCCCAAGCATCTTTTATTCATTGGTTTTTTTAAAATATAAATTTATTTATTTTAATTGGAAGTTAGTTACTTTACAATATTGTATTGGTTTTGCCATACATTGACATGAATCTGCCATGGGTGTACATGTGTTCCCCATCCTGAGCCCCCCTCTCCCCTCCCTCCCCATCCCATCCCTCTGGGTCATCCCAGTGCACCAGCCCCGAGCACCCTGTCTCATGCATCGAACCTGGACTGGCAATTCATTTAACATATGATAATACACATGTTTCAATGCCATTCTCCCAAATCATCCCACCCTCGCCCTCTCCCACAGAGTCCAAAAGACTGTTCTATACACCTGTGTCTCTTTTGCTGTCTCGTATACAGGGTTATCATTACCATTTTTCTAAATTCCATATATGTGCGTTATTATACTGTATTGGTGTTTTTCTTTCTGGCTTACTTCATTCTGTATAATAGGCTCCAGTTTCATCCACCTCATTAGAACTGATTCAAGTGAATTCTTTTAATGGCTGAGTAATACTCCATTGTGTATGTGTACCATAGCTTTTTTTATCCATTCATCTGCTTATGGACATCTAGGTTGCTTCCATGTCCTGGCTATTATAAACAGTGCTGCGATGAACATTGGGGTACACGTGTCTCTTTCAATTCTTGTTTCCTCGGTGTGTATGCCCAGCAGTGGGATTGCTGGGTCATATGGCAGTTCTATTTCCAGTTGTTTAAGGAATCTCCACACTGTTCTCCATAGTGGCTGTACTAGTTTGCATTCCCACCAACAGTTTAAGAGGGTTCCCTTTTCTCCACATCCTCTCCAGCATTTATTGTTTGTAGACTTTTGGATAGCGGCTATTCTGACTGGAGTGAAATGGTACCTCATTGTGGTTTTGATTTGCATTTCTCTGATAATGAGTGATGTGTTGAGCATCTTTTCATGTGTTTGTTAGCCATCTGTATGTCTTTGGAGAAATGTCTGTTTAGTTCTTTGGCCCATTTTTTGATTGGGTCTTTTATTTTTCTGGAATTGAGCTGCAGGAGTTGCTTGTATATTTTTGAGATTAATTCTTTGTCAGTTGCTTTGTTTGCTGTTATTTTCTCCCATTCTGAAGGCTGTCTTTTCACCTTGCTTATAGTTTTCTTTGTTGTGCGGAAGCTTTTAGTTTTAATTAGGTCCCATTTGTTCATTTTTGCTTTTATTTCATTGGTTTTTATCATTGTCTGAAATGATGATTTAATTGGGAATTGCAAAATGGTTCTTTTTCTTGTTTTATCATTCCTTCTACGTTCATTCTTCTCTCCTTTTTATTATCACACACACTCAAGTTTTTATTTCTTTAATTCAGTGTAGAATCATTTAGCATAATTGTTCTTTTGATGCTCCTATCGATCCGTTTTGTCTGGGGAGAACCTCTCCTATTGCTGTCTGTATTCTTTCGACAGCACTGTATTCCATTAGTGTTTGAATGCTTCCTTGCTTCTTGGTCTAATAAATATGTTCCAGGCTTACCTTGTACCTTCCCTTCCCAAACCTATGCTTAACCATTTCTCCCAGAAGCCAGTACTCTTTATTGTGGGAAGTGGCTTTTAGAAACTAAGATTTGGGGGTAGTTGTGCTCATTGCAACTGGGAAATAAATAGTTTTATTTCATAATGGGGGCATGGTTTGAGCAAAGGGGATTTGGAATGAGGGTTAGAGAGGAAGGGCAGACATTTTTAAAAGTTCAGTTGAAGCTAGAGCATGGTTTAATGATCTTTTCTTTACTGTTCCAGGACGAAATGCGCTGCATGTGGATGTGGATGTGTCTTCTGGCTTTATTTACTGGTGTGATTTTAACATCTCTGTGGCATCTAATAATGCAATCCGTAGAATCAAACCAGATGGGTCTAATTTTACAAACATCGTTACAGATGGGATAGGAGTAAATGGAGTCCGGGGTATTGCGGTGGATTGGGTAGCAGGTGGGTAAGCTATATAGTGATTTTATTGAAAAGCTTTTTGTGTTTGCATTTCTGTCATCTTATTTATACTATAAAGTTTAACATACATGTGGCAGATCTATTTTCCTAGATGTTTATTGAGATTATTTAAGATAAGTTGAATTGAGTTTTTAGAATAAACGTAACAGCTTTGTGTCTGTTAATGATAAAGTGTTTCAGTTGACAGATTCATTATAGATGATCTCATTATAGATTATTTACTGAGTCGTTGGCAAAATGGAAAGAAATATTTAATTATGTGGACTTATTTCACCCTTAAAGGAACATCTAATTTCTAAATTAGAAACATCTAAATTTTCAAAGAGAAAGGAATATCAAAATATAATATAAACCATAAAATGGCAATCATTTATTTTAAAGCTGAGCAATTTTAGTTGCTGAATTCTTAATTGCTTCCTCATGTTATTTATGAAACCCCTTTGATTATTAGGTACTTTGTTGTAGTTAATTGAAATGCCTGACCCAACATTATATTAACTTTTCTATACTAATTTGTATACTTAGTTTTGAATTACCATCCAGTTTTTAATGATACATTGAAAAACAACTGTCAACAGTCTATGGCCTATAGGCCAGATGTAGCCTGTGCTAAGTAAAGTTTTGTTGAAACACAGCTATGCCCATTCATTTATGTACTGTAAACTATCTTCCCACCATACTTTTTTGCTCTAGCATTTACTTTGTTCTGTAATGCCCAAATTTTGGTGACTTTAGAAGGTCCATGGGATGAAAACATCTACACTAGTTAGAAACAATCTATTTAGTTCCTAAGAGTAAATATTTATTTTTCTAAGCCTAAACTGAGATATTTATTTATCCTCCTGGGAAAGACAACATATACTGGCTCAAACCTCTATCTTACAAGAGCTATCTTCTTTTTTCTTGGTTTGCCATTAATCAGCATGCTCTTTCATTTTCTTCCAGGAAATCTTTATTTTACCAATGCTTTTAGATCTGAAACACTGATAGAAGTTCTAAGGATCAACACCACCCACCGCCACATTCTCCTTAAAACCACAGTGGATATGCCCAGAGACATTATTGTGGACCCCAAGAATCGATACCTCTTCTGGTCTGACTATGGGCAGAACCCAAAGATTGAACGGTCTTTTCTTGACTGTACCAATCGAACTGTGCTTGTATCAGACATCACTGCCACACCACGGGGCTTAGCATTGGATCATAGCAGTAACTACATTTATTGGGTTGATGACGCTGTAGATTTAATTGCAAGGATCAGCATTGAGGGAGGGGACTCTGAAGTGATTCGTTTCGGCAGTCGTTACCCAGCTCCTTATGCCATCACTGTGTTTGGAAATTCTATCATATGGGTAGACAGGAATTTAAAGAAAATCCTCCAAGCCAGCAAGGAACCAAATAGAGCAGATCGACCAACAGTGATAAGGGACAATATTGATTGGCTAAGAGATGTGACCATCTTTGACCAGAGTGTCCAGCCTCGGTCACCAGCAGAGCTCAACAACAACCCTTGCTTGGAAAATAATGGAGGATGTACCCATTTCTGCTTTGCTCTGCCTAAATCACAAACCCCTAAATGTGACTGTGCCTTTGGGACCCTGCAAGCTGATGGCAAGAGCTGTGCCATTTCATCAGAAAATTTCCTCATCTTTGCCTTGGATAATTCCTTGAGGAGCTTACGTTTTGACCCCAAAGACTATAGCCAACCTTTCCCAGCAATAAGTGTGGAAAAAATGGCTGTGGCCCTAGACTATGACAGCATAGATAACAGAATCTACTTCACACAACTTTTGTCATCTGGAAAAGGCCAGATTTCCTATGTCAACCTGAATTCAAGGGGCAGTCCTCCCACTGTTGTTGTTTCAGGTAAGTGTACTTTAAGTATAGCTTATCTTGGAAGGAGACGCAATGGGATCAACACACATGGATGACCCAGGGTTTCTAAAATGTTTATTGAGATTCTAACTTCTTTTTGTGTGTTTGTTGGTTTTATGTCCAGGCATAGGGAGTCCTGAGGGCATTGCCTTTGACTGGATCAATAGAAGAATTTATTACAGTGATTACACCAATCAGATGATTAAGTCCATTGCCACGGATGGGTCTAGACACACTACGATAGCCGAAGTTCCAAAGCCAAGAGGAATTGTGTTAGATCCTTGCCAAGGGTGTGTCATGATTGCTTATTTCTAGAGGCAGCAGGGTCTGAAATTATGTTATGTTAATAGAGAGCCAGTGTTCCGTGCACTTGTAATACTGTAGCTACAGATTAAGGGATGAAAGAGCATGAGTGACCTTCCTTGGGAAGGAACTCCGGTTGGCGCTCCTAGGAAGTTTGGCCGCATACTAGGGAATTGATGCTCTGACTCAGTAAATCCCTATTGGACAAGTTGTATGGGTGGGAATGGAGTAAGCTTCCATTTGCTCTATTGGTGTCAAATATAACTGTCATATTTGCAGTTAAAGAATGCTGCTGTCTTTCTTAAGTAAAAAGAAGTGTGAGTTCCTTGTGGTGAATTATGTCTCCTTTTGGATCACTAGGTACATGTATTGGACCGACTGGGGTACTAATGCCAAAATTGAGACTGCCACAATGGGTGGATACTCCCGGAGAAGCTTGGTGAACAGTGACCTGGTCTGGCCCAACGGGCTCACTCTGGACTATGAACAAAACCTTCTCTACTGGGCAGATGCTAATCTGTACGTGTCTTTGGTTATTTTTGTGGATATTGATGAGATTTCTTCCTCCCTGTTCAAAAGAAGAGGGATATGCATAATGTGGTGAAATATTGGTGAATATACCTGTGAAAATTGATCTATATCATGAGATTGAGTAATTGTAAACTGAAAGACATCTAAAGATGCGTTACTAGACAAGTTAATTTCAACTATGGTTACAAATATAATCATTCAGTTTATAATCATGTAACTACCTCAAAATATGAATGACTTTAAACGTACACTGATAGTAAAATTTCTCAGGTTTTAGCTTTCAGTGTCTTGTAAAAGCATTTTCTTTCAGTCTTTGTCTTTTGATCATCTTCTCAAAAAAAATTATTTCTTGTGCCAGCTTCTTCTCAGTCCATTTCATAATATTTTCTTTATAAACTTCTGTCAGCTCTAATTTTTGCATGTAACTCTCCAGTCACTTCTGAAATTACACATATTCCCATCATCCTAATGATTGAAGATATGAGATGATTTTGTTTAATATGACTGGTATCTGTATGTTAGGAATGTTAAACTTTCCTTGCTTATTTTCTTATGATTTTGGTCTCATGATGCTAAGCACCTAACAACTTTATCTTTATTTTCTCACTTGAAATAAAGCAGTGATATTTTGTGTCTCAGTTAGGAAGATATCTCAAAGTCAATGACAAATGGAAAAACTCATTAAGCGGGTGGGAAGGGAAAAGTAATTCACATTTTATTGAGTGACTACTATGTGCCAGATACCAAGACAGGTATTATTTTCAAGCAAGAGGTGTATTATTTCACAATACTCCCCTCTTTTCATTTCTTTCCCCTGTTTCCTTTAGTAGGATTACTTGCGGGTTATATTAATATTTGGAAATCATTTATATAGGCCATTGTTTAATAAGCAGATGAAGTTCTCCCATTACCAGGAGAAACATTTTTTGCTGCCATATGCTCCACTTGAAAAGAAAGTTGGGGGCTTGTGTAAAAGTCATGATTGTACTGAGGCATTAGGTGCCAGTTGAGGACTTTAATCCTTCTGGATTCTAGTATTTTCTTTTTTCTTTTTTCCATCTTCATTTTAGGGAGAAGATTGAGCGCTTTGATCTAGAGCGCTATCTGCGGGAGGTCATTGTCAGCAGAGCCAATAGTCCTTTTGGCTTAGCTGTTTATGGCCAGTATGTTTACTGGACTGACTTGCTCACTCAGAAAATTTATCGAGCTAACAAAGTTGATGGGTCAGGTCAGACTGCAGTGACCACGACCCTTCCCTTTCGGCCTAAGGGTATCTGTGCTGTTGTGAAGGACCAACAACAGTGTGACAATCCTTGCGATCGGTTTAATGGGGGCTGCAGCCATATTTGTGCACCAGGTAAGGCATTGGTCACGAAGATGAATCATGGAAAGTGACAATAATGATGACCACTAGTAGGGAAGGCTGAGAGAATATTCAGCTCCAGCACAAGCAAAGATTCTCTTTGTTTTCAGAGTAATTTCTAAAATAGATTTCAGGGTTTGTCTGTTGAGAAGAAGACTGAAAGTTTTTTTTTTCTTTCCTATTCCATACGGAGCCTTCTTACAAAGACATTTTTAATTCAAGCTTGATGGAGGTAGAAAGAAATATGCAGGTTTGGCTGCTGCACATCATGTCTTGAATAGAAATTTCATCCATGAACTAATGTTCCTCATTAAAGGATTTAATACTTTCACTTAGGAGGTACTGTTTATAGTTGAATAAACGGAGTGTGCTTCAGAAGTGTGTTTTATAGAGAACAATAAATTAATAAGAGGATGTGCCTTTTTTTTTTTTTTCCTTTCTTTTTTCTATGGGGGAGGTGGGGAGGATGTGCCTTTTGAGACTATTGCTGTGCAGATTTTGCTGAGAAGGTAGAATCATTGCTAATGTTTCAATGAAGATAAGAAATAGTGGTTTAAAGATTAGAGTGAATTAACCACACTTATTAGAAATTGGTGGTTGTTCATATTGATGAAAACATAACTTAAAGCAGAGTTTCCATTTCTTAGAGCGTGTTTAATAATATAGAAGCTGTTGCCAGTGCTCTTCAGGGGGAGAAAATATCAATGTTTGCTACAGAAATCTTTTGCTTTTTTCTGGGCTTACCTTTCTTCAGGTCCAAATGGTGCTGAGTGCCAGTGTCCACATGAGGGCCGCTGGTATCTGGCCAATAACAATAAGTACTGTATCCCGGATAATGGTACCCGGTGCGACAGTTCCAAGTTCACCTGCCTTAATGGGAAGTGCATCCCTGACCAGTTGAAATGTAATGGCATTGATGACTGTGGTGACAGCAGTGATGAGCTGGAAACTCTCTGTGGTGAGCTGAACTCTTGGAACTTTCGAAGTTCACAATGTACCTAGTGTTTGGTCCTTTTACAAGCAAAGAATATGTAGCCTGAGAATCTAGACTGCACTTTGCTTAAATCACACAACAGCTAATATATGCGCTGTGAAGTAGTCTTCAATGCTTTGTTAGGAAGCACCTCTGAAGTGCACCTAAGAAAGAGCAGAGATGCTGCATGCCATTTATAGTCTGGGGAGCTCTGGGAAAATTACTTAACCTCTCTGAGCCTCAGTCCCCTGAAAGCATTGTGTTTGCATGCTTTAATGAAACTGAGATATAAATTGAGGTGGTAGAGGAATGGAGTGACTTTGCCATTTGTGTCTCCAATACTCCATTTGCTTAAAAAAAAGTATACAACGTATTTGCTTAATTTAACTAATTTAAAGTTTGGGCTCACTTTGCATGCAGTACGTTTGGCAGCTTTTGCCTTGGAAGGTAAAC
Source organism: Cervus canadensis (assembly GCF_019320065.1). Lineage (NCBI taxonomy): Eukaryota > Metazoa > Chordata > Mammalia > Artiodactyla > Cervidae > Cervus > Cervus canadensis. The sequence continues at coordinate 49,213,363 of NC_057400.1, read as the reverse complement.
CCAAAGTATCTTATTTTACTTGATTGTATCTTTTTAGAAAAACGGGATGATGCTTTAATCCGGGAGCTTCTTCAATGTTTTTTCAATATTTTTTCCCTCCTCTTAGCGTTTCACACCTGCCCTTCGACAAGCTTCACCTGCGCCAATGGTCGGTGTGTCCCGTACAGTTACCGCTGTGACCACTACAATGACTGTGGTGACAACAGTGATGAGACAAGGTGCCATTTCAGGGCTTGTAACAGAACAGAGTTCACTTGCAAAAATGCAAGGTGCATCTCTTCTGCATTAGTCTGCGATGGGATAGACAACTGCCATGACAACAATGCCTCAGATGAGAAAAACTGCCGTAAGTTCATCTTAAGTTCTTAATGCGCTTTGGAGCCTTGAACTTTCAGAGCCTGGGAGATGTAAAGACGATGCATTTCTGAGAAAAGACCGACAATATTCATCTAAAACATACATTTCATTTTACACGTCTACTAGTGATTTTTAAAAATAGTTCTGCCTAATATTTGATTTATTCACACAATCTTTGACTACTTTCACCTTCAATATTTTATCTTTGGTTTGTGTTTCTGATTATTGTAAAGCTTTACCAATGACCACGGACAAAATTAATTGATTAGTGTGTGTGGTTAATGTTTGCTATGCACAAAGTTATGTAGTACAGTGTTGACTGAAATGATTTGGTAAATTGCTTTTTAGTGAACTGGTTTTCCCAAATTTCTGGAACTTACAGTTTAGCATCTTGAGAAAACAGTAGCACAGAGTATGAGCAAAAATGCTCTTTTAGTTTGGATGTATCTACATGCTCTGCTCTCTTTGTATGCGGTTACACACAATATTTATTTGGGTGTGCCAGTATTATTGCCTGGATAATCCTATGGACAGAGGAGCCTGGTGGGCTACAGTCCATGGGGTCACAAAGATCCAGACATGACTGGATGACATCCAGAGCATGCATGACATCCAGAGCATGCACCCATGCTTTTTTGTTGTTTTTTTAAAAAAGTGGTCAATATGTTTTATCCGTGTCCTCCAACTTTTTTCCTGAGTATTTTAAAGCAACTTCCAGAAACACATGTCACTGATAAAGACATTTGTTTTCAAATTTAAAAAATGTTTTTAAATTTTCAATTGGAGGATAATCTGCTTTACCATGTTATGTTGGTTTCTGCCATACAACAAGCAAATCAGCTATGAGTACACATATACCACCTTCTTCCTGAGCCTCCCTCCCATCCCACCTCATCTCATCCCCCTCGGTCTTCACAGAGTACCAGGCTGAGCTCCCACTAGTTATCTGTTTTATACATGGTAATATATATTTTGAAAAACAACTACTATTCCAGCATTATGCTCAACAAAATCAACAGTACTTACTTAATGTCCTCTAGCACTAAGTCCATATTCAAATTTTATCACTTAGCCCCAAAATGTAAACAGTTCATCTGTTCACATCAGGATTCAAAGTCTACCTATTGATTTAGGTTGGAATTGAGACCTTTGATTACATTAGACTTAGTTCTTTGGGCAAGAACACTTCGTAGGTGGAGCTGTCTATTTCTTGTTGTATCACATCATGAAGCACATAATGCTTGATTATTCCACTTTAAGTGAGGATGATATTAATTTAGAAGTCAGTTTGAATCTTCCCTTTAGGAAGTTCCCATCAATCTTTCACCCAGTGGTTTTTTAACCATGGATGGTTGTTCCATGAATTTATTATTACTTTCAGGGTTATAAATCAGGTATTTAAAAATTTTACTATTCCATCCACATTTATTAGCTCAAGTTCTCTAAAGAAGAAATTATCAGCTATTTTGTTACTCTGAAATACAATTCTGCAGAGTAAATGTTGATTCTTTCTTTCCCTTTTCAATTTTCAGAGAAGTAAGTTGTTGACCAATGAGCATTAAGTTTTTGCTTTGTTTTGTTTTTACTATTGTATTAAACTCATGGATTTTTACATATTTGAGTTTTAACGAGATGAAGTAATTTACTGCGTTTGGTGCTTAACTGTCCTATTTTTGGCGGTGGGAATCCTGCTAAGTTGGGTCCTTTTTTATTTTGACTTGATCCCATTCAGTCTTCCATAGTGCATTTCAGACTTGTGCATTTCTTGTCTCAGACCTGGAATTGGTCTGATTCCTTTTGTGCGTGGTATTTGAAAATTACTGGGACTTCCCTGGCAGTCCAGTGGTTAAGACTTCCAACACAGAGGGTATGGATTCCATCTCTAGTGGGGAACAAAGATCCCACATACCTCATGACAAAAAGACCAACACATAAAACAGAAGCAATATTGTAATTTAATAGACTTTTAAAAAAATTAAAATTACCACAGTGTTGGGTTACCTATTCCTATTTGGCTTTTATTGCTTCTAGGCCTCTTTAGTGGACAGGACTAGAAAATACAATTCTAAAGGGAAAAAAATGATATTGGTATTTTCCATTTTAACTTAAGATAAACTGGTTTTTACCTTTTAGATTTTATAATCACATCTCTTACACTTAAAATCTTAGTTTGTAATAGGTGATATAGTCACTTATTTGCTTTATTTTATAATACGTTCAAAGTAACCATACAAATGTAATTAAACATTTTATGTCCTTTTTGTTCTTAGATTATTTCCCACTAGAAATATGCAGTCATTTGTTACTGTTTCCAAATTTTGGAAATTGCTTTTCTTTATGCATTTTTATTTCATTGTGTTCATTTATAGAAAATAATGTACATGGATTCATAGTCATATAAAAATTGTATGACAAGGGCACTCACAGATGTCCTTCATGCTTGTCCTCTCCACTCTGCTCCCTCCATACTGTTCTTAATTTTCATTAATCTTTTCATTTTTGTTTTAAATGTAAGCATTTCTTTCTTGCTGGACACACACAGTTATCAGTTTTCATACACAAAAGAGAGCCTAGTGTTCTGCTTTCTTGCTATTAATGCATCTTGGAGGTCATACCATCTTTCCTTATCAGTATATAGAGATCTTCATTCATGTTACTCCATTGTGTGGGGAGTGAGGAGAGTGGGAAGCCTTGCTGATGCTGTTAAATAATGAAAACAGGAAATACTCTTTTTACTAGAGATTATATGGCATCACATAACTGTCATGAATCATGCCTCTCTGATAGCTTCCCTTCTGCTGGTTTGATTCTGCAGTAGATCTGTCAGCATGGACATATATGATGTATATGTGATGAATATGTTCCAAATTGTTTATCTGGTTGTCTTTTTCAAGCCGAACACACGTGCCATCCTGGATACGTAAAATGTACGAATTCAACGATTTGTATTCCACATTCTTTCTTGTGTGATGGAGACAACGATTGTGGAGATATGAGTGATGAAAACCCCATTTTCTGTGGTAAGATAAACCTCCTTTGTGGTTCCAGGCATGCATGTCTTGACCTAATATAAAGACACATGGCCTGTGTGTTTCAGCTGATTTCAATTTGTCCTCTCAAGTTGACCTTGTAAATTGATACAGTAGGCAGTTACTTAGGATGTAATTGGAGGGACATAAGAAGTCCCTTCTCTCTGTCCCCTGGCTGGAAACCTGACTCCAAATATTTCTTCCAGGGATCAGCTATAATGCATAACCTCCTATAATTAAAGGTCTTTTGTCTTCAGGAACTACAGGCAGAATTTGCAAAATAAGCCCTCATATTTATTCTCAATACGTTTATAATAGCCATTAGTAACTGGAAGAATTTTTGTCTTTTTCATATGTTTGACTTTCAGAAACTTTAATTTCATATTTAGCCATTTGGTTCAATCAAATAATTTCTTATATTTATAGCTCAAATTCTTAGGCTCGATACCTTTGAAACTATTAGTGTAAATAGATGCATCCTTTAAGAATTTAGTAATGGTCACCAGGCCAGGTTACAATCCAAGAGTAGGAGTCAGTTGTAAAAACAGCAACAAGAGGAAACAGAAAATCTAGAAAACACATCAGATCATAACCTCCAGTTATGTGAGAAAAGTTTACACATAGGCAGAATCATTTACTCAAATAAGTTACAAAGACAAATAAGAGCAAAACTTTGCTAATTCTCTAGAATCATGGTCTAATGTTGCTTAAAAGGTTGTGTGTAGGGTGATTTGGTTATTTTGTTGTTTTTTCTTTTCAGTAGAATTTGTTTTGTGTTATGGCAGAAAACATAGAACCATGTTTTCTTTCATCTATAACTTGATTTCGTGTATCAAAAAATAGTCTTTTTGGTATTTCTAATAGGTGCAATTCATTTTCTGAATCTCTGGAATTTAGGAAAAAAATTCTGAGAGACTAGAAAAGTATTGCTCTCCCATATTCTTCCCTCTGGATGTAAAACTTATAAAAACTCAGGCCTCTTCCTGTCTTGGCAACTCCTACCCAGTTCAGAGATATAGGCAGGTTATTAGGAACAAGCTTGTGTGTTGCTCACGGATTTTATCTTCTTTACCTACTGCAGGCGCTAAGTCGTGTAGAAGCGATGAGTTCCACTGCACCTCTGGGCCCTGTATTCCTGCACACTGGTATTGTGATCATGAAAGAGACTGTTCTGACGGCTCTGACGAACCTCCCACTTGTGGTAAGAGAGTGAGCCAGCATGAAAAGCATGGTGATGCACCTGGCATCCCTCTTCCAACTACTTCAAATGTAAACTGTGGTTCTGGCTGGGGAATGTTTGCACTCCTTGCTGATACCCCTCAGCAGATATTCATTCAAAGCCTGGTCATGTAGGGCACTGGGTAGGTTGCTGGGCAGGACATGGAAGTTGCTGATGGATGCAGACGAAAAGTTGCACCTACCAAAAGTTGGTGATGCACCTACTACCTGCCTGGTTTGGGGAACGCAATTAATTGTAATTGACTCTGAATTGGAATTTCTGAATTTGGGTGAGTTCTCACCCGTAAGACTGTGGGAGGATCTAAAGGTCTAAAGGTTATTGAGAGTATGATGTACATGCCGAGGGGGCAGGTGAGGGGCACACGTACCTTTCTGCTTTGTGTGCCAGCTGAGGGGGTAGGGTCCCAAGGCCATTTGAGCTTCCTGAGATGTTCCAAGGACCTTCTAGTTATATTCTTGGAGGCAGCTGTGTGTTGCTTGTGTTTGAAGGCTGCTATTTACCTTTGCAAATCCTAATCTGTATCCATGCACAATTTTTTTTTAACATAATTGTAAAAATCTGCATGTACAATCTTCTATATCGCTTTTTTGGGGGGGTCTGGCAATATTGTATGTGGGTCAGCAAACTATGGCCATGCTTGTCTTTTTTTTTTTTTTAAAGATTTTTTTGACATTGATCATTTAAAAAAGTTTTTATTGATTTTTTACAGTATTGCTTCTGTTTTATGTTTTCTTTTTTCTTGGCCATGAGGGTTGTGGGATCTTAGCTCCCTGCCCAGGTATCGAACCCACACCCCCTGAATTGGAAGGTGAAGTCTTAATCACTGGGCCACCAGGGAAGTCTGTCATGCTTGTCTTTATAAAGTTTCGTTAAAATGCAGCCACAATATAGTGTCAGGTAGTTGTGAAAAAGAACATATGGCCTGAAGCTTAAAATATATATACTGTCTGGTTAAGAGAGACTTCATACTTCATGTTGTCGTTTTCATATTCTTGTTTAATGGCTGTGTGATATTCCATTGAGTGGCTATGTGATCATTGAGTTAACTGCCTCTATTTTAAGTATTTAGATTGCTTTATTTTTTCTGGTATTATAAATATCACTGTAGTAAGTACCATCACTTTTTTTGGAGGGGTATTTTCTTTTTTTTTTTTTTTTCCATTTATTTTTATTAGTTGGAGGCTAATTACTTTACAATATTGCAGTGGTTTTTGCCATACATTGACATGAATCAGCCATGGATTTACATGTGTTCCCCATCCCGATCCCCCCTCCCACCTCCCTCTCCACCTGATCCCTCTGGGTCTTCCCAGTGCACCAGGCCCGAGCACTTGTCTCATGCATCCAACCTGGGCTGGTGATCTGTTTCACCCTTGATAATATACATGTTTCGATGCTGTTCTCTCTAAACATCCCACCCTCGCCTTCTCCCACAGAGTCCAAAAGTCTGTTCTGTACATCTGTGTCTCTTTTTCTGTTTTGCATATAGGGTTATCGTTACCATCTTTCTAAATTCCATACATATGCGTTAGTATACTGTATCGGTGTTTATCTTTCTGGCTTACTTCACTCTGTATAATGGGCTCCAGTTGGGGTATTTTCTTAAGACCATTAGCCTAGTTTTGCAGCTGAATTCAGGCTATTTTCTATTCCTGTTTTCCCTTGGGCTCAAATTCTGTGGCTGATAGAGAGTGGTATTAGAAGCTCCTTGACAATGTCTTTTTCCCCAACACTAAAAGTTTTGTAGAAAACAAAGGGCACATAGAGTTTTAAGGAGCTGTAAAAGAAGTAGTAACTATTAGGTGAGTAGAAGGGTCTTAGAGATTATTTTAAATAAATGAACTATTGGTTCAGATATATGAAGAATAAATAGTTTCCAAACTTCTCCATGGGAACCAAAGTCATAGTATTAGCAGTTAGTACCAAGTATCTGACATATTTGGAGGGATTGGGGGCAGGAGGAGAAGGGGACGACAGAGGATGAGATGGCTGGATGGCATCACCAACTTGATGGACATGAGTTTGAGTAAACTCCAGGAGTTGGTGATGGACAGGGAGGCCTGGCGTGCTGCGATTCATGGGTTTGCAAAGAGCTGGACATGACTGAGCGACTGAACTGAACTGCACTGAACTGACATATTTAGATCTGACATATTTAAGTAGAAGTAAACACACAATCTAACACTAATGGATTTTCATAATATGCAGAGGTATTTTTTTCTTCTAGTTTTATTGAGATTGACATATAGAACTGTGTAAATTTAAGGTGTAGAACATAATGATTTACATACATCATGAAACGATTATCACAGTAAGTTTAGTGAAGATCCAATACACAGATATCATAAAGAAATAATAAGATGTATACAAAAGAGTGAAATCCCCATTCTTTCACCCTCTTACAATCCCCTCACCTCCAGACATAACTGGTATTAAGTGTGAACTCTTTATCTATGTATCTTGACATATAGGAATCTTACTATATATATATCTTTCTGCCATTCCACTCCCACTGTTTTTTTTCCCAACAATATCTTATCAGTTAGAAAGCACACCTCTCCCTCTTGAACTTCCCTCCCCATCCCACCCTCTAGGTTGTTACAGAGCCTCTGTTTGAGTTTCCTGAGCCATACAGCAAATTCCCATTGGCTGTCTCTTTTATATATGGTAATAGAAAACAACAAAATTCTGTAAAGCAATTGTCCTTCAATTAAAAAATAAATTAATAATAAAAAAGAAAATACACCTCAATCTTACCTTTTTGCACTGCTGAATATTGCTGTAAAATATGGATGTTCCATGTGTTTCCATCCCTTTCCCAGTTGATGAGCGTTTAGGTTGTTCCATTTTTTCCTTGTAAGATTTAATGCTGGAATGAACATCCTGCGTATGTGGGAAGGCTAGGTCTCTGGGAGTAGGTTTCCTGTGTCAAAGCCTTTCATCATCATTGGGAATACGTGTAACTCTATGGCTGATTCATGTCAATGTATGACAAAACCCACTGAAATGTTGTGAAGTAATTAGCCTCCAACTAATAAAAAAAAAAAAAAATAAAGACACACACACACAAAAGCCTTTCAAAGGCTGTAGCGATACATACTCTATTCTTACCAGCTCGTGGAAGTTCACGTTTCTCCCTATTGTTATCATTGTGCTGTATTTTAATGGTTAAAATGAAATGTTCTTTTGCCTTAGGCTAATTTTGAGGGATCTCTGGGATTCTGGGCATATGGCAACTTGATTCGTTACCATGTGGGATATAATTAAAGAATTCTGCTTGGGGCTCTAGGAAGCCCTTACTATAGTATGTTTCTCTCAAGATTCCTGACTGTACATGACTCTTCTCACCAAGAGTGCTTTTTCTTTTTTTTTTTCAGAGTTTTCTCAGTCAACATGCGCCAGTGATTATTTCAAGTGTGACAATAACCGGTGCATCCCAATGATGTGGGTCTGTGATGGTGATAATGACTGTGGAGACTTGAGTGATGAGGATGAAAGACACAACTGCAGTAAGTGCAAACAATTAATTCCTCTATAGAGTCATATTTCAGGGCAACAGTGGCTTTATTTTTCTGTCTTTGGAGAATATGGTTGTCAGACAGGTTCTTCTTTATTGAAAGTACATGGATAGAATGTTATCTTTATTTTTCTGCTCAGGAATGTTTTATATTATCTACATAAATGCTTTTAAATGATGAAAAATGATTTTAATGTTTTTTTTTTCTGTTGTATTTTGGTCATGGAAATAATGTCCTACATTTCTAGAACAAATAAGGAGAACTCAGTTGGCCACTCTTAATAGCAGCTTTAATAGTGTTGCAATTAACTGTGCCTCTAGTCTTATCCATTACCCTAGAGTTGTTACGGGGGGGCAGGGGTCATTCTTTTAAGTGAATTATGGAACAGACTATGAAACAACATTTCCCATTACCAACAGAGCATAGAACTCTAAATTCAGGGTGTCTTAGAGTATCTTTCCATGGCAGGATAATAAAAACAATGACTCCATGATCTCTGCATTTGATTGTTACCTCATATGTCCATGACTTTGGTGGGCCCCTGTTTCTCCATATCCTCTATGAAATGGGTTGGCAGCTGCACAAATCTAGACTGTAGTGTGTCCTTTTCTCCCATATCTCTTCTTCAAGACCCCCTTCCTTTTGTCTCCTCTTCACCCTCAGATAAAATATTTCTATTCTATTCTGCAGAGTTTCATGATTACATGTTAGCATTTTAGCTCTTTCCTAAAGTGTCATGGTTTCTGTCAACTCTTATTAACAAGCACTCCTCCTATATATCTAGGAAACAAGCCCTAGCTTTTTAGAAAATTCTGCGACTTTTGCTATCTAGCTAACCATTGTGAGCTTCACTTTTCTCATAAAACTGGCATAAAAATGCCTATCTCATATTGTGTTTGTGTGATTATATTTTATAAAATAAAAAAAAAATTACCAAATGTATGGGATTTTTAGTATCTAATTAATAAAATGCAAGTAGTTTTCTATATCCCTAAGGGAAAAATATGACCTTACATTAATTTTATGGAAATTAAATTATGAGGTGTTTATCTTTACTTTTTACTTCTGAAAAAAATTCAAGGTCCAAAGCATTTAAAATGAAAATTTAGGAGAGTAATTTGTCTTCCTATTTTCCTTTCATTTCCTTTCATCCCTCAGACTATTATGTAATGTAAAGCAAGATAAATATTGATTCAAAATGAACTTGACTGCTGGAATGAGCTCTCATATGATTCCTGATTCTCTTTGTGCTTTAGCTTCAGAGAATCGCAGCTGCTCAAGTTCTGAGTTTGCCTGTGCAGTTAGTGTGCCTCCACACAGAGGGTGTATCCCTAAATCGTGGGTTTGTGATGGCGAAGCGGATTGTTTTGATGCCTCTGATGAGCACCAGAATTGCACCAGGAGATCCTGCCTTGGAACGGAGTTCGTCTGTAACAATGGCTTGTGTATCCCCAACCAGTTCAGGTGAATTAGGGGTTAAAAGATTTATTAACAAACCTCAAACGTCCATGAGGTAGGGCTGGGGCCCATGATACTTTTCATGGCCTCTGAAAATGTTTGGACTTCTTTTAAAATCAAAAGAAAAAAAATAAAGAGAACTTTTAAGTCAAAGAAATTTAAATACTAAATAATAATATGTATGCCTTTATACCAATGTAGTCCTTAAATATAATTTTAAATATTTTTATGGAGGAAGGGGCCCATGAAGGCAGAAGTGCCTGGGGTCAGTGAAGGTCATAATGTGACCTTGCACAGAGGATCAGAGAGATGAGTGAAGTGGGCTTGCTAGAAGAAAATTCTTTCTTGAGGCAGCTGACGCTCAGGGTTTGCCAGTTGGAATAGAGGCATGGGCATAAGAAATACTTCATTCAGTTCTTTCTGCTATAAGAAAAATAACAGTGTGAGCAGGATGATAAATGGGACTGCACACTGTGGCTCAGGGTCAGCCTGACAACAGAGAGAGGCAGGTGAGGCGGACTGTGGGCGTGTGCCCCAGCTAAGAGACACAGACACTAGTCAGCATCATGTGTTGGGAGAGGAGTTGGGGATCTGGATTTCCACCTGAAATATTCTGATTTTAAGTGGTCCTGGGTCTCATGACACAGGTGTGACCGGAACAATGACTGTGGTGACTACAGTGATGAGAGGGGCTGTGTGTACCCTGCCTGCGACAAGACCCTTTTTACATGTCAGAACGGACTCTGCATTAATAAGGTCTATGTCTGTGATGGGGACAATGACTGTAGAGATAACTCGGATGAGCTCGAGCACCTGTGTCACACCCCGGAAACCACATGTCCCCCTCATCAGTTCAGGTGTGACAATGGGAACTGCATTGAGATGGTGAAAGTCTGTAACAACTTCCCTGACTGTTCAGACCGCAGTGATGAGAAAGGATGTGGTGAGTATAATGGAAGACTAGGGAAAAGGAAACGGGGGGTACTGAACGTGGATTCTCAACCCTTTCTGACTTAGTAGGACCTTTCAGTTGGTTCTCTAAGTAGCACACTGCCAGAAAATTACTATTGTTTGTCTATCAAAAAGCAAGGATTTCTTGGTCTATGAGGTCAGTCACACACATTTTTTGGACTAATCATCAGTTAGCCATTCATTATAGAGAACAGGAGATAAACAAAACAGTGCTGATCTTGCAATGACTTGTTGCTTTAACTACCCCTCTGCTACATTCCTTAATCTGTTCTTAATTTTCATCCTCAGGTGACTAAAGGGGAGAGTTTAACTGGAAGTCCCCCCTCCCCCTGCCCCACCCCCGCCCCTAACCCCACCCTGGTTGTATTAGTTGTTAAAACCATTGGTGAAGGATCAAGGAAGGAAGTTGAATAAGAGTGACTTTTGAATAATGTAGGGCCTTTAGAAATCCCTTCTTATTTGTCCCTGTTTATTTGTCTTTTTTAGCATGATTCATTAAGAACTTAGGTCTGTCCAAACCCAACCAAACAAAAAGGACTGCATCTGTCCAGTGGGAAGGCTGACTTTTTTGACCATTATGGTGGGTCCATTACTGACAACTTAGGTTCTCTGATAACTGTCTTTTACCCACAGGCGTTAATGAGTGCAATGACCCTACACTCAGTGGTTGTAGCCAAAACTGCACAGACACCTTAACCAGTTTCTATTGTTCTTGTAACCCTGGTTACAAGCTGTTGTCGGACAAGAGGACTTGTGTTGATATTGATGAATGCAGGGAGACGCCCTTCGTCTGCAGCCAAACGTGTGAGAACTTACCTGGCACTTACATCTGCAAATGTGCCCCAGGCTACATCCGTGAGCCAGATGGAAAGACCTGCCGGCAGAACAGCAACATCGAGCCTGATCTCATTTTTAGCAACCGTTACTATTTGAGAAATCTAACTATTGATGGCCATTTATACTCCCTCATCTTGCAAGGACTGGGTAATGTTGTGGCACTGGATTTTGACCGAGTAGAAAAGAGATTGTACTGGCTTGATATAGAGAATAAAGTCATTGAGAGAATGTTTGTGAATCAGACAAACAGGGAGACAGTCCTAAAGCACAATCTACCGGGTGCGGAAAGTCTGGCTATCGACTGGGTTACCAGGTAAGAAAAAAAGCTTTTTAAAAGTTAACAAGTTTTTGTTTTTTAAAAAGTGTTCTAGCCCTGCTTTCATCTTAATAGGGAATTGATCTTTCAAACTTGGGTTACCAGGTGGAAACATTTTAATGCTTCTACATGTTTTGTTTTTGATGTTGTTGCTGTTTTCTGCTGTGTACCTAATAATCAGATGGGATACCACAGAATCTAAAATCTAGTGATTTTTAAGAATATATGATATGAATTTTATGGGGAGGGGCATCACAAAGGAAGAAAGAGCTCTGTTATTACTGGAGGTTTGTGAAGGGTTGATTCATGCTTTGGTTGGTGCATTCAGTCATTTAAAGCTGTTGCCTAAGTGCTGTGCTATTCTAGGGACTGGGGTTTGGAGGTAAGCAAGACAGACACAGCCTCTGCTTTCCTGGAACTCACAGGCTACTTACAATGCTGCTGCTGCTGCTGCTGCTAAAGTCACTTCAGTCGTGTCCGACTCTGTGCGACCCCATAGATGGCAGCCCACCAGGCTCCCCCGTCCCTGGGATTCTCCAGGCAGGAACACTGGAGTGGGTTGCCATTTCCTTCTCCAACTTACAATGCTAGTCATTCCCAACTTGGGCTGCTTATAAATTAAAGAATGGCTGACTTGAAACTCTGAGCATCTTTATGGTAGACAGTGGTATATTAATTCAACTCTACCAGTTCAATCACACTTCTTCACATCTCTATTGAATCCGAAACTTGGCTTTGTGGTTGACAGGAAGATGCATGCACTTAGGCTGCAAATATTATTGCTTTGGTCACCCCAGACCCACAGAGGATGCTTCCACATCTTTTCTGTTTGACCGTCTTAAGAGTAAAGATGGGAGATGGAGAATTGGCTTCCTAGTTCTAGTTGAATAATAGCCTGCCTGCCATAGGTGCTCCAAAACTGCCTGCAGAATAATCAATAAAATATTGATGTGAATACAAGTATTTTATATATAGTGACTCTGTGGGGTGTCAAAAAGCATAGCAACTAATGATTTGCAGAAACAGAACTAACCATGGTACCTCTTCTTATCTTGTCCTTTGCTTCAATGCAGGGAAAGATAATATTTTAACCTTGATATTGTCATTCAGCCCTCTCTCCCCAAAACTGGTAGGGTGATATTTTCCCCTGGACTTTAGCTGCTTTCCTCTTGTTCTAGGCATGTGTTTGACCAGGGGAAAGAATTAGATACATGTGTGGTAGTCAGGAAGATGGAGCAAAAAAGTCTAGAGTGATTGTAGGATAAAATATCTTACGACTGAAGCATTTCCTCAGATGTTCAAGAAAGATTCCAACCAGATTAAACATTCCTTAAAACACAAGGCAGGATAGAACCCAGTCACATTTAGGCTTATAGGGGACAGTTCTAAGATACAATTACTTGGAAATTTGAAATAATCTGCCCAGTATCGATAAAGATGTCCACAATAAACTCAAAGATGTTTGGTTCCCAAAGCCCTTAAACTTGATATACTAGGTTTTCAAAGCACAGTGCAAAATTTCACAATGGAAAATTGGACTGGCTTTCAGTCCTCTTAATTTTTCCCTATGTGGGGATGGAGTGCCTTCTCCATATTCTGTTCACAGGTCAGTGTTTTGATTGTTGAATAAAGAGGAATTAGTGAGTTGGCAGTAAGCTCCACAGAGGAGAATACCCTATGGGACAGCCAGTCTTCAATTAATTCCTGCTCTAGCTCTTACTAACCTCTGGGCCTCAGCAGCCTAATCAAGAAAACAAGAGTAACAGTAGAACTTAGTTCGGCAGTTGTTGTGATCTTAGCCCTTAGCCCAGGGCCTGGCATTGAATATGTGCGTGTTCAGTCACTAAATTGTATCCTACTCTTTGCAACCCTATGGTTTTCCCAGTAAGCATACTGGATTGAGTTTTCATTTTCTCCTCCAGTGGATCTTCCAGACCCAGGGATCAAACCCAAGCCTCCTGTGTCTCCTGCATTGGCAGGAAGATTCTTTACCACTGAGTCCCCTGGGAAGCCTGGCATGGAATAGATAGCTACTATTATTGTTGCTATTATTACCCTGTACAGTGATAGAACCCAGAATTGTGGCCATCTCAGTCATCAGTACTCACCCAAATGAGCAAGGCTTGTACATTTTTGCATACTCCTTTCCTCGTCCACAAGCCTAAGAAGGTACTACTGTCCTAACAATTATTCTGACACTTAGTATGATTAGATCATGTTTATCTCTGGCAAGGAGACATTGGAGCTTTTGGAAGAGAATCATTTCAGTGGAAATTGACTATCAGACATTCTAGGAGTATTGAACTTTGGAAGGTTATGGATACTTTAAGAATGGTGATTTGATTAAATGAAATTTGGCACAGGTTAAGAAAGTCATTTTGCCAGCCTAGTGGGACAAGGCTAGGGAGCCGTCAGGTTTTTCTTTATCTTAAGGATGCCAGCATTCAGAGTTCCCTTTTGCAGTCTCAAGGCTGCACTTGAGACAAGATTCCTTGACTCCACATATAAACTGTAGTTCATGATACTTCTTGATTGCTCTCATTTCTGCTTCCTTGTTCCTGTAAAGCCTGAATCATTACCTGGAAAGATGCCTTTTGTTGCATGAAGCAAGTAAAGCCAAAATCCTTCTGTGGCCCCACAATTCCCTACCGTAAGGTGACATCACCTTGCAATAGGAAAACGAGCACACATTATTGCATCTTTTTTTGCCTCATTGCAGGAAGGTCAACTGTTTTCCTCTTGTCATTGTTTGCCTGGGGGGAAAGTGCTTGGATAGGAAACTGTGTGGCTAAATGTACATTGCTTTACAAGTAAAACGGCTCTAACTCCTGCTTCTCCATTTGCAGAAAGCTCTATTGGGTGGATTCCTACCTGAATTGCCTTTCTGTCTCTGACCTCAATGGTCGATACCGCCGTAAGTTGGCTGAGCACTGTGTGGATGCCAACAACACCTTCTGCTTTGAGAACCCTAGAGGACTTGCACTTCACCCTCGATATGGGTATTGTCTTCCTGTAATCTCAGGCTCTTCTTTTACGCCCTTCTTCCACCTCTGTTACCAAAAAGGCTGTTCACGTAGTGATCTCAAGGCCAGTATCTTGCTGAATTTGTCTTCTGCTTTTTCTACCTGGTAAATGGCTTAGTATAATGGCTGGAAGCATGACTTGTTCAAATAATATTCATATGCTGTTTTCTTTGCCATGACACATCACTTCACTTCTAAAGTTACATAAGTAACTTGGCTGCATGCAAGTAAATCATGGTTAAGAAAGCAACAACCCACCTTTACTGGACTTTCCATGTCAAATCTACTGAAATCTCTAGTTTATCATGTTCATTCCTGAGCATTTCCTACACATTATCCCCTTTTACATTCCTTTCTGTTCTCTTTCCTTTATGAAATGCTCTGTAGGATGTAAATTCAGTTTCTCTAGTTGGAGAAATCTTGTGTCTTTGCCACTGAGTTCCTCTGGCTTCAGGGACTGACATGTTGTGTTTGTTCCAACAGGCACGTCTACTGGGCAGACTGGGGTGACCGAGCATACATTGGGAGAGTAGGCATGGACGGAACCCTCAAGTCTCTGATTATCTCTACCAAGATCATGTGGCCCAATGGCCTCACCATTGATTACACCAATGATCTACTCTACTGGGCAGACGCCCACCTGGGTTACATTGAGTACGTACATAGAAAAGAATAAAGCAAACTGCATAACTCTTCATTCCAAACACCAGGGTTGTGTGTGTGTATTATTCCTAGGCAGCTTCTAATTGGCCTGTTTGTTGAAAGTTACTCTGAGGTCGCTTCTAACTAAAGTGCCTATAGGCAGTTCGCCGAGCTCTGAGGCATGGTACAAGAAAAAGAGTGTGAACTTTGAAGCCATCCAGATCACAGTTTTGTCTTGGTGCTTTTACTTCTTACACTCCTAAAACAGCAGCTAGTAATCTCTCCCCTATGGTAGTCAGCCTAGTGCTCAACTCATCTTAATTTCCTTATCCCTTTACTTTGCCCTTCCCTTCCAAATATGTGATAAATAGACTTGGAAGCATTATACTGTTCAATGAAGAATGCTCCTTGTAAAAAATGTAATACAAATTGTTGGCCAAGCAATATGTGTTTATTTCAGAGACATTGCTAATTATGGCATAGTTAGACAATGGTAATGTCTTCTGGGTATTTATGAACTAGTACCCAGATAAACAGCCTATTGCATGCAAAAAACAAGATCTTTAAAAATTGTGTCATTCTGTTAAATTTATCTTGAAAAAAATTTCACTTGAGAAAAAATACTCATAAAAGTGTCTGAGTTCACTATGTAGAGATCATGTAAGAACTGAGAGAAGAGATCAAGACTGCTTTCTGGTTTATGAATTTTTAAAAAAGAAACAGATAATGACTATGTTCTGGTCATTTGTCTGCAGTCTTAGCAACAGAGATCCAAAAGATTGACCTCTGGTTTTCCTATGCCTTCTTTAAGTTTTCATAAATTAAGATATTTTGGAAAATTTTCTGACATCCCATGGCTAATGTTATCAACTTTTGTAGTTGCTAGATCATTCCACCTTTTGTGGGAGTTTTAGGGTCTCTGCCCAGATTTTTAAATATTAAAGTAACAATATTCTGACATAATTTCCTAGCCAAATTCCACGATATCAGTATCTCTAGAAGGTAGCACTTTCTCCATTGATTTGTTAGCTCCTCTATCCTTGAAGGCATTAGAGGAGAGGCCTGATCTTCACTGAGTCACTCTTTCTTCCTCTGACCCTAGGTACTCTGATCTGGAGGGCCACCATCGGCACACGGTTTATGAAACTGGCACGCTCTCTCACCCCTTTGCTATTACCGTTTTTGAAGACACCATTTATTGGACAGATTGGAATACAAAGACAGTTGAAAAGGGAAACAAATACAATGGGTCAGATAGAGTGGCGCTGTTGAACGTAACACACAGGCCGTATGATATCCGTGTGTATCATCCTTACAGGCAGCCATTTGGTGAGTAGTTGACTCAGAAGTTTTTGCACAGTTACTCAGAAGTTTTTGCACAGTTACTTTAGGGTCTTGTCCAAGATGCTTTTTTTTTTTTTTTTTTTTTTAATCATTAGTATCATAATTTATACCAGAAATGGTGTCACTTGTTAATGTTTTCTATGAAACAAATGTTAGGAGTTGAGGGGATGGAAATTAAAGGTATAGAGTTTATTCCCCTCTTTCTGGAAAAGGCTGCTGCTGATTCTTTTTCACAGTACCTGCTATATTCTTAAAGATCTTGGGTTTTTTGTTTAAATAAGAATCAACAGTTGTTATATGTTGCCTTGACATTTCAGTCCTACTTAAGAAAGCACCTTTGAAAAATAAAGACTTTCCTGTATAACCACAATAAATTATAACGCTTAAGAAATGTATTATAATCACATGGATATATTTATAAGAATCATTTCTTTACTAAGATCAATCTACTGAAATAATGAAAAGAAACGCTTAAAGGAAAGTTATAGTAACCATAAAATATCATTTATTAAATGGCTATTTGCATTTGATATCTAGCCAAGTTCTGGAATATTCTTTGGGGATAGAGTGAATTTTGTGGGGCTGCTAGATCATGTTGTCTTAATAAACTTGGAAGTTAGGAAATATATGATAAGCATAATTTATGGTTAACGTATGATAAACTTGGAAGTTAGGGAATATGAGAATTGGCAAACTATTTTTTTCTGGAAGGTAATATTCTTCATATTATTTAGCAGAAGTTCAGATTCATCTTTACCTCTGAGTGGCAGTCCAGAAAATTAGTATAGATGTTGCTCAGTTTACCTGTCAACTTGATTCTGGGCCAACTTCTGTTGCCTGTATCCTTAGGATGAGAGAATATAGCATCTGTTGGAAAGTAAAACTTTAACTTAGGTTCCGGGTGCATGCTAAACCTCCCACTTGCTCTTCAAGAACTTTCTTTTTTTAATGGAATGTGGGATCTAGTTCCTTAAACAAGAATCAAACCTGTGCCCCCTACACTGGGAGTGTGGAGTCTTAGCCACTGGACCACCAGGGAACTTTGAGAGATCTTTTCTAGCAGTGAGTAAGCCTCACTTCTGCACATAAATCAGTTTACAGTATCAGCATCAGGGTTGCTAACACAGCTCTACCATATGTCTTCTTTATGAACTTTTTGAAAAAGCATGTATCTGGGGTAATGATTTTTTTACTAAGAGGTGATGAGTTTTATGTGGCAAGTAATCAGTTCGTCCATGCTTTAAGTGAATGAACATATATTTTCTCCCTTCTTTCGCTAGTGGCTAATCCCTGTGGTACGAACAATGGTGGCTGTTCTCATCTCTGCCTCATCAAAGAAGGAGGTGCTGGATTCACTTGCGAGTGTCCAGACAATTTCTATACCGTCCAGCATGGTCACAGCACCCAGTGCCTGCCCATGTGCTCTAGCACCCAATTCCTGTGTGCCAACAGTGAAATGTAAGGCTTGCTCCTCCCTCTCCCCACTGCCTCCCCAGCCTTTGGACGCACATTGAACTTCAAGGGCCCTGGGGATTAGAGTTTTCTAATGAACAAGATTTTGGCTAATTAACATGGCTCATTTGGGATGCACCAAGACTATCTCCAACTGTCCAACTTCAGTCTGAGGTCTCCAACTTCAGATAATTTCCTCCATGAAAGGAGGCATTTTAGGAACCAAACAGTTATACCCAGGCATGCAAATGTTCATATCTGTAACAAGGAAGCAAACTGTGTGTGTTTTATTTTTAATGAGTTGCCCAAAGTCTCAGGGTCAAGAATGTACATAAGTGTACACTGAGAAACGGCCCTTAGGAACGATACAATTTCCCCATCTTTTTCAAACACATGCTGGCCTAGCTCCTCAGTTAACTTTGCTAGAGGATCGGGGGTCACACAAATCTATTTTTGATCATTTGTATTTGTTATGAAACGCAGTCACAGATTATTTCCCTCACAGTGGGTACGGCCCTCGATAACTGGGGGTTCAGAGTCAGAGAGTGAGATTAAGAGGAGGTGTTATGCAAACCATAGCATCTAAGATTCAGTGGCCGATTATTTTGATGATTGAGTGAAGAATCCTAGATTAGGAATCTAGCATACCCCATCACGATGTAGACTCTCAACAAATGGTAGTGCCTCCAGCTTCCCAGCCCATAGCCTAATATCATCTCTTCCTCTGACTGATAGCTCTAACCATCCATCCGTTACCCAGAACCGCAGCTCTGAACACACACTTACTGTTGGCTGTGGCAGGAATTTGGTCATCATGCTCAAAGCACTTTTTCAGCATGTGGTAGGTCTTAACACACCTGTTCTATCTAACCTAGTTATGTTTTCTCTGAAGATTATGCCACAGTAACAAAGGTTGAATTGATCCTCTTCTTGGGCCATGATAAAACGCTTGCATATCATTGCTTGAAATTCAGCTTTGCCTTCTTCTCTCTGGATGGTCATTGCCTGCTCCTCTAACTGCCTGTCGCTTTGCTAAGAGAAGCGCTGTTTCCTTTGTGCAGGTGTATTCCTATCTGGTGGAAATGTGATGGGCGGAGAGACTGTTTGGATGGTTCTGATGAACCTGTCACTTGCCCGCAGCGCTTCTGCGCATTAGGAATGTTCCAGTGCAATGATGGCAACTGCACCAACTCACACTCCCTATGCAATTTGCGTCAGGATTGCCCTGATGGGTCCGATGAAGACCCTGTGCTTTGTGGTGAGTGGAATCACTTTCTACATTCTTTGCCCACTTCTGTAGTTGATTATGTATGATCATGGTTCAGTGGGGGTTTTCTGAATGTCATATCAAAATCTGGTCCAAAATCCTGGGGGAGGAAAAAGACAACTCAGAGTCCATCCCACATCTATAAGTTGTCTATTTTTGTGGTTCTTTGCCGTGTACTGTGTATAGAGTCTTCTTTAAGAGCTAATATTGAGGGTGAAATCAGGGATTCCCACATTTTAAACAGGGACTCTCAGTTGTGATATTTATTTATGTCTCCAGTTTTAAAAAGCACCTTCTCAAAAAAAAAGAAAAAAAAAAAAACTCCACTAAAACCCAAAAAACAACCCTCCAAAGTAAAAGTAGCACATCAATAATAGCAACAAACACAAAGTTTGAAAACCATTGTCCATTAGGGCAACAGGTACCAGAAAAAGTGAATTTAGTAGGCTGTCAATCCTCATCCTCTAATGTTACACGCAAAAAAAAGGTCTTTAAGAATGTAGGAGATGGTAATAGTCAATGGACTATCGGCCCATGTAGTGTTACTGGTTAGTAATAAGTGCATTAGGCCATAAATCCTCTAAAAGGAAAGTATCGTGGAGTTCTACGGGATCCGTTAGTGTAAATTAGGGGCTTCTGTTCCTGAAGCCTTCCAAACTGATAACCAAATGCCACCGCTTGCAGAGCATCACCAGTGTGAGTCCTACGAATGGCAGTGTGCCAACAAACGCTGCATTCCGGAATCCTGGCAGTGTGACATGGAGGACGACTGTGACGATAACTCGGACGAGGACAGCTCCCACTGCGCCGGCAGGACCTGCCCGCCCGGCTACTTCAAGTGTGCGAATGGCCACTGCATCCCGCAGATATGGAAGTGTGACGTGGACAACGACTGCGGAGACTACTCAGACGAGCCCTTGCAGGAATGCTGTGAGTTCTGTGTGCAGGTCTGGCCTGCGAGCAGCTCCGTGTGGCCGGAGAGGGAGTGCAGAGCTCCTGCTGTAGCCCTGTGGCATGCTCCCTCTTCGCTCTCCCCAAGAATGCACGCTCGGCCTGCAGCTGGAACCACACCCCTGGGGCTCAAATGGCGGATTCCTGGTCTCTGCCCACGGGATGTCTAACTACAGAATATGATAAAAGAACTTACATTTTTATCTCGCACCTTCTGTTTTGAGCCTCAGAGAAAGCTGGTGAGAGACAGCGAAGGTGAATGAGGGACCTGAACCTCATGTGAAGTGATTTTTTTTTTTAACTTCAAACCCAGTAAAAAAATGTACCAGGGTACCTTTTCCCCCATCCCACCCCATTTCTCGCCAGCAGTCTGACCACAACATAAATGAGTGGTAATGACATGTTGAGAAAACCTAAGGTCTCTATCTTTCTACTCTTAGTGAATAAATGACACCTAAAGGAAACACAGGCTTCCCAGGTGATTCAGTGGTGAAGAACCCACCTGCCAATGCAGGAGACTCGAGAGATGCAGGTTTGATCCCTGAGTTGGGAAGATCCCCTGCAGTAGGAACTGGCAACCCACTCCAGTATTCTTGCCTGGAAAATTCCATGGGCAGAGAAGCCTGGTGGGCTACAGTCCATGGGGCTGCAGAGAGTCATTCACACGACTGAGCGACTAAGCACAAAAGAGACACAGTTGCCAAACAGACAAAGTCTGTTTGGTTGATAACACGGTCACTGTGGAAAGGTGTCTTTGGTTTCCTGGCAGGACCACGACTTACAGTTCGTGCTTTGCTCCCTCCTGTCTTTTCAGTGGGCCCCTCCTATCGCTGCAATAACTATACAGAATTCAGCTGCAAAACAAACTACCGCTGCATCCCGAAGTGGGCTGTGTGCAACGGTGTCAACGACTGCAGGGACAACAGTGATGAGCAGGACTGTGGTAGGAGGGGCGGCCCGGGAGCGGGGAGGGATGAGCAGATTACTCGGAGGGGAGGCTGGGTTTCCCATGTCATCCTTCCTTTGTTTGCCTCTAATAACATGCTGCATTTTACAGCAATTTTATAGGGATCCCAGCATTTTACAGGGGTACTGGGAGGTTCATTTATATCATCTTAAATGAAATCTTTCCCCAAATGTGAAGATATTAGGAATTTGTGTAATTTCTCCCAAATGGGAAATTCTTATTTTACATTTGACAAGTTTGTCTTATCTTACAGATTGATTGAAATGGATGGGAGGGAGGAGGTAGAGAAAAGATTTGATATGTATCTCTAAAAAGGATGTTTCAGAATCAGAATATTTCTTATTTGGAGGTTTTGATATTTCGAATGTCTTTCTGACCTTCCACATCTTTTGTGTTTGGCAATATAGAAAGAGTCTACGGACAAAAAAGGCCAAATGAATTAATGGAATTTTCCAAGGTTAGGCATATTCTCTAGCTTAAAAACAAAGTGTGTGTTGGGTTTGGTAGGAAGAGAGGTAGGAAAGATAATGAGTTATTTTAATAACACTGAATCTAATCACCTAAAGACAATGTAATGGACATGTTTTGTTTGCTGGCAGCATCACTTAATTTTCCTTTCCAGGCCTTTGTTGCAAATTACAAGCCAGGGACCAAATCATTTTTGGAACTGTTGCTACAAAAGAGAATGGATTTAGTTTCAAATAATAGGATAGGTTCAGTTTAGCCTAAAGAGGAGTATTGACAGTGAATGTGGCTGGCATTCCTCTTTCTGGGAGTTTCAAGACTATGGTAGCGTAAGCCTCAGACCATCTCACAAGAGCCAGTACGGCTTTGGCATTCCTTGCCCGTGGGCTTCTGAAGTATTTGCAATGACTGTGATTTGCAGAGTCGATGACATGCAAACCTTCTGGGGAATTTCGGTGTGCAAATCACCGCTGCATCCCTCTTCGCTGGAGATGTGATGGGCAAAATGACTGTGGAGACCACTCCGATGAGGAAAACTGTGGTGAGTGTTCGGGGTCCTTCTTTCCCATGTGCCATTGGAGTGGTGATGTCTGCTCTTTGTAAGTCAACTGTCAATGCCATCCTCAAAGGGGAGGATGATGGCTGTCTGATCTCTTGCTTTCTGACTGGTACATTTCTACTTTTCATCTTCTCCTTAGCAGATTGTAATCACTCTCTAGGAAAAGAATATCTATGCAGGTATATCTTTTGTCTGTTAATTTATTTACACTCAACAACATCTTTTTTTCAAAAAGAACTTGAGGTGATTTACATCATTGCCTTATGATATGTGTCAATTTCAGATTAACTAACATGAAATATACTCTAACTTTAGTCTCCTTTTGGAAATGAGAAAGTATGGGCTGTGGAGAGAATCAGGGTGCTGGTCTCACCTGCAATTATAGCTGACTAAAAACAGACTTACAATTGAAGTGAAAAGTCTATTTTTGCAGGTTGGATGGTCTGGGACTTGGGGCACAGGAGGGGTTGGGCACAGAGGACACTTAGGCCAGTCCACTGTGTACGACTCCTGGTGCCCTCCAATGGCCACGTGGCTTTCCTTTTCAGCCCCCCGGAAATGCACAGAGAGTGAGTTTCGGTGTGATGATCAGAACTGTATTCCTTCTCGATGGGTCTGTGACCAAGTCAACGACTGTGGGGACAACTCAGATGAGCGGGACTGCGGTAACTGTTACAGCAATTTGAGGGGCTTCCTGTAGAGTCTCGTACTAGGATCAGCATATTGGAGGGGAGTAGGGAATTCAGTATTCTTTCTTGGGAAATCCCATGGATAGAGGACCCTGGTGAGCTACAGTCCATAGGGTCACACAGAGCTGGACATGCCTTAGCCACGAAACAACAGGGACTTCCAATGTGTGTTTGTAAGGTTTTATAGAGTAAGATGATTTTTGTGTATTTTAGGTAATATATAAACCTTAGCATGACAGTACCTTCTTCTCTGTACTTTCTATGACTTATGATTACCTTAGAGCATTCTAGATCAATAATAGGGGAAAATCACAAGAGAGTTTTTAAAATCTCATTTTAGCTAGAGGAGAGATTGGTACCTCCATCTCCATATCTTGAATGGGGAAGGTGTAACTTTTGAGAGTTTACTCACTCACTAACCACAAGTTGTGGGTTTGTTGTGAGCCAGTCACTGGGTATGGATAGGAATGTGATAGAATACTTACTACCCTCCACAGAGCTAGGACTTGTCCGAGAATACCAAGGCACCTTCGAAATAACATTCTTTCCTTTTCAGAGATGATGACCTGCCGTCCGGGATATTTTCAGTGTGATAGTGGGCACTGTGTTTCTGAACATTTGAAGTGCAATGGGTTGGCTGACTGTCACGATGCCTCTGATGAAGCCAATTGTCGTAAGTTTCTAGACAATTGGTATGGTTATGGCTGTTTAGACCCATTAGCCACCGCTTCTTAGATTGAAAGGTCATAGATATTTTCTATTTAGCAGTCATTGATAATTATCAATTGACATGGAGCTTGAGTCATCATGTCTATATATTTCACAGTTGTCATTCAAGTACATTTCACTAATAATATTTCAAATAATATATATATAGAGAGAGAATATATTATGTCTGTGGTGATGAAAGTATTTATATATTATCAACTACTCTACAAATCATTAATCAGATAAAACTTGGCAGGAAAAGAATATTCAAGCAATGAATAAATGGGTATTCAACCACATTGAAGTTCTAGCATTAAGCATTTTCTGAATTGTAACAAAGGGATATAAAATTGTTTAAAAGTATAAAGCCTATATGATCATTTGTATTTTAGTCTTTTTGAACCACTGAATAAATATTAACTATTGATGCTTATCTATGATGGATTTTGTTGATCATGTGGTTGCCACATCTTAAAACCTTGGTTTCCAAGAGACTTTAAATGTACGATAGGAAAAACCAGTGCTGGCACTGCTGAAAAGTTTCACTTACCTGAAAAAGAAAAAACCCAATGCTGTTCATAGAATGACTCATGTCATTAAATATTGGGCTTAGTCAATTATCCTTAAGAAACATTCCATCAGAATTTCAGATGGTTTAAGGCCGCAGTACTTGTGTGGTTGAATCAGGAAAGAGCAGGCTATAATGGAACGCTTTATATTAGGAGAATTCTCTCTATAAAAGGAGAAATATCCAACTAGCTTTCCAGAAAGTATCTTTTTCTAGTAATTTGAATATGTCTCCTTCCCACCAACAGCCACCCGCTTTCCCAATGGTGCATACTGTCCAGCTACTATGTTTGAATGTAAAAATCACGTTTGTATCCATTCATCTTGGAAATGTGATGGTGATAATGACTGTGGAGATGGTTCCGATGAAGAACTTCATCTGTGCTGTGAGTGAGAGATTGAGGGGTGGTGTTGTCAATGTTTCTTATGTGGAGCATAAGTGGGGGGACATTTGTACAATTTTCGTGTTGTTGGACACATGATCTGATTACTGCACTTTCACTTGGCCTTCCTGCTTAGTTTTCTTCTTGGGACATGAGAAAGTTGGGCAGACATCCATAGTTTTAAACATTTTTGTGGCCTTTGAAAACAGTGTCCTCAAAAGAGATTGTTGGAAAACCAACACGCATAAATAAAGGCAGGTCTGTTGTGGTCAAAGTCTGAGTTACGGTGGAGTGTGTATCTCTCCTGCTCCACCCCACTTTCGGTGCCCCTCAGAGTACTTCTGCCAAACCCCTGGAGCTTCACAGAACCCCTTTAGGAAATATTAAAACCAGTTAATCTTTAAACTCACTTCACTTTACATCATAACTCAAGCCCATCTAATTCCTTTCTGTTGTATGATGCATATTTATTTTTTAAATCAGTCAGTCTCAATGTGGGTACCCATCTGAATCCCTTGGGGAAAAGTGCTTTGGAAGCACATGCTCTGGTCCCACTTCAGGCTTAGACCTATCAATGTCCAAGGACATTTTGGGTCTGGGCAAAAATATACTGAAAAAGCTCCTTAGGTTTTAATTTGGTCTCTTGGTTGGAAACTACCGATTTTAGCAAAGTGAATGAACATAAGTTTGTTTTGATCATTTTGCTCCATGCCTTGAGTCATTGGAGATCTCAGGCATCATCTCTGTTACTAAAAGAGTCAGTATCACCTGGGGACCTGTTAGAAACACAGATTCATGGGCCCATCCCACATCTACCCAATCCGAATCTCTGGCAGTGGAGGCCAGCAGTCTCTGCATTAGTAAGCTGCCCACCCACCTCCCCAACCCCTCCCTCACCCACCAGGTGATTCAGATACAAGCCAAGCTTAAGACTGTCACATAAGTAGAAGCCCTCCAATCCTCTTGAAACTCTTAATTCTTAGTCTCATTTAGCTGTAATTCACTTCTGAGGTTCTCATCACCTCTTCTATTCAATTTCCTAGATTCCCCACTATTAATTTTAGCCCTTATTATTCAATTTTATGATTTGACTCTAGAAAACAATATATCAGAATATTCCTTCCATCAAGAGAATTTAATTATATTATATAATTAAAATATAAATTAAATTATATTTTCCCAGTGGCACCCCAGTATTTCCCTTGCCACATCTTTTCTTCTAAGGAACTAACAATAGTTTGTTTTGTTTTTCACTTGTAGAATCTTGAAAAAGACCTTAAACATGTGTAACTGTCAGATAAATCCTGGAAAAGTTGTTTCCCACTATAAGATAAAGTGCCCATAGTTAGAAAGATTGAACTTTGGGGAGGCAGAGACACAGCTACATGAAAAAGTGATCAGCGCTGTTTTATAATGTTACATTTGCCTTTCACCACATATAATCCTTGTGAAGTTCTATTAACAATACTTCCAAGAACCAGCTTTTACAGCTGTTCTTTTTTCCCCTCAACCTCATTAAAAATCTCTCCTCTTGCTTCCTGTGTGTGGTACCAAGGCAGAAGGAAAATCAAACAGCCCATGTCATCCATGGGAAAGAGGAAAACACCTGTGTGTTGGGTTCTGAATGCCTGGTACATGCATAGAGGATCATGTCCCTGTTCCAACCAAGGGCCCTGGGTTTTACCTGTAGGTTCCTCACAGGGGCATGAGCATCAGCCAGAGATCTAACTCTGGGTAACAGAATGAGTCCGTGTTTGCTTTGAGATGTCAACTTTGAAAGTAATAGGTGAGGAAATTGAGGAAGGAAATTCCATCACAGTGTAGAACTTTAATGAGAAGACTTCATTTTCTGGACTGTAGTCAGAGGGACGAACAGTGAGCTCCTGGCTGTTAGGATGAGAGTTCATGTATGGTCCTGCTGGTCTCTCCAACCTCCCGGCCACCGTTGTCCTCCTCACTCTGTGCTCCAGCCACAGAGATCTTTTATTCAGGTCCAGAAGCCTGCCATCTTCTTCCTGACCCAGACTTCCCATGTGAAGCCTCTTCTGATCCCTCCTCCCCTAGATCTATATCAGATCTTCCCAGGAGATGCTTTCATTGCATGTTTCCTTTGGGGCCCTTACCACAGTTGTAGTTGAATGGTTAATTTGTGAAGTTCGTTTCTCTGCTAGAATAAAAGTCCCATGAGGATAAGAACTATGTCTTTCTTTTCCCCAGTTGAACCTGGTGTGTAGTGGAGCACCAGGGTGTCAACGAGACTCTCAAGATGTGTTTGTCGACTGGTTAATCAAATAAGCCAATAAGGGGCGAATCAAGCAAGCCCAAGCCTGGTGCTGGCAACAGGAGTGTTTTTAGATATTGACCCTTATGTTCTACTCTGAACATAAACTTTTGCTTTTTCATCTTGTGTTCTAGTAAATGTTGCCTGTGACTCACCATACCGTTTCCGGTGTGACAACAATCGCTGCATTTATCGTCATGAGGTGTGCAACCAGGAGGATGACTGTGGAGATGGAAGTGATGAGAAACAGGAGCTCTGTAAGCAAAAGTCAAAAGGGAGAAGGGAAAAAGAAAGGCCCCCAATTGTCTGAAGTCCACAAAATGTCCCTCAGGGATTTCAGTTTGTTCTATAGAGGCTTGAGTTGTGCATATGACTGCAGATCTCCATGGACATTGTTTGCAAGACTCCCAAACACACAGTACTCAGGTGTAGCCCATCCCCATTCTTCCTGTTTCATTTGAACCAGAAGTTGGAAAGTTCCTTAAGGAAGTGAGAACAAATACTAAATAGTGGTTTGAGTCCCACTTGAAAAACTACTGGTTTATCTCTTTTCAAAGATGAGGTTTGGTCACTCTTCAGCCTAGAGCTTCTAATTGTTCATCTAGGGATGGGAACTTCTCAATGTCCTGCTGAAAAGCTCATGTTGAATAAGGCAGCACTAGTGTTCACAGGGCTTATCTAATATCCTTCTTTAAAATGAAAACGCATTTCCCAGAAGAGAAAAATGATAGATTATTTTACGAGATAAATGGCTGCATTTAATATTTTAGGTATTGAGAAATCTGTGCTTTTCCATTTTGAGACTGTTTTCCATCTATCCATTGAAGGAAAGAGCTGATTAATTTTCTGGGCAATTTAATTTACCTAGAAAAAGTCAGTGAGGAAGGTTATTTATCCTGAGTCCAATTACTTTTTTCCTAAATGGATATTATCTGGGGAAATTTAGATAAATGCTTTTCTATTCTCTATTCCTTATATTGATGTGGCCGTAGAATGCTTACTGCCAGTTGCCATCCTATGTCAGGCAGACTTTGATCCTATTGCCATGTTCAAGTTTGTACCCTCCCTCTTCTTCACCTTTTTGGGGCAGGATGAATCAATGGTTATAACATTGTTAATATGTTTGTTTAAAGCATAACACAAAAGAATGAAAACCTAGAAATAAAACCTTTTTTAAAAACTGGGGCAGGTTTGCCTTTTCCTCTTCTGTTTCCACTTCCTCTATTAATCATGCCAGATATTTGTAGGATATGATCAAATCCCAGAGTGGAAAAAAGGGATAGGAAGCTAAAATTCTTCCCATGGAGGAGGATGTTAGAGGAATCACTGCTAGGCATCACAGTAGATGAACTGCAACATTTCAGTGGCTTATACCAGCAGAGGCCTAAAGTTTGAGGAAGGTCAGGCAGCCCCCTTCATCCTGTATTAAGCCATCCGGAACGCATAGTCTTCAAGGTTGCTGAGATGGGAGAAGAGAGAAATGGAGGAAACAGTTTCCTTACTTCCTAGGCCTGGAAGTGACAGATGTCCATTACGTTCATAGTCCGTTGGTTGGATCTGCCCCCAAGCTAACTGCAAGGGAGACCAGGAATTGTAGGGAAGCACCAGCTTATTTGTGAGAAACACTGTCTCTGCTAGAGAAGGAAGCATCTTGTTTCACAGAAGATAATGTTTTGACTTGAACTTATTCTTAAATTATAGGTGTAGCACCGACTCCTAGGCCTTGTACACCGGATGAATTTAAGTGTAGCAATGGGCGTTGCATTCCACAGCACCGGGTGTGTGATCATGTTAATGACTGTGGTGACAATTTCGATGAGATGGGATGCAGTAAGTAAATAATTATTTTTGTACTTCATGGTAGTAACTCAGGTTACCTTACTGAAAAATTTGCAATAACATAAAGTAAACAGTAACCACATTTGTCTTTAGTTTACATGCTGTGTTTCTTTATTGAATACTTTTTCTATATCAGACATTGTGCTGAATACTGCATGGACTATTTCATTTTATCCATGTAACAAGCCTGTGAGTTAGGAATTGTTTATGTCTCTGTAACTCTCTTTTAAACAAATGAGGAAACCACCCTACAGGTTAAATAAATTGGCCATGTCTCCCTGTCATTAAGAAATTGAGTCAGGATTTGAACTCTGGTCTCCTTAGCTGCAAGGCACATCCTCTTCCCAGTTCACTAGGTAGCTGTCAGCACCTTAAAGCTGTTTATTTTGTTTCTTAGTTTGCACATTTTTTTTTCATCTTAAGCCAAATGCAGTATCTTTGGCACAGAGGGGAAGAGTAGTTGGTAAGAATGGAAATGTCAGGACATTCTTAGTGGTCCAGTGGTTAAGACTCTGTGCTCCCAATGCAGGGGGCCTGGTTCAATTCCTGGTTGGGGAACTAGATCCCACATGCTGCAACTAAAGATCCCATATGCTACAACTAAGACATGGCACTGCCAATTAATTAAAAAAATTTTTTTAAAAGAATAGAAATGTCACAGGAGACCTTGGAAGGAACACTTACTTTTAAGAGAGGATTTTTGTATAGGAAAAGTGTGATGTACACAAACAAGGGATGATTCTAGCTTAACGTGAAGTGAATGTTGGAATGGCATGCTAATAATTTGCCCTTTGGTAGTCCTGTATAGCATTTATGAAATGCTTTCACATACACTCTTTTTTCATATATGTAATTTTATCTATTTATATATTTTTGGCTACACCAGGTCTTCATTTCCATGCGGGGGCTTTCCTTTAGTTGTAGGGAGAGGGGGCTACTCTTCATTGCAGTGTGTGGGCTTCTTGTTGCAGTGGCTTCTCTTGTAGAGCACAAGCTCTAGGGTGTGTGGGCTTCAGTAGTTGAAGCTTCCAGGCTAGAACACAGGTTCAGTAGTTGATTGTGGCACATGGGCTTAGTTTCCCCATGGTATGTGGGATCCTCCCCGACCAGGGGTTGAACCTGTGTTTCCTGCATTAACAAATGGTTCTTCACCACTGAGCCACCAGGGAAGCCCCACATACATTCTTTAATTTGTTACTCAAGTTAGCTCCAGGGGATTACTGCTGTTATGTCTAAAATAAAGCTCAGAGAGTTTAAATAACTTGCTTGAGGTCACACAGAGTGGCAGGGGCAGAATTGGAATAGGCCTGGGACTCCAGACTGGAAGAACTGGCTCCCACTTCCTCTGCCACTAGCTGTGCCGCTTAAGAGTACATACTAACATTGCTAGGCCTCAGTTTCTTTTTAGGAAAAAGGAGGAAGTTCTTCAAACCCTACAAGTCTGGACTTGGTAACATGAGTTAGCTTCACATGCTTCCAACTTCCTGGGCTTTGATAGCCTTTTTCTGAGGCCCCTCAAGGATTTCCTGGCAAAATTTTCTCCTGGGTGGGTTACAAAGGAAGATGAAGAACCAACCATATTTAGTTGATTCGCCATTTGTTTCACATACTTTCTCAATAGGATTGGAGTTTTTGACATAATAATGTGACTTAAATTAAATATTTAAAAGGCGTAAACATGAGGGAATTTGAACCGAGAGGTTGGTTTGGGTTCTGATGCCTGGAGACTAACTGACAATGTGAATGGTTCCAGGACTTTGGGGTATTTCCAAGTTAGGCTTGGGTCAAGCATTGGTTTCTCTCTCAGTTGCCTATGCAAATGAAAAGGCTTAAAATCAGCCATAGTACCTTTTCTTTTTAAGGTAACTTCCTTGCTGAGGAATTGTTTGTTTATATTTTTGGTTGTGCTGGGTCTTCACTGTTGCAGTGATTAGGGGCTGCTCTTGTGGAGCGTGGGCTCTAGGCTCGCAGGCTTCAGTAGTTGCCGCTCAAAGGCTCTAGAGCACGGGCTCAGTGGTCGTGTAGCATAGCCTTAGTTGCCTCATGGCATGTGGGATCTTCCTAGACCAGAAATCGAACTGGTGTCTCCTACCCTGAAGGCAGGTTCTTCACCATAGTACTTCCCTCCCCCCCCATTTATTTTTATTAGCTGGAGGCTAATTACTTTACAATATTGTAGTGGTTTTTGCCATACATTGACATGAATCAGCCTTGGATTTACATGTGTTCCCCATCCTGATCCCCCCTCCCACCTCCCTCCCCATCCCATCCCTCTGGGTCTTCCCAGTGCACCAGCCCTGAGCACTTGTCTCACGCATCCAACCTGGGCTGGTAATCTGTTTCACACTTGATAATATACATGTTTCAATGCTATTCTCTCAGATCTATTCAAATGACATAGGTAGCCCAGGCATTAATGTGGTATGGAGGCAACATTTCTTTTCAGATATTAAGCGGATCTGTGATGGAATTCAGTCTTACTGCATTGGGCCAGTTTGACTAAGACATAGAATTCTCATTTTAAATACCAGTTCTTGGGTGCTGCTCATCCATTTGCTTTCCTTTTCATTTCCTTTTCTCCTCCTCCTTTTCTTTTAAACAGGGTCAATGCCTTCTATTTACATGTGTGTGTATATATATGCTATATATACATATACACACACATGAGATGTATATATTATATATATGTAGAAATATATATATATATATATATATATATATATATATATATATATAAAATCTGGGCTTCCCAGGTGGCACTAGTGGTAAAGAACCTGCCTGCCAATGCAGAAGATGTAAGGGACACGACTTTGATCCCTGGGTCAGGAAGAGCACCTAAGGAGGGCATGGCAACCTACTTCAGTATTCTTACCTGGAGAATCCCATGGACAGAGGAGCCTGGTGGACTGCGGTCCATCTGTAGGTGTTCTTCTGATGGGCCACTTGAGTGTTCACTTGTGCTTGATCTGCTTTGCATCTTTCATTTGTAATGCTTGGATTTTGCATTTCAGATAGAGGAAAAGACAGATCATGTGCTGAAAATCTGTGTGAACACAACTGTACTCAGTTACGTGAAGGAGGATTCATCTGCTTTTGTAGACCCGGATTCAAAGCCGATAGCATTGACAGAAACCTCTGTGAAGGTAGAGTATATTTCCTCCAATTCCTATTAGGAGAACCTTGTGCTTTTTAGGTTCTCCACTCATTTCCTTTTATTACACATGGTTTAATTCCCTTCATGGGGCTGAGCTCATGCTGGTTGCTTTTTTCCCATGCTCTCTTATCGGTGTCTGGCATAGCACTGGATGATCGTTCACCTTCAGTAATGTCTGTGAAATTGATGTGATGAATGAAGGCATGGGTGATGATGGCTCCTTATTGTATCAGTGTGTGAGATCAAAATTTCTTTTTAACAAACACAAGTCTGCCTTTCTTCAGACAATACATATTTATTACACCCCTCCATATGTCAGACTTATGTAAATGAGTTCTAAGATGGGACACTTACCAAGATGGTAAATATCAAGTAGGATTTTAGGTGTATTTGGTCATTTGAATTTACTGTTCCTATTTCATGATGTACCATACTCAGATGATTAGAATAGTTCTTTTGAGGGCTGATGCCTAAGAACTCAATTGAAAAAGCTGAATCAGTGCCGCCCCTTCCTGGAGCCACTTAGCAGAAGGGAAGTGGTACCAAATACCAGTGGCACAACAGCTGCTTCCCCAAAGGGAAAATCTTGTTCTGCTGTTGTACAGAGTCAGACTGCTTCTGTTTAAATCTGGTCTTTGGGACTTTGGGTTCAATAACAGTCCATACCTGAGAGAGTCGTTTTGGAAGATTAAATGAGGGGAAAACTTGAAATGCATGTGAAATAGTATCTGAAGTTTGGTCAGTGTTCTGCAAATGTTGGCATCATGACTTGTGTTCATCTGCACTTTTCTCATCCTTATTGCTTGTGAATGTGGATTTAAACAGAAGCAGGATCTCTAAGGAAGGGATGGGCTCTGAGCAGATGTTGCCCACTTGGTTTTATTTTGCCTGCAGACGTCAATGAATGTATGCAGTTTGGGAGTTGTCCCCAGATCTGCCATAACACCAAAGGGAGTTACGAGTGTTCCTGCGCCGAAGGGTTCACATCGCTGAGCGACAGATACGGAGAACGGTGTGCGGCTGACGGTATGATGCGCTGACGGGGTATTAGTCTGGATTTAGCCTCTGTTCCACCTGGATAAAAACTAAAAGAGTGGACAAGATATGCCTCTCCGGAGGATTCAGACAACAAATGCTTCTGTGTAGGATGGTGGTCAGCAAAGCCTTCCACTCCACTGAGGTCAAGGTTTGAGGTCCAGTAATACAAAATAGGTCACAAAACACATCCCATTCAATGGGTCATAGTCAGTTTGGGCAGATCAGGAACACTCTGTTGACAAATCTTTTTTTTTTTATTGTTCATGGACTATTGATCACAGACAGAAAGAGTCTGGCTTATTCACGACATCAATCATTAGCTCCGCATTTTTGGTTAATGCCAGTATCTATGAATCAGGCCTGAGTGAAAGCAGAAATAGAGACTGCATAAAAATGGCAAAAGAGAAAGTCAGAAGTATCCAGTCCAGATTTCCAGAGTTCTGATATAAATCAGCATATCTCAGTAAAGGAGTCTTTATAATCTTATGGATATGAATTTAAAGTTTGTAATTGAGTTTAAGGACTTGATAAGAAGGCGACATTTTTATTTTGCATATTAAGGGTAAAATGACTGTTCAATTTCTTTGTACAAATTGAGTTTTTGTACAAAGCATACATTTGACTAGCATACTTGAATATTTTACCCTCTAAGCATTTTTGACTCTGAATGCAAACTAGGGTGAAGGCATTTGAACAGTTGGTGTGGTAATTAAGCAGCAAATTAGAAAATCTTCAACTCTTTTAATCAAAGAGATGACTGAAATGAGAAATTTATGTAAAACATTATATCAAGATAAAGGAGATATATAAAACGAACTTTTAAAAGTTACTTAAATTGGGTTTGATTGACATTACGCAAGTAAATTAAAAAAAATTCTAGACAGTGTATCTTGGAATAGTCACTATTTACATAGCTGCTTTAACTAAAAACAAAAAAAGAAAACAAGAACAAGCTGGTTTTTTGTCATTAGCTAGAAGCTAAATTGGGTCATGGAGCTGATTACCTGCTAAAAGAATCTTTAAAATCTGTCAGTAAAAAATGAGAAATGAAGACTTCTGAGTAAACTTTTAGTAAGACTCTACATATTGAATTTCTTCTGTGAGACTGAATGTCTACAATCTTATTTGTTTTATTGTCAGTGAAAAAAAAAATCAGTGAAAAAGAGGTAACTATCCAGGGATCTCAGTCTTTGCTTTGCTTTAAACCGTTATCTAAAGAACTGATTATATCCCTAAACAGAAATGGAGACAAGAATGTCACAGATTTTGCAACCCAGTTTATGGTCAGCTCCACTATTAGCAGAGTTCAGTTCCTAGAAAAATGTGTGTGTGTGTGTGTAAGGACAGGGAGGATATCTGCTGTTTTATAACCTAAATTCAGGTAGAATTCAAATAGATTAACCAGCCCTTCTTTTGTTTCCAGGTAGTCCTCCTTTGCTGCTACTGCCTGAAAATGTGAGAATTCGAAAATACAACCTCTCATCTCTTCAGTTCTCAGAGTACCTGGAAGACCAGGAGCGCATTCAGGCTATGGATTATGATTGGGATCCGGAGGGCACAGGCCTCAGTGAGTATGAGCCCTGGCATCTGTCACTGATATCAGTTGAATCCCCTGAGTGATAAGGTGTTGAACTTTGGGGAACTGATTTTTAATGAGTAAGTGCTGTTGCCTGAGTGGAAGAGGGTGCTCCTCCCACCCGGCATGCTCCAGACCATTTAGCGTGACCATGTGTCCCAGCCTGTTTCCCCCTTAACCT
This sequence comes from Cervus canadensis, assembly GCF_019320065.1. Classification (NCBI taxonomy): domain Eukaryota; kingdom Metazoa; phylum Chordata; class Mammalia; order Artiodactyla; family Cervidae; genus Cervus; species Cervus canadensis. The sequence goes on along the minus strand of NC_057400.1, from coordinate 49,178,550 downwards.
TCTCGCATCTCTGGGGACTGTCCTTTCAGGACCGCCTCACATCCCTTTGTTCACTCTCTCCTTGTCTTTGCTCTTGCCAAGACTGTTCTTCCCCACCGCTGTGTGGTTGGAACATTTCTACTCAAAGACCCAGTGCAAAGTCACCACCCCTCTGGTATCTTTGATAATCACGGTTCTGTGAACCTGTAGCATTTTATCCACATTGGATTGAGTTTACAGCTAGTTGTCCACACATCTGTCTCCCTACACCTTAACCACATACTCTTTGGAGACAGAGATTGAATCGAATTCATCTCCACATGCCTGGCATCTGACCCAGCATCTAGTTTAGTGTATGTGGTGGGTAGTTGATGAAGGAAAAATGAGTGATACTTACTGCTAAGTCTCTTATGGTTCTGTATGGCCTGTGGGAGATGGTTGTTGGGCAGAAAAACTTATATTGTATGCCTGTCTCCCTCATCTACTGGCTTTATGACCTTAAATAATTGTGACAATTCTCTGGATCTCTATTTCTTTTCTGTAAAATAAGAGCAGTAATCTTGCTCAGCCTGACTCCCTTTGAGAGTTGTTTTGAAAGTCAAATGAGATGATAGATATGAACATGCTTTGCAAACTAACTATGTAAGATTTATTATTATTGTGTTTTCACATTTCATCGTACAATGCAGTAAACTTTTCAAGAATGGTTCCTACCTAGAGAAGTGTGTGCCCTGAAAGGCACAGTCTTCCTATGCTTTTAAAAAGAAAATGTTAATTTTTTTGGCCACAGTATGCGTCATGCGGAATCTTAGTTCCCTGACCAGGGATCGAACCCCCATTCCCTGCAGTGGAAGGCTAAGTCTTAATCACTGGACCATAGGAAAGTCCCTTCCTATGCTGTTTAAAGTGCCTGCTATTCAATATCTTAGTTTATACATAAAATAAAACTTCTCTTCTACACAGCTTCATTATTGCCAGTATGATCCTAGTTAATCTATATATTCTTTTTTTGAAACTAGAACATGATCTTAACGAGGGTGAACAGGCTCTTGGCTGAAATGTATTTTAATGAATTACCGTTAAATAGAGATGACTAATTATCAGTAGGTTATCAGTTGAAGCTTTTACAACTAGTATCTCAAGTATGATAGATTTTGAGGTTTGATCTTAGTGGTTTCATTGAACTCTCAGTATTACAGGAACACTGGGGAAGCAGGGGCATCAGTGAATGCACAGTACTTCACCTGATTAGACTCCAGGTCTTCGCTTCCCTGATGCTGGTTACACGCACCTGATCCGTGTGTCTCACCTCCGCAGGTGTTGTATATTACACTGTGCTAGGGGAGGGCTCTAATTTCGGTGCTATCAAACGTGCCTACCTTCCCAACTTTGAATCTGGAATCAATAATCCTGTGATGGAAATTAACCTGGACCTGAAATATATAGTGCAGCCTGATGGATTAGCAGTGGACTGGGTTGGAAGGTAAGTGTAGCTTCATTTTCTTCTGCCTGTTCTACTTTCCTGGTCAGAGCTACCCTCTGCTCAGCTTGGCACATGAATTGAATTGACCTAGATTATGGGTGCACTCAGCCTCGGGGGCAGCTGAGTGATGCCTGGACTTACTCCTATCCCAGCATCTGCCTGTGCTTACCCAAAGGGGTAATGGGCTAAATCTTATCACTTCCTATATTCTGTGTGCCTCAAAAATGTGGGGAAAGCCCCAAGGTCAAGATTTTATATTCTATCTAGGAGAGCATTTTTGGCAACAGAATTCTGGATTCCAAAATGAACTTTCAGTATGGAAGCACTGCTCATTCGGTGAAGAAATGGGACAGCCTTGCATTCTACCAGCAAAGCAGTTGAGGGGAAACACTTTCCTTGATGCTGATTATTTTGAGGAGGAACAGTCCACGCATTGTGTTCCTAGCAGGCTGTGTTATCTGAACAGATTGGAAGTTTGACTTTCCTGTTTAAGGTTTGGGTTTGAGCTAAGAAGGGTGCTCTTCTAGAACTTCAGGAACCAGAGCCAGTTTAAATGATGTCTAAATAAGAACCTTAAGTAGGTTTATCATCAGATAGATTCATGAGGGGCAAACTCATGTGGAAGAAACCTTCTTCAAGGAAGAGCCTTGGGTTGGAATAACATTTACAGGAAAGTGACTACATTACGATCAGAACTCAATCATTTCTAGAATCATTATGTCCTGCTAATGAAGTAGTAGTGGAAAATGTTTGCTGTCCTCTGAGACAACAGAGAGTCATCTATAGCATTAATTTTCACCTCTTCACACACTTGTCTAGTACTCCTGGAAGACTTGAGCATCTCTGCAGAAGTTAGGCAGGTCCCACTGTGCCTGCAGGATAACAGGAGACTCATTTCAGCAACTCCTGTCAGGAAACAAGACCTCAGAGAGTCACGAACTGGCACCTCTAGACTTTAGCACCCCCTTCTGAAAACCATCCTGGCAATGGCAGATCTTTCTTCTTGTTTGAAGTTTTACCTCTTTCTCAGCCTTAGTGAATGAGTGAATTTAAGAAAGTACTGCTGCTCTTTCTGCTTGAGACTGAGGCCTGAAGCCTGAGGAATAAGGGCAGGGCGGCTTTGCTGAGTTTGCTATTTTGAGTGGCTATTTCCACTCATCCTTGAAGCTGATGCCAGATTCCTAATGATTCTGGTGGACTCTTGGCTGAGGAGGAAGCTGACTCTCAGGCAGTCAGAATGAAAGGCCCACAGCCTTCCGACTCCTATCTAGAAGCAGTTGTCTCATAATCACGCCAGGTGTGAGGGTCACCATCATTACCAGTCCTGGCTGATACAGCTGCTTCACTGAATAGCCCCTTCACCCCACACCCCATCACTTGTAACTTCCCTCAGAGGTCCCCTTGGCTGAAGAGACTGGGGCATTCCTGAGAGACAGAGGTTGTGCTCTCATCACTGGTGTCTGAGTAGCTGTCTCGCTGGCCAGAACTTCCAAACTAAATGCTCTCATCTTCACACCTCTACCCCGAAAGTCCAGTCTAGACTTCACAGTTGTTTAACTTCGTCTCTCTAAATTCAGGCATATTTACTGGTCAGACGCCAGGAGGCAACGGATTGAAGTGGCTGAACTTGATGGAAGGTACAGAAAGTGGCTGATTTCCACTGAACTGGATCAACCAGCTGCAATAGTTGTGAATCCCAAACTAGGGTAAGTACTTGAAGGAGTCCTTAATGTTCAATATTTTCCACTGGGTTCTGAAAAAAATTATTTTCAATAATTTTCAATTATTCCCAATTGTACTGAAGTTGTCCATGGACTTTTTTGAGTGACAGCTATGACTGTTTTCAAGAACTATAATATGCCCTAAAGATCATTTAGGACCAAACAGGCTTCAGTAGACAGACACTGTGTATGGGGAAGGGTTTAGCCACATTTTTCGACACCGCGGTTTGTCTAAAATCCACACATTTCTCAGCAGAATTTAGGGATTGACTAACACCTGATGATTGGTTTAGACTAGAGATTGCAAAGTGGTGGCTGATGGGCTAAATATGGCCCATATACTTATTGGACTTGAACTTCAGAGCTTTAAGTAAATGTAGTTGATAGCATTACATATTTAAAAGATGATTTATTTATTTATTGGCTGCATCAGGTCTTAGTTTCAGCACGTGGGCTCTTTGTTGCAATGTGAGGGTTTCTTTATAGTTGGGGGGCACAGGCTTAGCTCCCCTGAAGTACGTGGGATCTTAGTTCCCCAACCAGGGATAGAATCCAAGTCCGCTGCATTGGAAGGTGGATTCTTAACCATTGGACCACCGGGAAAGTCCTGATAACATTAAAATTAAAAAAAAAATATTTGTATTTCTGGTTTGAAAAATCAGAATAACTGGTAACCTTACGTGGATATGCCTTCCTTGACTCAGCGTTGCCTGGAACTCTTAGGCTAGGGCTTGGCTTAGTGTGGTGCTTGCCCATCACTCTACGTTCACAGCTGCCCTGCACCATGCATTTATCTTGCTTGCCTGATTCTTTCTAGGTACTTAACGTGGTGTAATCCTTGGTTTACTCAGTTCTTCTACAATCCAGTATTAATTGGATGCAAAATAATACATTTTCAAAGAGTTAGGATGAGGAAAGGAGTCTTTTATTTTTTTTCTCAGATAGATTCCAAACACAGGATAGTGCCTTCTTAAACAGTGGGCATTCAAGAAACAGCTTTTGTGATTATATATATTGAAGGGTCTGGATATATATCCTAGGACAGGACTGTCCAGGTTGTATTTGGAATGTGCAGTTCTCATGAAGGAGAGCTCACAGATGCGCCAGCTCCTCACTGTCTCTCCCTGTCCTGTGTAGATATAAAAGTAACATCCTTTAGGACCCAGGCCTCTTTGAAAATCAGTTGGTTTTTCCACCTGATGAAATGCTGCCATGAGGAAACCTTCTGTTACAGGTTTATGTACTGGACTGACTGGGGCGAAAATCCTAAAATCGAGTCCGCTTGGATGGATGGGCAGCGTCGGAAAGTCTTGGTTCAGGAGGACCTTGGTTGGCCAACAGGCCTCTGTATAGATTATGTGAATGGTGACCGGATCTACTGGAGTGACCTCAAGGACAACATTGTTGAAACCATCAAATATGATGGAACCGATAGGAGAATTGTGGTAACTTCAGGTTAGAAATTTCACTTTCAATTTCATATATTAATTAATGTGTTTCCAGTCTCTTCGCCCCACTTTTCCCAAGGAGGAATCCTAATCTTAGGAGATGGTTTATATAGTTTCTTTGATACCATTCTGCCCAGCTCCCAGCTGCTGATTCAAATGCAAATGAACCTGTTAGGAGTTCTTTCTTGTATCATAAAAGTCATTTTTGTATCATAAAAAAAAACTGCTCTTGGCATCAGATGTTAAAATAACTGTTTCTTGTTAGGTTGCCCTGATAGAGGTGACGATCCTATGTTACAGTGGTTATATCCAGGTCTAACTCCTTCTAGATACATTAGTTTTTAATGTGCTAAATTTCCTTTTATGCAAGACTGGAAACATTTAGGAGAGTAGCATTTTGTTTTCTTGCCTAAATTCTACAGACCTGAAAAATCCAGCACGTATCAAGTTTTCCTGATAAGTGGTAGCTTATGTTTAAGGAAAAAAAATTCTCGGCCATACAAATTGTTTTCTAAAAGTAAAATAAAATCAGCAACTTGAAAGTGAGTGAGTCCTGTATAATTGGTGTCAGCCTGTAGGCATTGATCCAATTTAATTTCTCTTATCTTGATCTCCTGGCATGGCAGACGTTCATGGCCATGTGCACAGAGAGTCTGTGAATGTTGCTGGAATTTTAAGGTGTTGCCTTAGAGATTGATTTGAGCAGCTTGACTTCCAACCTAGAAGTGGAGCTTGGGTATCTTCTTTTCAATAACCTTGTTTTGTTTTTGCTTTTTCCTTGTGGGTGAACAGCGGTGAACCCTTATAGTCTGGACATCTTTGAGAGCCAGTTATACTGGACATCTAAGGATAAGGGAGAAGTGTGGATCCAAGATAAATTTGGGCGAAACAAGAAAGAGAAATTGCTGACAGTGAACCCTTGGCTTACTCAAGTTCGAGTCTTCCATCAACGGAAATATAATCATTCAGGTAGTCACAAACCTTATTTCAAATTAATGGCTATAGTCTTTCTGGAAAATGGTGGTGGATAATAATAGCTGACCTCCCTGTGCTGGAAAGGTGTGTGTGTGTGTGTGTGTGTGTGTGTGTTTTAACCATTTTGACTAGAGAAAGATAAAATTGGAGACAAAATGAAATGATGCACACCATCAGCAGATATGAAGTAAAAAGCCTTCAGTCCTTGTTGTTGCTTGCAGTGTGGGAATGTCCTCTTAGGCCAGAGAATCCAGTATGGGTTAGACCCCTGATAAATGTAAGTGGGGTTGACAAGTCACATAATAGGTGTCAGGGACATCAGAAGTCTTACCCACTCTTCACAACTGCAAGGTCAGGCTAGTCAAGTCATCCCGAGCTAGGCACGCCTTAGCTTAAAGCTTGAAGGATGCATTTTTACATTCTTCCTTCTTATTTTCTTGGTTCTGGGTCCTGCTTCTTCAGGTGGTGGTGGTGGTTGTTTTGTTGCTAAGGTGTGTCTGACTCATTGTGACCCCATGGACTGTACCCCATCAGGCTCCTCTGGCCATGGGATTTCCCAGGGCAAGAATACTGGAGTGGGTTGCCATTTCCTTCTCAAAGGGATCTTCCCGACCCAGGGATTGAACCCGTCTCCTGCATTGCAGGCAGAGCCAGGGGCAAATGTTCTAACTCATCCTTCATCGTTGTGTGGAGTAATGTGAAAGGGAAAGGACATTTTTGAAGTGAGGAAAGGAACTAGAAATCTGCCCAAGTCACTGAAGCAGTAGATAAGCTTTAAACCCAGAGATGCTTTTTAAACTTTATTCCATTCAACCCAAAGCTCAGCAATTTTCTATTCTGGTCCAGTTGTCAGTAAACCCAGTTCCAGCCTGAATTCTATGGCTGCGTGTGAGCCCTATCCCAATTTGATTTAAATCTGGATTTCTGTGACAGGGCCTCAATAATTGTAATAAAGGTGATGCTGATAATCATAGCTGTAAATTCCCTAATCTTACAAATAATGAAACTGAAGCCCAGAAGAAAAACTTCTCTTTGGAGAGCAGGGGTGAAAAAATCACATCCGCTGTATGCTTTGACTGGATCACACTTTTGGATCTATCCAGATGTGGATATTGACAAACCTTGATATAACAGTGGAGTATTACTGACCTTTTGAAATATCTCAGGTTGCTTAGTGCTGGCTTGCCAGGGCCATAGGGGATATAAGTGATGCCACTAGAAAATGTGAGGGGCGCAGAAGTGGGGTGGAGGGCACAGGGAGGGACAGCGCCGTGTTGGTGAGGGAGCAGGGGAGGGTAGTGTAAAGGGGGTCAGTTGTCAGGTGTCACGTGGCCTAAAGGTATCAGGATGCTGCCTGAGCTCAGACGTCGCCTGGCCACAACTCAGTGGATGGACATGCCCCTGGTTGGAGCATTCATTCCCTCCTTGGAAACTAATCGCTGTTCTCATCTGCTTTCCAGTGCCCAACCGCTGTAAAAATATCTGCAGCCACTTGTGCCTTCTGAGACCTAAGGGATACACCTGTGCCTGTCCCCAAGGCTCCAGATTTCTAGAAGGGAGCGTCACAGAGTGTGATGCAGGTAGGGATGCTGCCTGGGCAGCCGTGGGGGCTGGGGGGAGCTCCTTTGCCATCTTTAGTAGATTCCCTTACCTAGGCTTCACCTTTTTCAGGAGCCTGAAGAATCCCTGAGTACTGGTCTCTTGCAGAAGACAGTGGGGGTGGCTGGAAGGAAGGATGGGAGATCTGGAAACTATGAACAGAGCTGAGTGGGACTGAAGGGGCTAAACGGGACTTGTGTCCCTGTGATTTCTGAGAATTGTTTGCCAAAATCTGTGGAGATTTACATCCAGTGCCCCTAAATCGACTGTTGTGTTGTCTTATAAAGACATTTTGAAGAGTGAATTTTCTATAAGGCCTCATCCTCCAATCTGCCCCATATTGGATCCCAGTCACCCCAGAATCTATTCAGCCCTATTGGGAGTTCCTCAAAATGGAAAACCAGGCTCCAGAGGTTGGGGGGTGGTGCTTATCCCATACGGAGGGGAGACATAGAGTTCACTCTTTTTCCCATTTGCTTATTTCAAAGTTTTGACAACTGGAAAAGGGCCATGTTTTAAAATGTACTTTATGCTGTTGACAGATGGAAGCTGAAATAAATAAGCAGTGGTTTAATTCTCATCCCAAATGCTGTAGATGACCTATTCTTGGCAAGACCTTTCTTCAGTGACTTTATTAAGGAGTTAAAAAGCCGTAGTTAGTAACTAGTTAGTGTCCCTAACTAGTACCCAGTGCTTGAGAAGGATGATAGGAACATCATCCTGTTCACTAGCCGCCCATGTTGCGGCTCACATTCTGGGGAAATGAAGAGGCATAACCATGTTCTGCCACTAGGGGGAGCAAGCAGTGAAACAAGGCACCACCTGTTGACTCTTCCCAATCAGGCTGAAAAGTTGCAGGTTTAGAGCAAGAACTCAGCAAGTAACCGCCGCTTCCGCGCTCTCTATCCCCACTCTGTCCCGGTGCTACTGGGGAAGTATTTGCAAGATTACGACCTTTAGCAAGGGTAATTCTGAAGGTCTTAAAAAATGAGATCTCCTATCAGCTATCAAGCATCTATTGATCTGTATCTTTGTGTCTGTTTATTGATCAATGGATTGCTGATGCTTCAGAGCCTTTAGTGGATGTTTCAGGGTGTGCCTAAATTGAGCTCTTGGTTTAACTGGGTTCGAAAAGAAGCATTCTGAAAACTTCAGATGAAAATGTGAATGTCCTAAGAGATTTACCACAATGTTCTTTTTAACTATTAGTGTGTGTTTTCAGGAATCTAGTATCTCTCCACTATTTGGGGGGGGGGTGCTGCTATAAATTGCCTTTTTTCCCCCCTATCAAATATATGTTAGTACCCAAGACCTTATTGATAAAGGAATTCATCTGACTTAAGGGCAAGTTATCGTTTTGATAGAGAGGAAAATCAGCTGCCCCACTCCATCCACTCCCTACTCCAGCTTGGGCTGAAACGAGTTTGCAGGTTGGGGGTCTCTGCTGAGTGTGGCTGACTCACACATGTGTGACTTTCCCTTTCTGCAGCCATCGTAAATGCTATCAGCATGCCTTCTCCATGCAGGTGTATGAATGGAGGAAGCTGCTATTTTGATGAGAATAACCTCCCCAAATGCAAGTAAGTCTGAATGTTGAGGTCTGAACTGTAGGTCTTACCCCTTCTGGGGGAAATTTGAGACCCTTAAAAACAAGCACAAGAGCTTTGTCAGTTTTCATATCATAATCAGCTTGCCCTCCAGTGGGGGAGTCCACAGAGAACTAAGGCAGTGCTTCTCAAAGTATCATGTGCTTTAGAATCACCTGGGGTTTTGGGAAAAATTGCCCATCTCATTCACAGGGATCCTGCATTTCTAACTCCTGGGGGGAAAGAAAGTGAAAGTGACAGTCTCTCAGTTGTGTCCGACTCTTTGCGACCCCATGGATTATAGAGTCCACGGAATTCTCCAGGCCAGAATACTGGAGTGGGTAGCCTGTCTCTTCTCCAGGGGATCTTCCGGACCCAGGAATCGAACCAGGGTCTCCTGCATTGCAGGCGGGTTCTTTACCAGCTGAGCTACCAGGGAAGCCCCACTCCTGGGGGGATGCCACAGAATTGTGTGCCCCATTTTGGGGAGCAAGAAATGACAGCCCAATTTTCCTCCTTACCTGGGATTGCTGATTTTAACTGTGAGAGAGCAGCCATTAGCAGAACTGCTTCAGTGCCAAGCTCTCCAGAGGAAGAGACTGGGCTAAAGATTTGGAAAACGAAATTATCAAGAAAGCTCTTCACATGGTGCACAAAGATATTTAATGAAAGCATGTCCAAGGGAAAAACATGATGAAGGTTTCCGGGTTTACTCTCCAAGGGAGAATTCCATAGATTAGAGAAGACACCAGTAGGTCGATTTGATAAGGCTGACTCCGTAGATGGCATAGCTGTTCCCTATGAAAGTGAATTTCCATAGTCAGATTAGAGTTAAACCTAAGGAAGCAACAGCTCATGAATGGTTCTTCCTTTCCTTTCAGGTGTTCTAGTGGCTACATGGGAGTATATTGTGAAATGGGGCTTTCACAAGGCGTTCCTCCAGGAACAAGTAAGTTTTAAGGATAATGAGGGATCTGGGACTGCATCATGCTCCCTCAGTTGGGTGCTGTCTATAATCTGTTTAACTCACTTTCGGAAGAAGTAAAGGTTCTCGCCCCCAGGCCCTGCTGCTCAGCCAGCTCACTCTTTTCCTTCTTCTCATGTTCATACATTTGCTTCTTCTTCCCTCTTCGGCAGCGGCATCCGTGCTGTTGACAGTCATCTTGATCATCATAATTGCTGCTTTAGCCGCTTTCGGATTTTTCCACTATCGGAAAACTGGTTCCATTTTGCCTTCTCTGCCCAAGCTGTCAAGGTCAGTTTCATTATGTGGAATATTGAGTTTAGAAATCTGTATGATCTGTAACCACATGAATAACTTAGTTCTTCTTTTTCAAATTAAAAATCATCCTAGAGTGTTCATCTACTCTGCAGAAACAAAAGATACTGAACTGAAAGCAGTCACTTCTTCGATTGCTTCTCCAAAGCCCAAGTACAAATCACATTTTAGAGTGTAAATGGTTGTGTCTACCAGGTTACACTGTAGAACAGCGTCAGCTGTGTGAGGGGCCAGGCTTTCTTTCCCCTAGTGCCCGGCTGGCCCTCTCCTGGTCCTTAAGCATCCAGGAATGTGCTTGAGCACTTCTGGGTGACCAAGGGAATTTACTCCTGTACATGATATGTAAATTCAAAAGTGGGATTCAAGCCTTTCAATGAAGTAAGCAGTTAGCTAGGAAACTAGCTAGGCAATTATTGCAAAAGATTTAAAAAAAAAAATAACAAGACACGTTTGATTATTTCTTTTCAGCCTAAGCCATCTGAAATCCTCTGAAAATGGAAATGGGGTGACCTTCAGATCAGGGGATGATGTGAACATGGATATTGGAGTAACTGGTTTTGGGCCTGAGTCTGCTATTGACAGATCGCTGGCGATGGTGAGTGTGGTTACAAAATGACTATTTGAAGGTTATCATTTTTACTGCTTTATCAAAGAAATACTTAAGGAAAATATATTTATTTATTTATTTGGGTGCATCGAGTCTTAGCTGCGACGTGCGGGATCTTCATTGTGGCACATGGACTCTCTGGTTGAGGCCCATGGGCTTAGTAGTTGAGGTACCCGGGCTTAGTTGCCCTGCAGCATGTGGGATCTTAGTCCCCCAATCAGGGATTGAGCCTATTCCTTGCATCACAAAGTGGATTCTTAACTGCCAGACCACCTGGGAAGTCCCGAGAAACACAAGGGAATAAAATTCACCTAGTGAAAAAAAAAAAAAAAAGAAATACAGTATGCCCCTCAGAAGAAAGTCTTCACTCTACAAAGTCCTAACTTTGAGCTTGTTGCAGAAATGTGTCTAAAAACATTAGTAATGAAATTGAAATGAACCCCTGAGCCAGAAGTAAGTCATACTGTTGACCTGGAATCCTGCACAGTTTTAAGTTTAATTGAAATCTTAAAACAATCTATGTTTTGGGGAAACAGGGGAGAGGGACCATGATATTCTGTCTTTAGTTGATGACTTTTTATATGTTAAAGGAAGAGGCAGGGAGATACATGTTGCCTAGTCTCATATATTTTCCCACCGATATAGTGTTGGGATAAACATGGTTTTTGAGTCAGTGATTGGTTCAAATCACAACTCTGCCAGCTTCTAAGTATGTGATAGTAGCATGGAGCTTGACTTTCCATCCCCATCTGTAGAGTGATCCCTCCTGTGAGGACCAAATACTTTATGAGTGGACTAGGATCCACTGCAATGTTTATATTCGGTGATGGGAAGCCATTCTCCGCCTTCTGCCTCCTCCCCAAATCTTTCCTCTTTTGTCCCTGCCTAAAAGTGTAGTGTTATCCATTCTTCTTTCCCCTTCTGCCTCTTCTCTTTGCTTCTCTTCCACCTCCCACCCTTCTATGTCCAAAGCCAACCCCCAAGTGGCTTTGCCTTAAGGAACCATAGAGTACTTAGAAATGGGAAGAGTGTTTTTATTTCCCCGAGCTGATGAGTTAGAGCATTTACGTTGCTTTACACAGTGTTTGCCTTATGGAGGTCTTGTGTCTCTGCTGGCTTTTCTTTTTTTGGCAAGTTATCTTTTGGGCCCGTTCGGCAACGCACCTAACATACCTCCTGTAAGGAGTGCATCTTCTGCTGTGTGTGAACCAGGCTTGCATGGTATAATCCTTTTTATCCTTCATCAGAATGAACATTTTGCCACAGACTTCGGGAAGCCACCCATAATATTTGAGAACCCGACATACACCTCCAAGGACACTGCCATCACAGCGGCTCAGCCAACATCAGCCCCGGTGAGAAACCACAGTCCTTTCTGACAGTTGCTGCTGCTGTTGAGTCTTGTTCTTTGGAATAATGTGCCTTTAGCATCCTCCCAGCCTTCCCTCCATGGACGGAAGCACGGTGGTCCCTTCCTCGGCTTCACGCTCTGCAGTCACAGGACGGGCCCAAGGACAGAAGACCTGAAAACAATCAGAATCTTGGGTTTTGGCCACCATTCTGGGGGTGCCAGCCAAGAGCAGTTTCATCCTGAGTGGCAGGGCATTCAGAGGCATGGCGGATGTGGTGCCTGGCACACACAGGTGCTTTGTGAATGTCTGTGGGCTGAGTGAGCGGACAGTCCTCAGGCCATTATGCAGAGGCCTGGGGGACTGGGCCCACACTGTCTGGTCCTTACTGGTATCATGAGGGTGTAATTTGAGGTGACTTCCCTGCTCGCCTTTCTCATACTTTTCTGGAAAGTGCAGAGGTCTCTGAGTTTGGTAGACGGATACCAAAACTTCCTTTGGTACAGTCCCATTACTCACTTATCTTTAAGAGGAGCAGAGCGATAAATGAGACAGACTCATTAGGTCCGGGTCAGTAGTCCCAGTGCTACTGCCAGTACCTGTCACTTGTCAGTTAGCCCGTCTTCTTGTCAGAACCACTAGAGCTAAACTTCTTTTGAATCAGGAGATATAGTACATTTTAGTATGACAGAAATATTTGAATCTCAAAAGCATTTTGCCTGATTCTTCAACATCCAGATAGTAAAATTTTAAATCACATGATAAAATAGATTTTTGGTATTTTCCCTTGAAATAAAATGAGGCCATGTTTACAAATGGGTTTCCCTTGTAGCTCAGATGGTAAAGAGTCTGCCTGCAGTGCAGGAGATCTGGGTTTGATCCCTGGGTCGGGAAGATCCCCTGGGGAAGGAAATGGCAACCCACTCCAGTGTCCTTGCCTGGAAAATCCCATGGATAGAGGAGCCTGGTAGGCTGCAGTCCATGGGGTCGCAAAGAGTCAGGCACGACTGAGCAACTAACACACACACACACACAGACACACATGTTTACAAATACATTTCCAAGTTTGAGAAGAAATGAATTGGTGAATGTAAAAATACAGGAAAAGTGGTGAATTTCTACCCTGTAATCTATTAATTCTATATGCAGGGTAATTTGTGCTTTTAAGAGGGAACCTTGGAATCACGTGAATGTTACAGAAAATATCTAGAGGAATATTAATGTCATTATGCTTCTTGTTTTAAAAATTTTATTCTAAATAGCCAAAGGTAAAACACTCGGTTCACCAGTGAGTTTGGGAGTAATTCATACCAGAAACATGGTCAGCAGTGGGAGTAAGGGGCCATAGAGAAAACCATAGAAGTTGCTCTCACTCAATGAGAGTGTGATTGGTAATGAGTGGATTTGTCTCCCAAGAATAAGGCATGAGATAGACAACTTAGTAGTTGGTGCTCCTGATTTGGGGGAGATGAGAGTGATGTTTATTGCTGGACCACAGGGCTGTTTTCATGTAATAAAAATGGTGCCTGGTCATATTTGTGGGGGAGCAAGGTGGTAAGCAGAATCAAAGAGTTGATAAAGCAAAAATTCTTTGAAAACTGAATAATGGCTTTCCATATGCACACAGGTAACCGAATCTGGAACAGTGTATAACAAAAACTACGGCAGTCCCATAAACCCTGCTGAACTAGTTACAGACACAAAGCCAACTTCCTCAAGTGATGAAACTCAGGTAACAGTGACTGGCATGATATGGGATTTGGGAAGGACTTTGGAATTGCTGGGTTTATTAATCCTAGGCAAACTAGAGAGACCATGATAGGCTCACAGATCCCAAAATGTGTAGGCAATTAGTAAAGATGATTTTAAAAATAATAAATTGAAAAAATTCTACTGAGTAAAGCTACATTCTAACATTGAGTTGGGTATGATGTTCCTTGTGACATGGGAGACAAAGCAGGAAAGAAGGGTGGCATACTTCTGAACCCAGCCTCTTCAAATCAGAGGCATTTAATTTGAGCTAACAACTTAAAATGAGTAAACACCTCACCGTGTCAATGCTACATATAGAGAACCTTTTCCTTTCCCGTGCAATGCAATTTTTCTGCCGTGTATGTCTTTGTTCCCTTAATAATGCATGTTGCTTTTACTCTACTGTTACTGATGCTCACCACTTGATGGCACTAATCTACACTCGCTTGATCTTTCCATCTAACATCATTGTCCTCAATGTGCCAGGCACAGTGTTTAATACCGAAGAGTAAATGAAAAAAGAACTCTAGATGAAGCTTCTCTATCTTGTCTGCAGACCCTTTGAAATTTGTAAACTATGTGGTCTGCAAAGAGAAATTCAATAAATTTGATACAAAGCTTTACATGAATGGATAATATATCATTAGTTTTAATAGACACATAGGAAGAAGCTATTTCAGATATAGCTGATTGATTCTGGGCAACTATTTTACCTCTGGGCACTGTTGGCACCTTGGGTTGGGCAGTCCTTTGTGGCACAAAGCTATGCTGCACGTTGCTGGACATTTTCGTGTTCCTGGCCCCTGTCCACCAAGTGCCCGTAGTTTTCTCCAATGCATTGTGATCCCTCCCCTACCCTCAGCCCCTAAACATACACTCCAATTGAAAACAGTAGGATCTGGAACCTTCTAAGGTTCTATGACTTTTGTGAAGTTATATAGAGGAACAAAAACCCAAGGGTAGTCCATTTTATAGAATAATCCCTGTTCTCAAATTGCATAATCTATAAACAAAATTAGTGTCTGCAAAGTCATGCTGGATTCTCAGCACTTCACATTGCTTCCTGTTCTGCTCATTCAGGTCAAAATAAAAGTTGAACTAAATTGATGCTAATGAGGAGAGCTTATAACAAAGGTGCCTTTGTCCACCTTTTCATCTTTCATTTACTAATTCCTTCTTATACACACACACACAAATGTAGTCTTAGGAATTTCCACTTTCATATTTTTGATATTTCATATTTTCAAACAATTGCATATTTTTCTTTAAGCTACATTGAAAACTTTATTTTGCAGACTGCTTTTTCCACAGACACCAGAATACCTAAATGTCACATGTTGGTTCCCCAAGTCTGACTCGGCCCCGTGGCAGTGCCAGATCTACATTATATTCTCAAGTCCAGTGATCCCCTCCTTTGGACAGAGCTCTCTCCTAGCTGAGCAGGAAGGGGAACATGAAGGGGATTCGGCAACCTCCGCCCTGCACAACAGTAATCAGAAACACTGAGAGATTCTCTCAAGTAGAGCAGACCTTTACCAATTGCAGTCCTTTTCTTTCTCATCTCCATCTTTGCAATATACTGGCTCTTCTTACTTTTTTCTTTTTTTAATCAGTTGAGTCTGAGGCCCTCTAACATCTGTCCTCCATGGTATGTCCAGGGATTTTTCTATGATCTTTGCCTCCTGGGAACTGAGATAACAGCCAGAGTGGCTATAGAACCCCTTGGTTAGGATGACCTTAGGTTGACATTAATGTGCCAGAGAGGCTTACCTTTTTCTCTTTCATCAATAAATCTGCTCAAAGGACTCGAAAAACATGAACTCCTTGGTTTAGTTCTGTCATTTTCAAAAGCTGTGTTGACATGCATTGGACTTCCCAAGAAGATAACAGTGAAAATCACCGCTGCTTCTTTTGTTAGTAATCACTCAAGTCCTTGGGGCCATTCCACACTGAAGCCATGAGTTTGGGCCTTCCCCATTAAGGGTAGGTTACTAGAGGCCAGGCTTTGACCTGAGTATCTCCATCTTCCCCTTGGTGGTGGCTGTGTGCTGAGTAGGTGCTCAATTAAATGTGAGTGAATGCCTTCTTCCACTTCTGTATTCACGTGATCTCTAGTCCTTCACATGTTGGCCCTCTACTTTCAGAGAGCAGGAGACACTTCATAAAACACACGTGCTACTTCAGCTACCTGCAGGAGGGCGTGGTCTGTTTCCCAGTCTCCTGTTCTCTTGTCTCCTTCCAGCTGGCAGCCAGAGCTGTGGCCAGCACTCTACCATGGGCAGCTTTTCTGTAAGACAGGGGCCGTTCATCATAGTCCAGGGTGATTTCTCTTTGGGTTCCTTAGTTTTGAGGCATCTGAATCCTAGAGGCATTGCCTGCTCCCCTACCTACAATTTCGTTCAGTGATTTTGCTGAGACTTCCTTTCCTCATCTGCAAAATAGATATAATCAGAGCCTTTGCCTTGCAGAGTCATTGGGAAGATTAAATCAGATATGTGCAAGACTCTTAGAATAGTTCCTGACAAATAGTAAGCACTCAATCAATGTTCACAGTTCAGTTCCGTGACTCAGTCGTGTCTGACTCTTTGTGACCCCATGAACCACAACATGCCAGGCCCCCCTGTCCATCACCAACTCCTGGAGTTTACCCAAACCCATGTCCATTGAGTTGGTGATGCCATCCAACCATCTCATCCTCTGTCGGCCCCTTTTCCTCCTGCCCTCAATCTTTCCCAGCATCAGGGTCTTTTCAAATGAGTCAGCTCTTTGCATCAGGTGACCAAAGTATTGGAGTTTCAGCTTCAACATTAGTCCTTCCAATGAACACCCAGGACTGATCTCCTTTGGGATGGACTGGTTGGATCTCCTTGCTGTCCAAGGGACTCTCAAGAGTCTTCTCCAACACCACAGTTCAAAAGCGTCAATCCTTTGGCGCTCAGCTTTCTTTATTGTCCAACTCTCACATCCATACATGACTACTGGAAAAACCATAGCCTTGACTAGATGGACCTTTGTTGGCAAAGTAACGTCTCTGCTTTGTAATATGCTGTCTAGGTTGGTCATAACTTCCCTTCCAAGGAGTGAGTGTCTTTTAATTTCATGGCTGCAGTCACCATCTGTGGTGATTTTGGAGCCCCCCAAAATAAAGTCAGCCATTATTTCCACTGTTTCCCCATCTATTTGCCATGAAGTGATGGGACCGGATGCTATGATCGTATTTTTCTGAATGTTGAGCTTTAAGCCAACTTTTTCACTCTCCTCTTTCACTTTCATCAAGAGGCTCTTTAGTTCTTCTTCACTTTCTGCCATAAGGGTGGTGTCATCTGCATATCTGAGGTTATTGATATTTCTCCTGGCAATCTTGATTCCAGCTTGTGCTTCTTCCAGCCCAGTGTTTCTCATGATGTACTGTGCATATAAGTTAAATAAGCAGGGTGACAATATACAGCCTTGGTGTACTCCTTTTCCTATTTGGAACCAGTCTGTTTTCCATGTCCAGTTCTAACTGTTGCTTCCTGACCTGCATACAGGATTCTGAAGAGGCAGGTCAGGTGGTCTGATATTCCCATCTCTTTCAGAATTTTCCAGAGTTTATTGTGATCCACACAGTCAAAGGCTTTGGATATGGATGGAAATAGTCAAAGCAGAAATAGATGTTTTTCTGGAACTCTCTTGCTTTTTCTGTGATCCAGCGGATGTTGGCAATTTGATCTCTGGTTCCTCTGCCTTTTCTAAAACCAGCTTGAACATCTGAAAGTTCACAGTTCACGTTAGTTGTTTCTAAAAATTTTTTTTCCTTCCAAACATTCTGTAGTTACGTATTTGATTTCTCATTGATCCAAGATTTAGGAGAGAGGGTTTCACTTTCCAAGTGGCTGCATTTTTTGTGTTGTTTTGTGTTACTGTAGTTTATACTTTGGCTGTTAATTGTTGGTTTTATGTACTGTTCTGGAATCAGTTGGCATGAGGGATCTGAGTTCCCTGATCAGGGATCAAACCCGTGCTCCTTCATTGGAGGTGCAGCCACTGGACCGCCATGGAAGCCCCTGTTAGTTGTTTTTGTTATCATCATAATGGCAGGAGGAAATGGTGACAGGATACGAAATATGACTGAGTTGACCAAGGATCAACACGAGATGAGGGTTACAGTCTGGCTTATTCCTTAAAGTTGCAGGCAGCCCCTGAAGAAATCTCTTGCCTGTCTCTGTCAAAGCTTCTAGATTCTCGGGCACAGATTCTGTGAACTATACATTTCGGATCAAGCAAGTATTTTGAGGCTATTAGATGATGAGAGCCCAGAGAGTTTCAGTGACCCTTCAGGGCCTACCCATGGGAGAATTGAACAATTTCCTGCATGGGCCGGGTCATGTGGTCCCAAGTTGTAAATTGTTTTTTCCCTCTGTAAGAGGAAATTTTAAAACCTAGGCTGGGGGGAAGAAACAAAAAATTCCATTACGGAAAGTTTTCTGTTTCCTCTTTTTCCTTTAGCCAACAAAATGGAATATCTTCAAAAGAAAACCGAAACAAAATACCAACTTTGAAAATCCATTCTATTCTGAGGTAATTGTTAACAATTTTTCTCAGCCCAGGCATTCTTTCTTAGCATTAACTTGCTAAATCGGGCATGTACTCAGATTATTCTGAGCAAATTGGCCACAATTTGTCTTCACACAAAACCATTTTCCATCCTGTTGGAAATAAGTGACAGATTCTTGTTTCTTTGTGGTTTTAGATGGAGAATGAACCAAAGGTCAGTGCTGCTGTGACCCCACCTCCATCACCTTCTCCTCCTGCTAAGGTTTCTTGGAAAAAAGGCTCAACTCCAGGCTATAGTGCAACAGAAGACACGTTTAAAGATACTGCAAATCTTGTTAAAGAAGACTCTGAGGCATAACTGTGCTGGCTATTTAGGGAATAATTAGAAACACACTTTTGCACATTTTTTTTTTTACAAACAGATGAAAAAAATTAACATTCAGTACTTTATTAAAAGAATATATTTTCCCCCCATACTCCTGTAGTTGGTACTGTTTGTGAAAACAATGCCTTGTGTGTCTTTTTTACTCATCTCATATTTTTACAACTAATTATCACCTTGTACTATATGTATATCTTTGCACTGAAACTCTCTGAAGGTAATGCTATAAATATATTGTACATTTGTAAATTTTGGAAAGATTATCACATCATTAAATTTGCTAATGAAAGTATCTGCTGAATTGGTTGGTGATCATTACATTCAGTGATCCACTGAAAAAAGGAATTGACTCAAGGCCTTTAGCAATGTCAGAAGAAGAGGCACCACCCTAAGACCCTATAGAATTATCAAGGAAGGGAATCCAGGCCCCACTCTTGGGTCCATTTTCACACATCAGCATGTAGTGTTCAATTTGACCTGATGAATAGCATATCCATGGAGATGCAGGTGATACAGAAGGTTGAAAAACTATTCAGTTCCACCCTTCTGCATGTTGGCATTGTCCAACCAGAGCTCTGTTTCCTATTATCTCCCTAGCTACCAAGTCAACATGTTTATGTTAATGTCTGAGAAAAAGCTCATGTCCTTAAGTCTAAGTATCCTGCAAAGAGTTTGTAATCTAGTCACATGAACTTTCATTTGATGGACCATAGGGTGATCGACACCCTTTCCTAGCATCTCAGGTGGTCACCTACTCTAGAAACTGGAGCTGAATGAATGAAAAGCAAATCTGTCTTCATAAAGGAAGGTGCAAAGCAAATACCAGCAAAGCAAAGCCAGCTGGATTTTGTGTTTCTCTGTGTGAAAATTTTCCTTATAACGACTATTTATTTTCTCAGTTGAACATGAATAGAAAGGGAAACCATTCTTATTGAGCCTTGCTTAGGTCCTTTAGCAAAATCATAAGTTTGTATCAGAATGTATTGCAGAGTCTAGCCTTCCTCCTGAATCTAGACTCTAGTCTCCACAGCTGGAACTGCGGCAGGAATACAGGTTCCACACTAGATAGCATTCCCAGTTCTCTGTGCTAATAATGCACATTTTACAACAATGAATGAATGAGTGTATAAATGGACAGATGGATGAATGAAACACGTACTACTGATGATTTTATTCCCGAGTTCTCAAAATATTTTTTTGCTCATATTTTGAGTGCTTATTGTAATTATTTTGAAATGTACTTTGATTAGAAAAGCAAATGGAAATGATGCTGCTGAAAATTTTCTAATAAAGGTGTATTTTATCAGACTTCTTCTGTGTGCTTTATAAACCCAGGTCATGAATTGGTTGTATTTTGCTGTGCGTGGAGCTTGGAACTTTGAGAGCTAGGCATCAGGGAACCAGGAACGCCCCGGGTTCAAGAGGGGAGGAGAAGGAAGAGGAATCCACAGGTCATGTAGCCCTGAAACTGCCCTGGGGCTGGTGAACACAGGAGGATAAAGTATAGGTTTCCACCTGAACTCTGGGCAGGCAGCCCCCTCAGTTGCCTTAAAGAGTCATCCAGCCCCCCTCCCCTTTCCTTCCTCGCACCCTAGGACCCCAGCCAGTTTCCCACTTTGGATCTGATGGTGATGGGAAGGTAGCAGCAGGGTCACAGCTGGAGAGGATTTTGTTCAGCTTGGGCTTTGGGCTCCAATGGGGTGTGTGAGCCATACCAGCCCAAAGTCAGAGGAAAAGGGAGTTCCAAAACGGTTGTGATTTCCACCTTTGGTATTTGTCTTGGGCCGTAAGCTCAATAAGAAATAATCTGGGGAATTTAAAAAATGAGAATTAATTTCCTGCTTAGCTTCATGTCTGGGTCTCCCTGGGAAGGACCTAGAAAGCGTGCTGCTGCGTGTCTGTCCTCGCCCATGTGAGCTGGCACTGGTCAGACGGTCAGTGGGTGGGTCACCCCTCCTTGGTTGGCTCTCCCAGCTGGGGTCCTGCTCCTGCTTTATTCTCTCCTGGAGAGAATAAACCTTGGGAGAGGAAGACCAGCTCTGGAGAGCATTGCCTCATGCCTCCAGTGGTCCTAACCATGGCCATCTCAAGGTGAGGATCAAAAAAAAAAATCACTAGGCTTGTCAACTCTTGAAAGTTACCAGCCTTGTGGAGGACTTTTAGTTACACCAATTATGTGCCTCTTCTTGGAAGTGAATTCAGGTGTGTGGGGCGGCGGGGAGAGGGGGAGATCGGGAAACAGGGTGCTGTTTAGAGGATGGAAAAGCTGATGTGACTCAGTATCACATCCCATGAAGCCAGGTCAATCCTAAAGGAAATCGACCCTGAATGTTCATTGGATAGACCGATGCTGAAGCTTAAGTTCCAATACTTTTAGCCACCTGATGTGAAGAGCTGACTCATTGGAAAAGACCCTGATCCTGGGAAAGATTGAAGGTGGAAGGAGAAAGGGGTGACAGGATGAGATGGTTGAATGGCATCATTGACTCAATGGACATGAGTTTGAGCAAGCTCCAGGAGATAGTGAAAGACAAGGAAGCCTGCGTGCTGCGGTCTATAGGTTCACAAAGAGTCAGACTCGACTTAGTGACTGAAAACAGTCACATGAAGTGGAAACAATTTTACCAGCAGAAATGTGTTATTGCACAGTGTAAAATCACAACCACAATCCCTTTTCTCCTTCATTCATTGATTCATTCACTTACTCACTTGCCTATGTTCTTACCAGCATTCAGTTGCAGATGAATGGACACCGTAACTATGAGCTTAAGGAAAATGTGTGAGAGGAGAACTTTTAGTGGGGAATTCCATCCACTAATTCTTGGCTTTTTTTTTTCCTGAGTTAGGAAAAGATCACTAATATTTGATTTTTGAGATAGAGTATGTCAGGTTGGCTCAAAAATGAGAGCTAGTTAGGCCCTGGGGTGAGGGAGGGTTCTGAGGAAATTGGTTATAGATGTACATTCTGGAAAGAGGCCTGGCCCCACAGCCTGGAGCCCTGGGTTGCCCTTGAATTCTCAGCCTCTCTTCAGTCTTCCTTTCTGCATTCATCAAGCCACAAGTCATACTGAAGATGACATGATTGTATGTTTCCATTTTTAAAAGAAATTCTAATTTTATCTTGGAGTATATTTGATTTACAGTGAAAAGAAGTTGGACATACATGGAAGGTGTCTAAACCTTGGGAGAGGAAGACCAGCTCTGGAGAGCATTGCCTCATGCCTCCAGTGGTCCTAACCATGGCCATCTCAAGGTGAGGATCAAAAAAAAAAATCACTAGGCTTGTCAACTCCTGAAAGTTACCAGCCTTGTGGAGGACTTTTAGTTACACCAATTATGTGCCTCTTCTTGGAAGTGAATTCAGAACATTTTGTTTGAAAATCAACCACGTGTCTGCATTCACTTTGTGTCCATGATATTCTGGAATAAACTATAGGAGACAAAGCAAACAGGTCTCCAGAAATTATGTGACATCACTGAGTCCACTTGGCTAACAATATAGTCATCGGATGCTGTCCCGTCTCTTGCAGACTAGAGAGGAAGGGCTCATATTTCTGCTCCTCTGATAATTAGCATCCCCTAATGATCGTCGTTTGCTAAGAGCACAGTTTCCCAGCCAATTACTTCCATCACAGGGGCTAGGCCATCTTCCTGCTGCTAATCACTGAGCCTCAGCTGCTGCTTCTGTGGAAAACAGAGGTGGGCTATGAGAGTTCAGTGTGAAAATGCATCAATGTGTAGAGAGTGTATAGAGCCCACTGCCTGGCACAAAGCCCCAAATCCCCAGTAGCCATGATTTTGATCATTTATTAAATGGGAGAGAAGGGAAGAGTTTTTTTTTTAAATGAAGAAATGTATTTTGGGCTTCCCAGGTGGCATAGTGGTAAAGAACCTGCCTGCCAATGCAGGGGGCATGGGTTCAATCCCTGGTCTGGGAAGATCCCACATGTTGCAGAGTGGTCAGGCCTGTGAACCATAACTACGGACCCTGCGCTCTGGAGCCCAGGAGCTGCAACAACTGAGGCCTGGGTACCCTAGACCCCATGCTCTGCAGCAAGAGAAGACACTGCAGTGAGAAGTCCTTGCACCACAACTGGAGAGTAGACCCTGTTCCCTGCAACCAGAGGGAAGCCGACATGACAACGAAGACCCAGCACAGCCAAAATAAACAAGTAAATACAATTATTTTTTAAAACAGAAACATATTTTTTAAATCTTTACAGAATGCAATTTCATGTTTAATTAATGAATTACTTTTGGCCACCCTATGCAGCACGTGGCATCTTTGTTCCCTGACCAGGGATCAAACTTGTGCCTCCTGCAATGGAAGTGCAGAGGCCTAGCCCATAGACAGCCAGGAAGTTCTCCAGGAAATGTATCTTTACAAGCTCCTTGGGGATTTTTAACATGACGCTAAGGATAGAATTACTAATCTAAATAGAAGTGACTAATCTTTTTTTTTTTTAATGATGGATATTATAGGAGTGGTCAAGATTTTCTCCAGGCCTGTGGAAGAATGCATAGATCTTATATGCAATGAGGCTGGAGTGTAGATAAAATGTAGAGTCTCATTTTATTGTCATGCAAGAGTAATGGGAAGGCAGTAAAGAACCCTGGATGTGAAAGATGGGAATCCCAAGGCTGAGAAAGGGAGAGCTCATACACCCATCACAGCCTGGAGAACATGGCCCAGGTTTTTGCGGTGCCCCATATGCAGGGCTTTGCTGAATTAAAGAACAGGCTGATGTAGGAATTTGATAGAATATATTTAAAACCCATTCTTCTATCTCTTCCCATGTTTCCAGGCTCCAGAGGACTTTAATTATGCTCTCCTAGTTTCCCTAAGCTCCACTGTGGCTGCGATTCCTCAAGAGGCCTTCTGGGGGCCAGGGAAGAGGAGATGAGAACATCCTGAGTCTTCCTGACATTAGAGACTTTTACCCCAAGATGAGTGGGATACAGTCTGTTTCCAAGAGTGCAATTGTATATTTATTGCTTCTAAGTTTTCATTTGTCGAGTTTTTTTTTTTTTTCAAATTCAAAATTTAAAGGATAAACAATCTTGAGCTGTTCTTGGCAACAGGGCTTTGCCACTGTTTTCCAAATTTTCAAGGGACTGGATTCACTTAGTGGGGGTTAACAGAGATGTTACTATTTGCTGCACAGAAATGTCCCCCACATTATGGAGGTGATGCTTGGACTCTGGGCTCAGGAAGTCCATTTATCTGTCATTGGCCCTCACTCAGGGCCTCGTGAAAACAGAGACAACAGTCATATGGGCAAGGGACCCCTCTCCTAGAGTGAACCTCTGAGTGGCCATGTGACCTTGGATCAGTTGTTTCACCTCCCCGATGGTTAGTAACTTTATCTGGAAAGTGAAGTGGTTGGACAAGTTTATTGCTAAATTCTTTGGTTTTCAAGTTCAATGACTTCTCTCTACTTCAGTCTTAATTTGGAATTTGGTTCAATTCAAAATCACTGCAGCTGTTTCAGTAAGTTGTAAGCCTGTTACATCAACTTCAAAGAAGTCAGCTTCAATTATAGCTTCTTAGTTTTTATCCTCAAATGCTGTCTCTCTCTAGGTGAGCTATCAAAGAGATACATTTTAGAAAATCTTTTCTTATTTTGAAGTATCTGAAAGCCTGCCAGTAAGTTTCAGGGTTGAAAGTTGCCACCAGGGGTTTATTTTTGCAGGAAACTCCCGCAAACATCCTTTGTAGAGCCAAGGCCACGGGGGTCTATCATGGGATCCCAGGCCCACGGAGTGTTTCCTAAGGCACATGAAGGGACCCTAGTCAGAGAGTGAGGCTGGCAGGAAGTCACCTCTGATGAGCCGCTGGCATCCTGCAGACTTTGATGAGATGCGAGGCCCTTAAATGGGCTCTGGATGAAAGAACAGATGAACCTAGAAGTAAAATAAATTAATTAGGATTTTCAATTCTTTTCATGTTAAACCTGGATTTACTTTTTAGTTGTGGTAAGATATATATATAACGTAAAATTTTAAATTTGGATTTTTAGTCGTCTATCTGACATCTGGAGCTGTTTTATTTGTTTGTTTTTCCAAGATGGCCTTAGATGGCTTCCTGTAATGGCTTTGAAAATCACTGAGGCATGGTATTCCTTCTGATATTCTGACTGTGTCAGGGCCCATGAAAGGAGGGCAGGAAACAGTTCAGCTCAGCCCAGACCAGCAGGAAGTGCCCTAGTCTCCTATGAGGGACACGGGAATTACTTCTCAGAATGGGCTGAGCTGTGGTACTCAGAGTGCAAAACCACCACTCAATAACTTAGGCAGATGGCCGCCTTGGTTTATCTGGGAAGGTGAAGTAGAGTTGGAGCCAGGACTCTTTCCCTAACTAGCTGGCTGACCTTGTAAAAGCTGTTGAGTTCCTCTAAATTTCTGTTTCTTATCTTAAAAAAAAAAAGATAACAAATTCCATAGGGACACCAAGAGGACAGTATTTATTCATTCATTCTACAAATGTTGAACAAGCATCTACTAGGTACCATGGAATGGTATCAAATAGTAATAGCTAACATTCCAGAGCACTTTATGTGAAGTATCTCATTTAATTCTGGAAGCCTTATACTGAAAGTACTATTGCACCATTTTACAGACCAGAAAACAGAGGGATAGACAGAAAGATAAAACCACAGATAGCAAACTGCTTTTTTACTTTTAATTTAAAAATTAGAAAATTATATTTTGGTAATTATAGTCATAAAATAATTCAATGATTTTGTGTAAATGAGAAAGCACAAAACAACAAGCTTTGGCACAAGATCATGACCTAGGAAAAATTTTCTTTTACTTCCTCCATTTTATTTCTGTGGATTGTTAGTAACCTACACTGTCCAGCAACAACAACTATAAAAGCAGGTATTTACTGAAGGTTTCCTATGTGTCAGGACATTTTCTAAGCACTTTCCAAGTATTAACTCATATAATGCTCCCAGCAACTCTATGAAGTAGATTATTATCATCCCCATTTTACAGATGAGGAAACTGAGGTAAGCGAGGTTAAATAACTTGCACAAAGTCTTAGAGGTGTTACGTGTTGGATCTGAGACGCTTCCTCAGTCCAGCCCCTGAGACCACACTCCACACCCCTGTGTCACATTGAGTCCTCCCATAGGCTGGTGAGGAAATACCCTGCCCCCCTCCACCCCCAGCTAACTCCCTCTCAATCCCCATCCTACCCTGCGCTGACAGCCCAACAACTTCCTAGTCTTAAAAACCTTTCCTAAAGCCTCTAAAAACTTCCAGTTCAAAGGAAGCCTTCAGTGACTTGTACGCTACTGGATTCAGGTCAGTGCCTTTCTGGCCCCTGTGTGTTAGTATTCTGCCTTCAGTTAACGCCACTGTGATTTAATAAGAGTCCCATGAGGGACCTCCTTGTGCTGGGCTGGCTCCTGGGTGCTCCTTCCCCAGCTGGGTGCTGGCTTCTCCCTCTGTGAAGGAGGCACAGCCCAGCTGTGCCCACCAGCATTAACCTTTTCTTCACGCAGTCATTAGCATTTAAATATAGAATGAACCAATGCCTTGATTTATTCTGTGGAGAAATAAATCTACCAGGACAGGCTCAATATTCCTGGTGCGTTTCCTGCTGTGTCTGACCCTGCAAGGCTCTTGTTTCTGAGAAACAAAAGAGGCAGAAAAATGTGAAAAGCAGCCTAAATGATTTTTCTGAGCTCTGCCTCAAATGCATGGTGGAGTCAAACAGCTCAGACAGCTAGCCCTACCCTAATTGTTATTTGTTATTTGTAATTTCCTGGTCAGGGAAGGATGGCATGTGTGTGTAAGTGCGTGTGTGTGTGTGTGTGTGAGTGCGTGTGTTTGTGTGTCTTTCTTTAATCAAGCTAGATGCACACCCTTTTTCTGCCTTCACAGGACCCTCTAAGCTCACCTCCATTCTAGTCCTGGTGCACATTTAATAATCCTTTTTCTTGTTTCTCTTTCTCTCTAAACCCATGTCAGTGTCCCAGGGACCATTACCAGCTTTCATTTCTCTATCCATAGCCCCTAACATAGCACCTGGCACGTAATGAGTGCTGAATAAATGTTAGCTGGGCGTCCCTCGTGGCTCAGATATAAAGAATCCACCTGCAATGCAGGAGACCCGGGTTTGATCCCTGGGTTGGGAAGATCCCCTGGAGAAGAGCATGGCAACCCACTCCAGTATTCTTGCCTGGAGAATCCCCATGGACAGAGGAGGCTGGCAGGCTCCGGTCCATGGGGTTGCAAAGGGTCGGACATGACTGAGTGACTAAGCACACACACAAATGTTAGCTAAGGAAATAAATGGAAAAAAAAGCTAAAGGCTACAGCAAGAAAGAAATCCATCAAATCCTGAACCTCCAGTGGAAGGAGCATGCTCTTACAAACACATCTGTCTTTGGCCTACGTCGCCAGATGGTTCAGGGTTCATGCAGGTGAGGTTAGTTGGTCACAATCAAGTGTCAT
The DNA here is from genome assembly GCF_019320065.1 of Cervus canadensis. NCBI lineage: Eukaryota > Metazoa > Chordata > Mammalia > Artiodactyla > Cervidae > Cervus > Cervus canadensis. The sequence goes on along the minus strand of NC_057400.1, from coordinate 49,151,388 downwards.
TTAAATTTGTGTCTTGACTTTTTTCTTCCGAGCTCCTAGGACTCATAAAGGCTTTTCATTGAACAGAATGGTTAAATGTTGTGTAAAAGACATCTGAAGAATTAACCTCATGCTCTTCCAGAAAGATGACTGAGAGGGAATGAGCCATCACTAAAAGCTCACCTTTATGTAGGTGGGAAGGCTCCACCCCTTTCCTGCCACGCAAGCTCTTTTGAGACTAGGCTGGCTAGGAGCCCAGGCCTGCGATAGCTGGGGGGTCTGCAGGGCAGTTAGCAAGTGCTGTTCTGCACACAGGCTCTTGTTTAGGGGGAACACCAAGCTGAGGGAGGTACTGCTATTAGCATCCTCACTTTACGGAGGAGGAAACTGAGTCATGAAATTAAAACAGGTTGCTCAGGATGGCTCAGCAAGGTAGTGGCAAAGCCAACCTCTGAACCCAGGAGCTTCAGCCCGGAGCCACATCTCTAACCTTGGTTGGTACTGCTTTCCAGTTCATCGCTACCTAAAACACAATGTAACGGAAAGAGTCCTGTTCCAGGGAGGAGGAGACCCAAGTCTTATTCTAGGTTGGTCAAAATTTAGCCATGTGATCTCAGAAAGTTGCCTGCTTTTTGTGGTTTCTTAAAAGGGGATAGAAGATCACTGCTTTACAACCTAAATGTCCATTGACAGCTGAATGGACAAAGAAGATACGGTATATGTATACAGTGAAACATTACTCAGCCATAAAAAGAATGAAATAATGCCATGGCAGGAAGATGGATGGATCTAGAGATTATCACACTAAGTGAACTAAGTCATACAAAGACAAATACCACATGTAGAATCTAAAATACAATACATATGAACTTAATCACACAACAGAAACAGACCCATAGACATAGAAAACAAAGTTATGTTTTCTTAGGTTACCTTAGTTACCAAAGGGAAAAGTGGGGGAGGGGTAAACTGGGAGTACGGGATTAACAGATATGAACTACTATATGTAAAATAAACATGTATTTACCCTATAGTACACAGAACTGTATTCAGTATCTTGTGATAACCTAAAATGGAACAGAGTATGAAAAAGAGTACATATGTGTATATATATATATATACATATATATAACTGATTCACTTTGCTGTATACTTGAAGCATTGTACTTTAATAAAAAAAATGAAAAATGTTTTATTTTTTAAAGAACATTACCACGTTAAAGTCTTTCATAAAGGAAGACCCTCCTTAATTAATTCCACGAGGTCCAGGCTTTGAATGTATTATTTGTAAGAAGAATCATATTTATTGAGTAACAATTACCTTTCTTCCCACTTTTTATTAAGTCAAATCAGATTCTCAGTTTCAGTGAGGATCTGCTTGTCCATTTCACTGAGTTTCCACCTTCTGTTTTCCTGTGTCCCACCACGGATTATTTTTCTTTCTTAGCCTTAGCCACCATTTCCCATGCAATAAGTCTGTTTACTCAGTTTCCTCTGTCTGGGCAGCAGTTTATCTGCCTTATTCTCCTCTATGTCCTCAGGGTCTAACATCTAGCAGCCGCTTGATGAGTTGTTGGGCTCATGAGTAAATTGAATTATTGGTATTGACAAGCCTGTTAGCTGAGGCTGTTGAAGGGTAAGCCATGTAATATGGCTTTAAAGGTATTGAAAATAACTTGAAGCGCTCCATTTTTGCTCTTTAAAAGTCTATAGGCTCTGGGTTTGATATTGCTGGGTGGAATGACCTCCAAGCTCCCATCTGCTTCTGAAATTTCACAACCCAGTGGTTTTCCCTTGTGAAGATGACTGGAGAGATTCACTGCAGACTGAACACTAGGGGGTGTCTTTGTCCCAATTCATGTGAAGTAGGGGACACTCTGGAGCCACCTCCCATACCCGTCTGTCTCCAAGCAGGGTCACCCCGAGGCCCGGGTGATGTAGCATAGCTGTATTCATGGTGGAGAGACGTCCATGGTAGTAGAAGTTCTTTAAAGATCCAAATTAATAGGAAACCTATTAACAAATTAATAGGAAACCTATACCCTTTCCACTCACACACTTTTTTTCCTTCACGTGTAAGTTGAAGGAATTGGAAAAAAGACTCCCTTTATCCTCTCATATATATATGAAAGATGCTTGGATTTATCCCTTTAAGAAACTAAATATTAATATTATGGGACCTCACGAACGTTGTGAAAAAGCCATGTGTACGGTCATAAGGATGGGTGGGCGAAGGCAGGCTGGGCAGAGGGAGAAGCTCAACTCAGATGCAGTTGCCATGGAGGCCTCAGCCAATGGTATGGGATGCTTTGGAGCTGCGAATGGTCCTTCTGAGTCGTCCTTAACTGGGGCTGGGGCCAAGGCTTTGGTCTCTTCATCAGCCAGGCATTGGTCACCAACCACCCTGTGTTAGTCTGTTCAGGCTACTATACCAGAATGCCATAGACTGAGTGGCGTACAAATAGAAATTGATTGATTTCAGTTCTGGAGGCTGGGAAGTTCAAGATCAAGGCACTTGCAGATTGAGTGTCTGGTGAGAGCCCACTTCTTGCTTCACAGACAGAGGCCGTCTTCTCACTGTGTCCTCACATGGCAGAAGGAATAAAATGCTCTGAGGTCTCTTTTATAAGAGCACAGTCTCATTCATGAAGCCTCCACCCTCACGACCTAATCACCTTTCAAAGGCCATGTCTTCAGATGCCATCACATTGGGGTTAGGGTTCCCCCAACACAAATATTCAGTCTCTATCACACCCCCATATCCTTGGCTGAGGCTGCACAATGGATGCAGGCAAGTCCATCAAAGGCCATAGTCCTGGGCCCTTGGCAACTGCGGGGGTGGGTGCAGAGGCCCCTAGTAGGGATCTGGAACTTTCATCTGTCACCATATCCTATAGCATACTTGATTTGTCAGAATGGAATAGAATAGAACAATTTTCCTGGCCAGGACTGTGTTGCGCTCAACAAACGAGGAATCAACCTGAAAACAAAGATGGCTTGGTCCTCCATCTGCCAGACTTCCTGGCAAGGCAGCCAACACAGGAATAATCTGCAGAGGAAGGTTCCTAACCCCCTCTCCCTCTGGCCTCACCTTCTCACTTTCTCTTGTCCTCTTCTCTGTTAGTTTTATTTTCCAGCTAAGCTGCCAGTGGCAGCCTTTGATGGGCATGAGGTCAGAGAAGGAGGTTGAGGGGACAGGGAGGGGCTTGCCCTTCCAGGTTAGGGGGCAGGGAAGGGAGTGGGAGTCCTCTTTCTGGGTCAGGATCTTTTTGCTGACAGAGTGACACATGTGCCCAATTACCTTCCGAGATACAGAACGTAAAACCGAGCTGCCGCTGCTTACCTGCTTCAGCTATGCCTGACTCTGCAGCTGCATGAACTGCACCCCGCCAGGCTCCTCTGTCCACGGAGCTCTCCAGGCAAGAATGCTGGAGTGGGTTGCCATAGTGGGCACCAAACGTTCTATCTTCTGAAAGAGTGGAATTTTGATCTTATAGATTAGAGGGTATATCCCTGAGATCATGTGTCAGCAGAGGAGGTGTGTCCTGGGCTTATTTATTTTTGTCTTTGAAGAGCAATGAATCACCCTAAAGAAGTAAACGGAAATTCAATTCTAGGTAGTTCTGTTGCTGCGGCTGCTAAGGAGCTTCAGTCATGTCCGACTCTGTGCAACCCAAAAGGACTGTAGCCCACCAGGCTCCTCTGTCCATGAGATTCTCCTTGTGGGTTGCCATGCCTTCCTCCAGGGGATCTTCCCAGCCCAGGGAGAGAACCTGCATCTCTTACATCTCCTGCATTGGCACCACCAGCGCAACCTGAGAAGCTCAGGGGGGTTGAGACTGTGCTTCACTTAGTGAGTCTACTTTCTGACCTCGTGGGAAGCGTGGTCCCTCTAGGTGTCCACTTGCGTCTTTAGCTCTTTGACTAGTGAGTGTGCATGTTTCACACTGGATTGCAAAGGAAATTTATATTTTCTAATTTTTTTTCATAAAATATACCAGTACTTCGGATTCCAGGTAACAGCTTTCGAATGGATCTACTATTCTAATGTTTTATTGGAAATGGAGTGATCTATAACATGAATTACCCCTTTGATAATTATGGCTTCTTGTGGCTTCAAGGAGGCTTGAGAAAACCTCTAGATCCACGAGGCCGTGGTCATAAAGACAGCCTCCCCAGCCCTACCCTGTTCACATATGAGCCAGGGCTCCTAACCTTCCTTCACCCTTACTCTCCCCTTAGGGCAGGTAGCACTAGTGGTCAAGAGTCGTCCTGCCAATGTGGGAGACACAATAGACTCAGGTTCAATCCCTGGGTCGGGAAGATCCCATGGAGGAGGAAATGGCAACCCACTCCAGTATTCTTGCCCGGAGAATCTCACAGACAGAGGAGCCTGGTGGGCTACAGTCCATGGGATTGCAGAGAGTCGGACATGATGGAGTGAGCACAAATGCACTCACCCCTCAGCTTGTGGGAAGGTGGGACCCCTTAAGAGCCTGGGAGTTCAGAAGACAAGGAAGAGGGGCTGACAGAAGTGTGAACAGCCTGGGCCATCAAGCCGGGGTTGTGGAGCCCATCTCTGTTGGCGGGGGGGGTGCTGGGGAACTCTGGTTCCCACACCACCAAGCCCGGTGCTGAAGACACGGACTCAGGCATTGCAGGAAGCCTGGCCTGGAGTCCTGGTTTAATTACTTACCCAGCCTGTTCTTGCCAAGCATGATTTAATCTCCAGGTACCTCAGGCTTGTTTTGTTTTTGTTTTCTTCTTTTGTTTCTTTTTAACTGAGTAAAACAGTGTGATATTAGCAGGGTCCTAGGTTATTATGAAAACTCACTGAGACAATGAGAG